>NC_137153.1:88762592-89340802 GCF_951394435.1 Stenella coeruleoalba
AGAAAATTAGAAATTGGATGGTATACAACTGCTGGGCAGTCTTGTTCATTAGAGGGACAACACTTTTAGCTAACTTTCTACTGTAGTTGTTGGAAAATGTGTGCCTTACCTCTGGACTGACCTTGCTACATAATGGAAAGCTGAGGGTTTTCTCAGGACACTGCAGGAAGAAGAGAGACAGCACCTCAGTTTTGCCTGAATATTTCCTAGCTTTCTTCCCAGTGGTTTATTCCTGACAGTTCTAATACCTGTCCATGGTTTCATTCCTCCTTGTATTCTGTCAGTTTTGTAAGCTGTTGCTTTGTATTTGTTAGAGAAACTAGGTGAGACAAAACTACTTGTCAGAGAAACTAGGTGGTGTACAGGGCAGAAGCTCTCATGATTTCCTAGGGTTATTGGAGGTCAGGTGCTTCACATGGGAAATTCATACTATTTCATTTCCCTGCTTGTTACTGAAATGTGGTGCATGATCATGTTTGCAAGTGAAGGCAGTGTATTAAAGTCTTAGTGACTGAGAAGAGTAAAATGTACAATTTTGTGTTCTCTTCATAAATTTGAAAAGTGTTTCTCTCAAATTTAAAATGCATTAATGTGCTCTCAGGTTGTTTTTAGCCATTAAAATATCTGTCATTTGCTGTATTTAAAAATTTCAGGTGGAAAAACCTTGCAATGGTGGTCAAGATTTACTTGTTTATCCAGCTAAGAGAAAGCAGCTTTTGAGAAGTGAACTGAATGCTGAAAAAGTGCCACCATCCCCACTACCTGCTCCAAAACAAATACCACCACTCAAAGGGTGTCCAACAGTTATGCCAGGAGACTTTAAAGAGAAAGTTGAGGAGCTGCTGGTGAAATACTCAAGTGGTCTTTGGGCCAGCGCACTCCCCAAAGCATTTGAGGACATGTACAAAGTGAAATTACCTGAGGATGCCTTAAAAAATCTTGCCTCGCTTTCCGATGTATGCACCATAGACTACATTTCTGGAAACCCTCAGAAGGCCATTCTCTATGCTAAACTTCCACCACCCACTGACAAAATCCTAAAGGATTTAAAGGATGCAGAGCAAGCACATGGAGATTATGATGTCAAGTCTGTGATTGAACAAGAATATTTACAGATAGAAAAAAACATTACCAAAAGTACCGATACCTTTATGGAGACTGTAACAATTCCTCCGTTAATCATTCCAACTGAGGCATCCCCATCTGTACTGGTGGTTGAACTGAGCAACACAAATGAAGTGGTTATCAGGCAAGTTTTATTTTCTAATTCTTTAGAATCCTAGTGTACTGTTGCTACTTGGCTATTCTTCATATAGATGCTGGTTGAGGAAGAATAATATATTTTTAGTTCTATAGAGTTATATTGAAGTATAATGTTTAAAATAACTATTTTTGCGAGAAAAGATTTCTTACAGTTTTAAAATTTGAAATGATGATATGGTCTGAACATGAAAATAATCTATGTCAAAAGCATAATGGTAACTGTATAAGTCAAGAGCAATACCTAGTCCATAGAAAGAGCAATCACCCACTAGGTAGGTAATACTGTTTAATCTGGGATTACGTAGTGTTTCCTAAAAGTCAGAATAGCTAAGCACCGCCTTCTAGTGTAATGCATCAGATTAGCCCTCTGGTTTCTCGAGCCTTTTGATATCATTGCCTGGGAGAAGGAATTATTGCCTAAGTGGCTAATAATAACTGGAATTCCAAAAAACAGTTCGGTTCAGGCACTTGATGTGGACTTTTGGAGGAAATGTAGAATACATAGAAAATGTTGAAAGACTATAATTTGCTGTTTCTGACTTGGGATGAAGAATGGTAACCACTGTAGCTGGATCTCTGGAGGCAGCAGCCCAGAGAGGTGTGGCTGTGGCTGGAGCAGAACAGAATCCAGGCTCCTTCACCCAAAATGTCCCTGTGCGTTGGACTCTTACTCTTCCCAAGGATCATAGCTGAGCTGGGAAGATCCAATGAAAGGCCACAAAAAATAATCAAAGTCCTATACAGCAAACCTACTGAAGCTTTTCTGTTTGAACAAACTAAGTCTGATGATGAAGTGAGAATCAAGTATCTTAGGATGTTCAAACTAGAACATGTAGGAGCTTTGTTGAGGTCCTTTTTATAGAGGGGTGGTAAATGTATAGAGCTTTTATTCTAAGATGTGGTATGGCCTGAAGATAGGAATAGCTTGCTGAGGGTTAGGGTTCCTACTGTGGGTCACTAATAAACTGAGGTAAAGGAAGGATGTTGAGGAGTACATTGCTAACTTTTACCATTTGACATTATAAAGAAAATCTAAATCTGCGCTCTTGGCAGGATCCTTTGGTATCTGTTACCAGTAGTCATTGGTGCCACTTTCAGAGAGCCAAGCACCCAGCACTGGACTGGATGAATCATGTGATTTCTTACGTTCTTCCCAAGATCTGGCAAGAATCTGGATCAGTTCCAGGGCTTCAATAGGATGGGGGTTCAATCTACTCCAGGATGATTAGGTCCAGGGTCCTCAGGTTATCTAGATCCCTTTTTCAGTATAAGTTAGAATCCCAGAGCCGGCATTCTACGTGTTCATTAGGGTGGCTGGCAACCAGCAAGCATGATGGGTAATGTCTGCCCTTAGGTTGCCCCTAGGTCATTAGTGTCTCCCCACCACCCTGACCCCAGCAGGCTGAGCCCTATTCTACATCCACACCTTTACCCAGGCAGTAGACTCTGGAAACTAGTAGGCTTGTGACTCATAAAAGTTACAGGGAGGTGCCGTGGCAGGACCCTTAGGTCAAGTATGGGAATCTGTTGTCTCCAGTCTAAAAATTAACTTTGTAAAACTTTGTATTTATGGCATATCTAAATTGGCCTGCATATCATTCTTTGTTCACTTGCTCAGGTAATTTGGGGATAATGTATGACCTTATTCTTGCCACTACCCACTCTTATACCAACTGTCATATTACCTCCTTACCCCGCCCAGGCATCGTTCTCTGTTGGTGGCTACAGAGAGCAGAAGCTGCCTGCAGATCTCATGCTGCTTCTCACCACCTCCCTCCTCCCTGGCAGGAGCCCATGCTATGCAGACTACCAGACCACAGGCTACAGCCTAGGCCTCTGCCAGTTGAGCTCCCAGGACTGTAGCAGCGCTACCAGGAGGCCCCATGAGACTCCAGGTCCCAAGGAAATGGGCACTTGAGCAGAGCTGCAGATCTACTAGGAGACTCCAGAGCCAAGAGTGCAGCTGTATTCCAGGCAGTACCCTAACATTTGTAAAGCTCAGTAACCTTAAATGATAGAGTATGACAAAGCTTTTACAGCTGTTTCTGGAGTGAATAATATGCATGTCATATTTTGTTTTAAAATAGCCATTGCCTCCAAAAGAGGCATTATTTCCACATTGTGTAGGGCTTTTAAAAGCTTTTTTTCCTCTAGTAACAAATAGGTTGACTCTGGTTTCTTCTGTCAGGCTGATAGTTACCAAAAATACAGGAAGATACTCCTAAAAGGAATAGTTTCTGAAAGCTGTATAGGACCACTTGAGCCCTGAGTAGAAGCTAGAACAGTTCAAAGAGCAATGTTCTTGTGGCATATCCCCCATCTCGCTGGCCAGGTGATTCTGGTGCTGGTACAGCATAGCCTTCAAACTCAAAAGGCTTCATCCCATGGCTGAGATAGCTCCTGTTAAAGGAGCCAGGTTTGATTTGCCAGGTTTTCCATCCTGGAAGGAGGCCTTTGTTGGAATCGTCTCTGAAGACTAAAGGACAAGGAAGCAGCAGCCTATTTATGGCAGAAAGCAAAACAGTATGTTTTGATAACATAAACTAGGACAAGGTGATTGCAGTTGTCAACAGCTGAAAATTGTAGAAGGGGGATAGAAGAGTATCCTGGAAAAGAACATTTCTTAAAAAGCATGCAACTTAAAGAGGCATTTATCTAGAACGTGTCATCTCTTTAAGGGTATCAGAACTCAACATTTTGTTGTAATTTGTTCAAATTTGTTCAGTAAGTTGGAGGGATGGGTTGTCACATGGTTCTATCTATTGTTTTCAAGGGTTTGTTTTTCTCTAGGAGGAGTCAGATTTCATTGGTTTTCAGAGATTGAGACTTGTTCAGACCCAGCCTTAGTTAAGGCAGAACTATCAACTACATTCTCTTCTCAGAAATCTACACACATCTGCAGCAGCCTGAGTCAAAATCTCAGGTTGACTCTTGCTCATCTGGCTTCCACTGGTGTCTTCCTTTCCACTTCCTCCCTTTCCTTCCCTTGAGTCTTCTCTCAGCCTGGTCCTCCCTGACTGCTTACTGTTATATCCTCTAGTTCTCTGGATTGTTGTTGAGCATTTGCTCTGTTGTGTGGTGTGTTGGACCTTGGTCTTTTTTTGTGAGCTCCACAGTATTGTATTCTCCTTTTTCAAGGTACAGTTGTTGGGCTTCCCTGGTGGAGCAGTGGTTGAGAGTCCACTTGCCGATGCAGGGGACGCGGGTTCATGCCCCGGTCCGGGAAGATCCCACATGCTGCGGAGCAGCTGGGCCCGTGAGCCGTGGCCACTGGGCCTGTGCGTCCGGAGCCTGTGCTCCGCGGCGGGAGAGGCCACGGCAGTGAGAGGCCCGCGTACTGCAAAAAGAAAAAAAATATATATATATATATATAATTGTTTACTAACTCCATGTTCTCCTCCCTGTCAGTGTAAGCAAGTCTGAGCCTGGAACCAAAGATGACTGTAGAAAAACAGAGTAATATTAATGAATTCCTGTAGCTTTCCTTCTTCCAGGTTGCTTCATTTGTGTTCTCTTCCTTTAATTTAGGTATGTGGGCAGAGACTATTCTGCTGCTCAGGAATTAATGGAAGATGAGATGAAGGAGTATTACAGTAAGAACTCGAAGGTCACACCAGTCCAGACTGTGCAGATTGGCCAGTTGCTGGCTGTTAATGCTGAGGAGGATGCCTGGTTACGGGCACAGGTCACCTCAACAGAAGGGAACAAAATAAAGGCAAGCATTATGAAGGCAAACATTATTTTTCAGATGAAAATGTTGCGTCTAATATTCTGTCCTCTCTAACTATATTTAGTTTTCCCCAGAAGTTGAAAAAATAGTATCTGTAAAAGATTATCTCTGTCAACTGTTAAGTCAGTGGTAGTTATATTATCTTAGAGTTTTAGTTTAAAAAAAAGAAAAATAATTCTTCTCCATTGTTGTACCATAACCCATGATGTAAGCAGGAAAAAAATCTCTATTCCTATCCCCCAAGGTTATACAATGAATACTGATCAGAGCTCTGTGGGCTTCTTATCAAGGTCAATACTTTGGAGTGAGGGAAACCATACTGATTAGAGGAGATGGCATTCTTCTCTCCCTTCTTGCACAGCCAGCTGAGGAGAACCCCAGATAAGACTTGGGCCATGCCCCAAGTCTTGCCCTCTTGGTCATCTTGGACATCTTGGAAAGGTCAGAGGGCTCGTTCACCAGTCTCTTTCCTCAGAGGCTCTAATACTTCCAGACTTGACCACATTCGTGGTGATCATCCTCTGCCCCATTGCCTCTTTTTTCCCTCAGCTCAGAGACCCAGAATCAGAACTCACTCACGAAGGCACAGTTTTGTCTAAATTTTGTAAGCAGGGTTAGCACATCTCAGAACCCTTAGCACTGCAGGGGGCGGGAAGTCCAGGTGAACAGGACCCCAGTCAGTGTGGCCCCATCACTGCTTTGTGCTCAGTGAGAAACCTGAGTGGCCTCTAGTCGATAGGAGATAACTGCCCCAGACATTCCTAGCTAAACTTCAGTCTACTTGCTGACCGTTTCCCTGCCCTTAGGAAGTCCAATACAACTTAAGCTATTTGAAGGCACAGGGATTGCTTATGAAGAGAAGAACCATACAAACCCCGGTGACATGTTAACAGTGCATCAGTGTTTATAATAAATGCTGCAAATACTCCACAAGGATATCTCCTAGTCTGAGATCTATAAGACAAAAATAACTTGGGCCTTCCCCTTCCTTCCTTACCTCTACTTTGGGAGTTTAAGCTCTGGAGTCAGTTAGACCTGAGTTTAAGTCCCAATTCTGCCACTTCTAGCTGTGTGGCCTTGGGAAAGTTATTTAATTTCTCTGATTCCTTACCTATAAAATCAGACACTATCATTATGCTAGTATCTGCCTGTTAAACTTTTCATTCATTTTTTTCCACTGTCCTAGGGCAGGAGACAAGACTGACAAGTGCTTGTTCTCAAGAAGCTTATATGCTAGTAAAAGAAGACAGATAATGAACAAGTATACAATAAATAAACAGGACAATTTAACAGCAGTGAAAGAAGTAACCAGGGTGCTGTGATAGAAAATAACTTTGAAGGAAGGGATAAGCAGGGAGATGTAATCTGGTTTATTTGCTTCAAAGATTGTTCCAGTGCCCGTGTGGGGCATGGATTGTAGTAGTGTAGAGAACATGGATTGTAGTAGTGTAGAGAAGGAAAGTAAGACTGGCTAGTTGGCTATTGCAGTAGCCAGCAACTTGTAACCTGAATTAGGGTAGAAACAGTGGAGACACAGGTAATGGGACGTATTCAGGATGGATTTGGAGGTAGAACTGACAGGACACTAATTCATCGGATGTGGAAGAGAAGAAAGGAGAAGATTCAGGATGGCTGCTGGGTTTGGGACTTGAGCAACCTGGTGGATATTGGTGCCATTTATTGAAACTGGGAAATCAGGGAAAAGAACCAATATATAGGAGAATCAAGAATTTTGTAGGACCTGTTAGGTTTGAGAAAAGCTATCAGATTTCACCTGGACAAGCCTGGAGCTCAGGGAGAAGTCAGGACTGGAGATGAAGCAGCAGGGTGGGAGGCATCAGCGTGTAGGTGCTACTTGAAGCCATGGGCCTGGGTCAGATCTCCTTGAGGAAGAATCACCCATAGAGCAGAGAAGGGGACCCAGAACTAGGCTCTGAAACACTTCAGCATTTAGATGGCGGGTGTGAGAGGAGCAAAGAAGACTGTCAGAATGGCCAGAGAAGGAGGAAAACCAAGAAGGCAGTGTCACGGAAGCCAGAACAGGAAAGTACCTCGTAAAGGAGGAAGCAACCGGCTGTGTCATTGCTTCTGAGAGCTGTGAGCTGGTGTGAGGAATAAATAGAGCAGCTTGGTGTGTTTTACGGTGGCAAGCTCTTAAGGCAGCAGTAGTTGTGGCAGTCCTGGCCTCATCTTGTTCCCCATATCCCATGAACCAGACAGAGATGAATTTTACCCTTTATTAGGAGAAACCCCAGCTACTTGGAAAGTCTTGTTTCTCTTGAATTTTACTGTGCCTGACAGCAAAAACAGGTTCCCTCCTTGCTTTCCACAGAGCTTGCTGAGTATGAGAAACAGAAACATGCGGTCACCCCCTCAGGTTGGTGCCAGTTTGGCCTGGCGCAAACCCACAGCCCAGGGGTGTTTTCTGGTTATTACTCAGGTGGTGCTGTGAGACCTTCGGCCACTTGAGGGAGCCAGAGATCCAGGAATGAACTGGGGCCCGGTGCCACGATTATGAGCCTGCTTGTGCTGATCTCAGGGCCAAAGGACACAGGACAGAGGGTGGTGAGAGTCCAGCTGGACAGTCCATGGGCAGATGTTTTATGAGCCGCAGATGACATACAAATACATGGTATCGTGATTCAAAAGAAGAAAGAAAAGAAAACAAGCTCCAGACATTACAGAAACCCTTTGAAGATTTTAGAGCAGTATTCTTTAGTCTCTTAGTGCTAGGAGTACATTCGAAATTGCCCAGGAATCATGATTTCACATACTATGTCCTATTCACAGACACGTTGTCTCCATTTTAGACCTAGGAAGAGCAGAATCCAAATTGCGGGTGTTGATAGCTATTAAAGGACACAAAAAGCTGCGTGAATCCTGAGGCCTTTGGGAAGGAAAAGCAGGTGCTAATTAGGGGTTGGAGAAGTGGCTGGCTGTAGTGTGGGGACCCTGCCAGGGATCAAGGCCTCGGCGGGCACTGAGTCAAGATATGGACTCTAAGAGATGATCCTTTCCAACGTGGGATATACAGGCCCCACAGACACGGCTATCAGGTGGTCAGGGAAAGGCGTTAGTCATCTCTCTATTCTTTTCTTCCTTAGATTCTCTGATGGGGAGAATTTTTGTTTTGTATACTTACTGTCAGAATCTTGGTGCTCAGAAGCTGTGGACTTTATTTTACTTCAGAAAGTAAAACTCTGTATTACCTGGTATTTCTTCGCCATGCCTTTGCCCTGCATTTTTGTGATTTGTTCTGTATTTGTAATAACCATCTGCTTTAATTAGAGAAGCGTACTAAGTTTTCAACACTTTCCCTCTGATCCCTAGTTATCATTCTAAACCACAGCTTAATGTCTCTAGATTTATTTTTCTCCAAAAAGAAAAAGCCGTTGGTTATATAGTCCTTCTCAACTGAAGGTTTTATTAATACACTAAAAATAATATCCAGGCTCTCCATGATCTGTGATGGTGGTGAGGAAGTGCCATGCAAGTCTCTGTAAGCACAGAGCTCTGTCCAGCAGACTGGGACCTTCTCCTGAATTGGATGAAGGCCTAACCCAGCTGCACAGCCCCCCCAAAACCCAGAATTACCTACCTTTACAGTGTAGAATTCCATGTTATCCAGCCATGGCATCATTGTTGTCATTGACAGAAAGCATCTCGGTCCCTGGAAGCATAACAGCTGAGAGCAAGCCGTCACAAGTGCTGCTCTGGGGATTTAGAATCTGATAAATACCACCAGTGTGATGCCTCCTCTGGAAATAAATAAGGATCTGCCTAAGGAAGCAGATCCTTAGTGGAGCTGTGTAAATCAAGAAAGAATAAGGTGATGTAGGCATTATGCCAACAAGGAAAGGGTGGGGACAGTCAGGGCTGGCAGACCAGGTACGTGTGCTGCTGAGAAGCTGACAACAGAAGGCATCGGAGTTCAGCACTCTTCCCTCTTCTCCCCTTTGGCAAAGGCGCGGCAGAGGAGTGCGGCCTGGAAGTCAGGAGCCCTGGCACCCCTGGTCCCATTCCCAGCATTCCTCTTCCGGGCTAAGTCAGGGGCACCTGCCCTGGCATTTTCCAGGCAGTGGTGCCACTTCACATGCTGATTATGGGGTAAAATGAAGCCAGTTCAATGCATCAAGTGATTTTTTTTTTTTTAAGAAACGAGGGTAAAGAATTTTTTTTGAACCTAAACTTTGTTGTTTCTATTATCATTAGGTATGCTATGTTGACTATGGTTTTAGTGAAAATGTTGAAATGAGCAAAGCATACAAATTGAACCCGAAGTTCTGTTCACTGTCATTCCAAGCTACAAAGTGTAAGCTCGCAGGTAAAAGGAACTTTTTTTAAAGTGCTCTCCACTTTGACAAACGTATGGACCCCAGGCGGGGAAAGTTGGGGCCCGTGTGTGTGGGGGATGAACTGGGAGATTGGGATTGACATATATACACTAATATGTATAAAATAGATAACTAATAAGAACCTGCTGTATTTCTCTTTGTAAGATTTGATCATTATAAAAATGTTATGATGTTTTAATATATTTTTGTTACATTATATATAACATATACCACATTTAAATTTATTATTAAAAAGCCTGTTGGACATCTGAGAGGGTTTGGTTGCTGTTGCCGTAACTGCCCTAGTAACAGCTGTTCGAGGCCCTGTATCGTGGGATACAGGATCAGTGTAAATCATGTTGTTCGACCTGTTGTAAAGTGACTCCCAGCTTCGTTCCCACTGAGATGGACTCCGTGGGTGCTGCTTGTTAGCAAGGAACACTCCCTCGTGCACCCAAGCACGAGTCCAGCTGTGGGTCATGTGCGGTCTCTGGCACTGTCACGTATCACTGTTCTTTTCTTTCCTCCTCAAGGAAGCGTAGAGAAATGCACATGTGTGAGAGTGACGTGTAGGGATGACCTGAAAGTATGGGGGGCACATGTTAATGATGAGGAAAGACATTGGACTATGTATGCCTCATGCAGGAGAGCCAGAGCTATATTCAGAAAACGATCAGAATTGTTTTCATGAAAACTAGACCTGTGAAGAAATGCCTCCTTCCCAGCAGGGATGTCTTTATGTCAGAGGAACTGGGTTTGGCTCTCTCTGTGAGATAAATCTAGAGTAATTTAAAAATACTGTTACAAACCTGTGGGAGTTAGTTTTGAAAAGAACATATCAAGAGCATAGGAAAAGATTTAGGATGCTGAAATGAAAGCTTTGATAAAAGCTATAGAGGTGTGTGTCTGGAGGACAGAATATGAAAAAGAGAAAGGTAGGTCAGAAGGAGTCTGTAAACTTTTGCTTACGGATTTAAAGGGGAAAAATATAGAAATAGACATTGTAGTACCATTGGGGAAATGATGCCCTAGTTTAATTAGTTTAATGGATTAACTTAGAGTTGTCATATTATGTTATATGAAATTACAATTTTCCAAGAATTTAAAGAATAATTAGACTGCAATAAAATTCACCTAATACCCACATTACATTAAACAGTATTTTACCTTTCTTTCATAAATCTGAAAGTTCTTTGGTATCCTCAGGGCCATGATGGTTTATTTTAAAAGAAAGAATGAAAGGGAGGGGGAAAGGTTGTCTAAATTTTCAATAAGTGCATGTTCATGCAAGAAATAATTGTGCATATTTAATTAGAAAATGAAAAAACCAAGGGTATATTTTTAGGAAGAGTGTTACAAATACATGAGTGGCAGACATAATTGGCTGACAACTTCTTTACGTGTTAGTCTTTTTGTTTTAAATATGTGTTTGTAAGTAAAGTGAAGGCTGTTTCTCCTAAGGTAGAAATTCAGATTGATCGTCAACTTTTCTTCTTGTTTTAAGATTGCCCGCCTTCGTGTAATCATTCAAAAGGGCATTCATGTTATAATAAATATTTTTAAACCTAAGGGTGGATGGTATAAAGAAGATTGTATAACAAAGCTTCCCTATAAAATTTAAGAATTTTGTAGTAGATTCATAATTGTAATAAGTAGCCAAAACAAACACAATCTCTGCATCTTAAAATGATTCTTCTAATTAAGTAGAAATTTAAATATTCAATATTTTTCAGGGTTGGAAGTTCTAAGTGATGATCCTGATTTAGTGAAGGTGGTTGAATCTTTAACTTGTGGAAAGATCTTTGCAGTGGAAATACTTGACAAAACTGATATTCCACTGGTTGTTCTGTACGATACCTCAGGAGAAGATGACATCAACATCAATGCCACCTGCTTAAAGGCCAAATGTGACAAGTCACTAGAGGTTCACCTTCAGGTACCACTGTGACCACTGTTGTCTATTCACAAGTATCACAGGAAAGAAATTCACCAGAAAAGAACGTTGTACATTTTAGGCTAACACTAGATAGAGACAGATTACGTATGTATTGGGAAAAAAAAGGAAGGAAGGGAGCTAAAAGGAGGGGAAATGCCAAAATATAAATAGTAATTATTAAGAATTGGATTTTTGTTTTATTTTCCAGTTTCCACAATGAGCATATATTAATTTTATATGAAATTATTTTGCAAAGATAATAAAGGAGGATAATTCAAATGAAGGGAAAATTAGATCAGTGACAATGCTTATTAAATTGCTAGCTTTAACATTTTTTAAATGTGAAGAACATAGATGTCTGTACGAAAGGACACTTTTAAATAAATTATAGAGCAGCCACTCGAAAGAATAGGATGAGATGTTAAAAATGATCATTTTTAAGGCTTCATAGCAACATTGGGAAAATATTTGTTTTAATAAGTAGAACAATAGTAAATTGCCTTTATATTATGATTTGACTAAAAATGGCTAAAATTAAACCTTTACTGTGATTATAATTTTTAAAAGTTACTAAAAGTTCCTGTGGCCCATGGACGTGAATTAGAAAGTAAACTGATAATGGGATTGATTTTGTGAGAGTTTTTAATTTTTATTTCTGTTAATGCTGCAAAAATATGTTTTATATAATAATTCTTTTTCTAAATTAATGGGGAGAAGATAAACCAGAGTTAAAGCAGAGCTAAAAATACTCTTAGCCTTTCAGACAGTAGAAAGTGGTAATAATATAATGTGTGTAAAATGTCTACTCTGTGCCTGACACAAATGATACCAGATATTCCTTTTGGAAAGAGTGGTATGCAAACTAGTTTTCCACATTTACGTTATGAATTTCATTCTATCTGTCCTCCAGCTTGCTTAGAAGATTGAAAAGCGCAGAAATTTTCAGTGAGCTATTTAGATAGATACCCTTAGGTAGGTAAGAGCTGCACTCTGTTCTCACATCCTTGGTGTGTCCTTTGTTTCAGGTCGATGCCATGTACACAAATGTCAGAGTGACTAATATTTGCTCCGACGGCACACTCTACTGCCAGGTGCCTTGTAAGGGTTTGAACAAGCTCAACGACCTTCTGCATAAGATAGAGGAATACTTTCATTGTAAGGTATGGCCAAGCAGCATCCACCTCTAAGATGAGTCCTAACATTGCAAACAAGAGGAGTCACTAAATTGTACATGTGTAGTAAGTTTTGTATATTTTAAGGTAGACTCTCTAAAATAGAGGGTAAGAGCCCCAGACTTCAGAATTTAAAACAAAAATAAAAATCCCCACTAGTTTCTTCATGGTAAAATGAGGATAATAATAGTGAGTACCCACAGGATTGTTATGAGGACTAGTCACAAGGCTGCTTATCATTAGCACAGGGCCTGGCACACAGAAAGTGTGCAACAACCGGTAGATTTGTCATTCACAAGGTGCAGTTGATGAGCCTACAGTGCAGCTGCCTGTGACTGTCTGCTCGAGCAGCTGGCTCCTCTGCCTGGGCAAAGACGGAACCATGGAATTTAGAAGGAGAATAAAACTTCCGAGGCATCACTCTCCAACCTCTTTATGGTCCCTGAGAGAACCTGCGCCTTGGAAAATGTGGTTGTGCAGTTTACATTTATTAGTAATCTCTTTTCCCTTTAATTCTAGTATTATTTTCTGAATCAGGATCTGTAGGGGTTTTGTTTTAAGGTCCTAAAGGGATTTCCTTACCTCCATTTGGACATTATAGTTGTAATCCACAATATGCTGTGGTTTCCAAGTGACTAAACTCTGATGCCGCTTCATCTCTGACCCCCTCACCTGGAAGTGAACCCTTGCCTCTGACCTACAGAGCACCCCGAGTGCCTCATGACACTTGTATGCAACATTGTTTTAGCTGTTTGGGTATTTGTTTGCTTTACTAGAGTATAGGCTTCCTGAGGGCAGAGACTGAGCCTCACCAGCTTCTGGTAAGTACCTAATTCATTTAGGTACTGTAGTAACTTATCTAGTGTCTTACATAAAATAGGTATTCCAAAATATTTGCTGAAGTGGATTAAACTTGTATTTAGACTACAGCCGAGAATCGAGACATTAGATCTATAGCTTTACCTCTTTCTGTTACAGATGTCTTAGCTTGTATCTCAAGGTCATTACTGAAGTTTGATTTGCTGATCTATCCTAGAGAAATCTGAGACATCCAGAGGGTGACTGTAGTTACTCATTTGCATGCATGTGCTTATAATCTATAATGGTGAAAAGCACTCTTGACAGTTCTTAGTGCCCTGGAAGCTCAAGTGGAAGGAGACATTGCCTGTGGGGAGAGTAGAAACATTCACCCTGAAGGAAAGAGGCAATGGCAGGTCCCCCATTTCAAGCTACAGCAGAGGAGGAGGATGAAAACATTGAACAACATTGAACTGGCACTGATATCCATATTTGTGTTGATAACGTTTCTTTTGTTTTGGATTAAAATCTTATCTTTGAATCTTGAATGTTAAAAGATGAAAAGAGGAGGCCTTATGAACTGCTAGCCTAACTGCTTCCCTTTCATACAGGCTGTTCATTTTATCGGATTCATCTCCCCTCTTTGTGTTTAACTGATGGTGCCTGAGCCTGGATGAATTATACTGACCTCCATGCTAACATTTTTAGACATTTTAACAATGCTGATTTATGAGCCATGTGCAAGGAAGAAGGGTAGATGGCTGCTACCAACATATGAGAAACAAGGCAGAAGCCCTACAACCCCTGTACATGTGCTGCGTCCACTGTAGCACACACCTCGCCGAAAGTCTGATCACATACGGGTGAAGCAGTTTGCCTGTGCCACAGCGGTGTTTTTCTCATGGTGTAGCAATGTGCTCTTTGCTGAGAATAATAAGTGGCATGCGTTTCTGTTTTGCAGCACATGACCTCTGAGTACTTCGTTTCATTACCCTTCTGTGGGAAAATCTGCCTCTTCCATTGCAAAGGAAAATGGTTACGAGTAGAGGTAAAATCAGTCACTTGACTTTTTTTAAACTTAAGATGAAATATTTGAGACATATAAATGAGGTTTTTAAAAAATGGAGTAAGCATCCATATACTCATCACCAGTTTAAGAAATAAAACATGATACATAAAACCAATATACAGTTGATGCTCCCTGTCTGCAGCCCTTTCTTTTACTCCCACCCCTGGGGGAGCTACCAGCTGAATTTGGTGTTTCTCCTTCCTATTCACTGCTCTAGACTTTTACTATATTTGTGTCTATACACACATACTTTTACTATCTGTATATTTCAATATAGAGATATTTAAAATGTAGAAGTGAATAGTATATATAATATTTATAGTAAAAACATGAATAAAGTAAACTAAATGAATGAATGTCTTAAAAATTTACACAAATTGTAAGATGTATTGATTCTTCTATAGCATGCTTTTTCATTCATTATGTTTGTGGTGTAATCTGTTTTCCCTGCTGTATGCTGTAACAGTGTACGAATATGCCAACATTATCACTCCATTCTTCTGACAATGGATATTTAGATTGTGTCGAATTTTTTGCTATAAACAGCACTACCATGACCCTTCCTGTGCATATCTCCCAGGGTACATATGTAGGAGTGGAATTTCTGGGCATAGGGAATGCCTAATTGCTCTCCAGAGTCACCCCTCCCTCGAGGGGTAGCCCTTTGAGTGTTCTGGCTTCTTGGGGGCATCTCATGTCCTCCCTCACCCCTGCCCAGGATGGCTTGGGTTTCAGTGTTCACATATTCCTCTATTTCCAGGGCCTAATAATTGTTTTATTTTCTTACAAGCTCAGTTATGAATTTGCAAGGAGGTTTGTTATATTTTGTCATAGATTTCTGTATGTTTTTCAAAGGTAGGTTTTGGATTTTTGTGGTTTCTTTCTTTTCTTCGTCTTCTTCTTCTTTTCTTTTTTTTTTTTGATATCTATTTTGCCCAGTTAGTAAAATTGCAAATCTGGGCTTGATTTTTTTTTTTTTCCCACAGTGGTGCTTAACCTAGGTGCAAAGACCTCTGCTTACAGGGAGCGCCTGGACCCCTCCCCAACAATTGTATGCAAATTATGTGTGTGTGTGTGTGTATTATGTATTTTGGAGGGAAAGTATTCATAATTTTCTTAAGATTCTCAAAGAAACCAACCCTAAGTAAGAATCATTGCTTTATTGAGTTTTATTACTGCATAGCAGCATTGTGATAACTTAATTGTACTGATTTTCCCTTTATTTAAGTAAATCTTGGTCATGGCCACTTTAATGAAAGCATCAGTTTTGAAATAATTATTGTCAATGTGAATGTGTGTCAGAAAGTTGAGATCTGGACTAAGATTTGGGTGCTTAGCTATAAACTTCAAAACATGATTTGTTAAAAAGAACACGACATTATCTGAATTTTAAAGCTCTGTGCTGTTTAGTGTATAATATATAAATGCACAAATACTTAATTTTTTAACCTTTTATTTTGAAGTAATTTCAGACTTTTAGAAAGTTGCAAAAATATTTTAAGGAGTTCCCATGTGCCCTTTACCCACCATCTCCAATTGTTAACGTCTTACATAACGATTATCAAAATCAGGAAATTAACATTGGTACAATATTATTAACTAATCTGCAGAACATACTGACATTTCCCAGATTGTCCTCCATATGTCCTTTTTCTGGTCCAGGATCCCAAGATGTATTTAGTTGTCATGTCTTCTTAGTTTCCTCCAACCTGGCAGTTGCTCAGTCTTTGTTGTTTGTGGCCTCTTGAAGAGTAGCAGTGTTTTGTAGAGTGTCTCTCAACTTGAGTTTCTCCGTGTGTGGGATCAGGCTATGCCTTTTTGGCAAAAATACCTTCTCAGTGTATGCTCAAATACTTTAGATTAATATCTAGTATTATTTGTATTACTATCAAGTTGTGTATTATCTACTTTTGAGGTAGCAAAAGTGTTCATACTCTTAGTGATGCATAGAAAGTTAAGGAAAGAAAGATGATTAATGAAAAGCAGATCCTGTGTTTAAGTGATGTATTTGCTCTTGACATTGTAACTTGTCTAAACTTGTCTAAACTATAGTGCCTATACATTCTGAACTTATTCTGTAAGTCCAACCAACTTTATTCAGTGCAGTGGCCACTGCTCTCCCTGTTTCCCTGTAGAAGTGGTCTGCATTCACTCTGCACCATCTTCCAGTCAGTCCTCAATCACTGCCACATGACTTCTGCCCACACTCCATCACAGAGCCTGTTCTTGTGAACAGCGTCTTAATTTTGCAGTTGTATTAGTATCTTCCACGTCTTGCGTACCAGACCTCTTTGCTGCATCGAACAGTGTTGAAACTTGAAATTCTCTTCTCACTGGGCTACCATGTTATCAAATCCTAATTTTCCTCATGATAGTCTAATAATTCCTTCTCTTATTTTTCACCCAAACCTCCTTCCACCCCCACTTCTGAAATGTCAGTGTCCCTAAGTCCTGTCCAGGCTCATCACTCTTCTCGGCCTCTGCATCCTTCTAGGTAATCCTATCTCATAGTTTCAGGTACCATTTTGGCCCTAATGACTCCCAAATTTGTTTTCCAGTCCTTGATGGGCTGCAGATTTGAGCAAAAAGCCAGCCTAATTGTCCATCTCACAAACTCTTTTAAGTTCTACATGTCTGAAACCAAAATTATCTTTCCCCATCCTTACCTTTCTCCCTTATCTCTATTTTAGTGGTACCTCCATTCATGCAGCCATGCAGGCTGTTTCTTAAGAGTTATCTTTGACTCCTCCATCTTCCTCAGCCCCAAGTGCAACTAATCACTGAACACTGCTGATTTTACAACTTTGTTAATTCTTGCCTGGAACACCGCAGTACCACACCAACTGGTTCCTCTGCCTTCACTCCTGTCTTCCTCTAGTCAAGCTCCGTATCACTAAGAGTAGCAACCCAAAATGCAAATAATTATACATCCAACTTATGACGAGACTTACTGTTTCCATGACACTAAATGCTTTTTTAAACATGACTGATCTCATTTCATGTTCACAAAACCCTGTTATCCCTGTTCTTACTGATGAGGAAAGTCATCCAGCTAAAAAGTGGGAGAGCTGAGATTTAAAACCAAATCTATCTGATCCTAAAGCCCTCACCAGCAATTTTAGAAAGCTGACCATCTCATTCTTCTACTTAAGGCTTGACATTGGCTTCTCATCTACAGGGTAAAGTCTTAGTTCTTGAAGGCATGATATCTGCTTCTCTTAGACCTTGCCTTTGCCTGTCTCCCAGCCTCACCTCTTGCCTTGCCCGGCCTCTCATTTTATGCTCTAACGTAACCAAAATGCTTGTAGGCCCCACACGTAAGAAGTATGTGTGTGCCTTTGCCCATACTCTCCCCTCTATTTGAAATGTCCAGATTCGCCCCTAACTGGACTCCTACCAACCTGGTTTACTCCCATTCATCATTTAAGGTGCAGCTCTGAAAGGACATAAATTTGTGAAATTTATGAAATTTCAGTTTGTGAAAAAGGAAATACAAATGCCCAGTACATATGATTATTTCTTAAAGTAACAAATTTGTGCAAACAAATTTACACAACTTAAATTATCCAGCCAAAGTGATTTGATAGATAAGTCACAATGTATGTATATGATAGACTTAAATAACATTAAAATGACATAGAAGACAAATTACATGAAATATTTTTATGAGACACTGAGTGGAAAGCAGTCAACTATGAAATAGTATCTACAAATGTTTTGTAATTCTTGTAAATCTAATCTTTTGTGAATCATGGGTAAAAGACTAGAAGGATAATTGTAACCTATAGTAGATTACAAGTGATTTTTATATATTTAAGTATATAAATTTTCTACAGTGGAGGCATTTTACTAAAATAAGAAGAAAAAAAAGTAAATTTTTAAAGAAAAGTACCAATTCTAGGCATTCCCTCCTCCTGAAAGCTTGCCCTAACACCTGCTTCCTGCTGGGTCAGGTACCCACCCTCTGTGTTCTCACAGTACCCCAAGCGCAACTTCATTATTGCCTTTACTACATTATAGTATGGTTATGTATTTGTGTCGTCTCTCATGGCACTAGGAGCTCTTTGAGAAGAGGAAGTATATCTTTGCAGCCTAGTTATGCCTGGATATAACAAGCATTCAACAGATACCATCCATACCAGTATATATGTTCAGTATGTATGTTTGAATAAACAAATACATTTTAAAATATTCCTCCATGGGACTGTTTGTGTTTATCATGTCTTAGATTTAAAAATTTATGCTATTATATTAATCAAGCATTCTCTCGGGCAGTAGAAAAAGGCTTCACTTCTGGCAAATCTGACTTCCAAGACGAAAGTGGCCCAGTTCTCAACAGTCATCATACCGAAGGCACCACCACGCTTAGGTAGCAGTTAGTGCAGTTGTAGGCGTGAGATCTCAGCCCAGATAACCACCTCCATGGGGCTATATTTGGCCACTGTAAATATTTAACAATGGCAAGTGTCACAATGGCATTTTAGGGGCATATTAGGGGAGATTGTGGCATTTAAAGGTGCATCCAGAATCTTACATTGTGTTCTTGCCATTTGGCCACAGGTAGGTAATTATTGCTTTGATTCAGTGTGTAACTTACCCATTTTTTTTTAAACATCTTTATTGGAGTATAATTGCTTTACAATGGTGTGTTAGTTTCTGCTTTATAACAAAGTGAATCAGTTATACATATACATATATCCCCATATCTCTTCCCTATTGCATCTCCCTCCCTCCCACCCTCCCTATCCCACCCCCCTAGGTGGTCACAAGGCACTGAGCTGATCTCCCTGTGCTATGCGGCTGCTTCCCACTAGCTAGCTGTTTTACGTTTGATAGTGTATATATGTCCATGCCACTCTCTCACTTTGTCCCAGCTTACCCTTCCCCCTCCCCGTATCCTCAAGTCCATTCTCTAGTAGGTCTGCGTCTTTATTTCCGTCTTGCCCCTAGGTTTTTCTGACCATTTTTTTCTTTTTTCTTTCTTTTTTTTTAGATTCCATATATATGTGTTAGCATACAGTATTTGTTTTTCTCTCTCTGACTTACTTCACTCTGTATGACAGTCTCTAGGTCCATCCACCTCACTACAAATAACTCAGTTTTGTTCCTTTTTATGGCTGAGTAATATTCCATTGTATATATGTGCCACATCTTCTTTATCCATTCATCTGTTGATGGACACTTAGGTTGCTTCCATGTCCTGGCTATTGTAAATAGTGCTGCAATGAACATTGGGGTGCATGTGTCTTTTTGAATTATGGTTTTCTCTGGGTATATGCCCAGTAGTGGGATTGCTGGGTCATATGGTAATTCTACTTTTAGTTCTTTAAGGAACCTCCATACTGTTCTCCATAGTGGCTGTATCAATTTACATTCCCACCAACAGTGCAAGAGGGTTCCCTTTTCTCCACACCCTCTCCAGCATTTATTGTTTGTAGATTTTTTGATGATGGCCATTCTGACCGGTGTGAGATGATATCTCATTGTAGTTTTGATTTGCATTTCTCTAATGATTAATGATGTTCCCATTTTTGACAAATGACACAAAGTATCATTGGGCTTTCTGACTAAGCTATAAAATACCAAAATGTGTTATGTTTTAAAAATACATAGTATTGGGACCTCCCTGGTGGCGCAGTGGTTAAGAATTCGCCTGCCAATGCAGGGGACACGGGTTCAAGCCCTGGTCCAGGATGATCCCACATGCCGCAGAGCGTCTAAGCCCGTGCACCACAACTACTGAGCCTGGGCTCTAGAACCCACGAGCCGCAACTACTGAGCCCGCACTCTAGAGCCCGCAAGCCACAACTAGTTAGCCCGCACACCTAGAGCCCGTGTTCCGCAACAAGAGAAGCCACCGCAATGAGATGCCCGCGCACTGCAACGAAGATTAGCCCCCACTCGCCGCAACTAGAGGAAGCCCGCGTGCAGCAATGAAGACCCAATGTAGCCAAAAATAAATTAATTTTTAAAAAGACCAAGTTTAACTGTAAAAAACAAAAACACATAATATTTACCTACTACAAGTAAAATTCTGTCTCTGAATTCTCTCTATTATTTCTTCATTGCTAAGACACAGTATTTTTTTTTTTCCTCACATCCTAATACTTTGGAGAACAGACTGTATCTTACGATCAGCAGTATATAATAATGTATCAAATTGTTTTACAATCAGTAGTATCCTAGAATTGAAAACATAGTAATTATTACTATATTTATGAATTAACAGCAAGATGTTGAAATCAATTCTACTATAAAAATATCTATTTGGTAAATAAGTACATTTTAAAATAAGAGAAAATTCAATCAGCACTGATAGTTTTTGTTGCTTTTTATTTGCATTTTAGAGCTGTACAAAATGTAATTGCACAGAAGCATTGTGGCCTTTTGGATATGCTAATAAATCAGCCAACACTTGTCTCATTGCAGATTACGAATGTTCACAGCAGCCGGGCTCTTGATGTTCAATTCCTGGATTCTGGCACTGTGACGTCTGTGAAAGTGTCCGAGCTCAGGGAAATTCCCCCTCGGTTTCTCCAAGAAATGATTGCAGTACCACCTCAGGTAGTATATGTTACAAGCCTAGGAGATTGGCTGAAAGGGATTTGGATGTGTTCATAATCACATTGTGAGATGCTCTCTCAGTTTTTGATGATGATTGAGTTTAACAAAATTGGAAATGATCCAAATGGTGGCTCACTTAGACAAGAAGACCAGTGAGACTTACAGAATATTGTTTGATAAATGTTTGTTTTCAAGCATGTTGAGTCATCAGGCTATATTGTCCAGTTAGAGGTTCCACTTTAATAATTAGATGCCAGTGCTGGCTTCTACACAGTTTCAGGATATTATATGTAAATATTTACTTCCAGAGTTCTTAATTTAATTAGGTAACCATTCTCTTCGGATATATGTTTATATTTAACCTTCTCCTCATAGATTTTAGTGAAAAGATTAACTTCAGTCTATCCTTCCTCTCTTGATAAAAATTCAAGATGATAAGAAGTTTGAATTATTTTGAATTAATTAAAATTATTAATAGCTATTTCCTACTTAGGGGAAGTAGAGTTTGTACAGAAATCCATCATGCTTTGAAAATAAAATTGTTCAACATTCTATAATTTCAAGGGGCCCCTTGACCTATATTTACCGGAAGATTTCTTATGTATCAAAACTCAGTGAATAAAAAGTACTTGACCATAATTAGCATGGCTTTTATAATTTCTCTCACTGCAGTCACTGTTGCCTTTCCTAAAATGACTATTACAGAGAAGCTGTTTAACTTGAGTTCAAGCCAATTTTCAGAATCACATTTTTTCTTATTGCTGCTCAGCATAATATTGAAAATTGTTAGACCTTTAAGTGCTTTCACTTGATAACACCTCTGGCCTCTGTACCCCTTGTTAGAACATCCATCTAGGGCCAGCCTTACCTAGAAAAGGTTTCCAGGGCTGGAGGAGATGGGTGATCTGTCCCACTGCTTCTGACTGTCTGAAAATTACACAGGTGTACTTTCTTGGTAAAAGCCACTCTAATTTTTTCTATTAATCTTATCTGGATTTTTTATTTGATAGATGCGAAGTTGGGGGAACCTTTAAAACAAGCTAGGGCAAGCCTCTGGCTAACAGCATCTCCCCAAGAGGTTCAGAGTAGCAAACTGATGGCCTGTTGGCCAAGGCTGACCCATGAATATTGGATCTGGGCCCTTGGCTCGTATAGTGTTTTAAAATGTGAATTAGTTGTCTGCTTCTAGCTTCTCTTGACCAACTAGAAAACATGACTCTATTGAGCAGTCCCCTTTATGGCACAGTGCTCTGTGGGAGCTTGGGAAGTGACGTTCTCCTCTGCAGGGCTTGTGCTCTCCAGTGCGCAGGCCCCAGCTGGCCTGCCTCACTCCCTCTTTGCCCACCTGGCACCTGCACTAGTAGAGTCTGCTCTCTTTGCTCTAAGTGACCTCCTCCCCACCCAGAAAGGTACCTCATGCAGGGGGCACAGTGGGAGACTTGGAGCCCCCAAGGATGAAGGGAGGGTGTACGACAGGGAGGTTGGGGCTCAGAGAGGAAAGAAGAAATCTAGGAATCCTGGAAGTAAGTTGCATCTCCTGCATAAAATTGCCTCCATCAATTCAAAGGCTCCCATGAGACTGGAGGGAGTCCCTGGGGTTACCTTTTCCTCCCTGATGTAGCCATTCTGCAGAAGCTTGTGCAGTGATGGTGGGAGGTAAAAAGCA
Source organism: Stenella coeruleoalba (assembly GCF_951394435.1). Taxonomy (NCBI): domain Eukaryota; kingdom Metazoa; phylum Chordata; class Mammalia; order Artiodactyla; family Delphinidae; genus Stenella; species Stenella coeruleoalba. Next base: position 88,785,125 of record NC_137153.1, read on the forward strand.
TCAGGGAAAATGAGGCTTTTAGGTGTCACTGGGTTTTAGTTTTTCTTTCCCTGCTTGATTCTCATTACAACCTCCTTCAAAAGGTAAGTACAAATGCCTGGGGTACTCAGCAAATGCTTCATTCAGCCGGAAGCCTCCACAGAGATTTTTACAACAGGAGTCAGATTTCATCCAAATGACATTTCATTTTTTTTTTAGTTGGGCATAAAGGGAAGACCTAGATATAAGTCCCAATCTTGTCTTCACGACTTTGTGATCTTACACAGGTTAGTATCTCTGAGTCTGTTTCACCGTCTGTAAAATGAGATCACAACACTGGCCTGCCATGCAGAAGTATTGTAGGGTGAGAAGTATGTGAAGTGCCTGGTATAACCCTGGTTCATGATAGGAGTAAAGACAATGGTAGTAATATAAATAGATCAGGAACATAGCAGATGCTCCAGCCCGAGAACTGTGATTGTCATTATTAGCTATTGCTGTTGCTTGCTCTCTACCTTGGCAACATTTGACTTGTAGGAAAATAATATTGACACTACTCATAAGTACCTATTTTAAGATGGCGTGTCCTCTTTTCCGTTGTGTTTTCTTTTCAGGCTATAAAGTGCTGTTTAGCAGATCTTCCACAGTCTATTGGCATGTGGACACCAGATGCTGTGCTTTGGCTAAGAGATTCTGTTTTGAATTGCTCAGACTGTAGCATTAAGGTTAGTTATCTTATTGGTCTTGATAAAAGGGGGCTGTCAGCCAGAAGGACTCACTTTTTTTTTCCCCACTTGTTTTTGTGAAAGAATTTTATCTTACTGTAAACTGATGCTTTTACTTCCGACACACTTTTATAGTCAGGAGGTTGGTTACATGTGTAGCTATAAGATATCTGATGGTTTAATTTTTATTTAAGAATTTATCCTATATCTCCAGTGTTACTTTTAAACCCTTTATATAATTTTTTGATTATTAATAAGGTAGCAGGTAGTTCTGTGCTCCTATTTTGCTCCATGATAAGGAGTTAAGTCTGCAACAGAGGACCATGTATCTCTTGATAAATGTTTCTAAAGACCATTTAAATAAGTCCGGTATTTCTTTCTTTTATCCCTAAAGTAAAATGGATTATAAACAAATATTTGCTTGTAATCTTGGTTTTTGTCTCTTCCTAAAACTTATTTAAACTGCTTTATTTCTTTCACTAGCGTGTTTCTTTTTCACACTCTTGCATCTTCATATCAAAAACACTGCTCATATTTCCAAGAATAGAAATGTAAGATAATATTTCTCTATTTTAACTGATGTAAATAGTGTTATCATTTTATATAAGTATTTAACAATGTTAGCACTGAAATGTCCTTGAGAAATATCTTCGTGAAGACCTCTCACTTATTCGAGCCCACACTGATTTTCCTGTCTTGATTCTCCTCTAGGGTTTGTCATGTGCAATCACACAGTTATATACCATTTTATATTCTTCAATTGCCACATGAGTTTTGTTTTCTCAGCTACATTTTCAGCTCCTAAAGCCAGGGTATTGGGTAGTCAATAAAAATCTTTTTAATGGTTGATTTTTGAAACGGTGTTTCTGTACCATAAATATCAAAATGAATTAGCAGTCAGTACTTCATTAGCCCTCCAAAGAATGAATTTAAATAGACTCCTCTTGCTAGGAGAAAAGCTTTTAAAGTAAATTACTTTAGAAGGATTGCCTTGCTGGTGTCTCCTTGTCTTCATGCCTGTGTTCCTGCCTTTCATTTCTAGCCCAATTTGGTAAAAGATAGATGCGGCTAGAAGTGTCTCATTTTTGTTATTCCTGAGATAAACCAGAGGAGCTGATGAGAAGAATTAACAGTCACCCAGCCCTTTGGGACACACAGTCCAGTTATCAACGTGTGGTGCTCCCATACAGACATTCACCCCTCTGACAGAAAGGTCTCCTGGGCGAAAGGTGCAAGGTGGTGACTATAATTTTGGCCTATTCAGTGGAGCTTTCTTCCTCTTTTTCTCCCAAGGTCCCTCTCCTCTCATGTAACTGGGGGAAAGGGAGAGGAGTGAGAGCAGATATTAGGACCAAACAAGGACTTTGGACCAAAGATCCCAAAGGGTATGGTGAAGGTCAAAGCTTTTTCTTTCCCTTCCCTGTCTGAGAGTACACCAGCATTAAGCAGAATTCTTACAGGACATTTTGCCGTTTTTATTATTTTTTATTGTTGAAGTTGGATGATGAGCACATGGGGGTTCATTGGGTTACTCTTTCTTGAGTGTTTTAACATGTCATTAATATAAAAAAATTAATCATGATATATAGAATCACTTCCTCTCAGTGATAATGACCTCTAGCCAGTCATAGATATTCTCAGTTTTTAGAGGTTAGTAAATTTTTCATTTCCACAAGCTTGCCACTGGTTTCTAGACTACTTGGACCTACGAGCTTATTCATTGCTACAGCTGTGCTAGATAATTCATCTGACCTCAAATAAAATGATTTTAGCAAGTTGGGTTCTTTGCAAAATGCTGTTTTATAATATTTAAAGTTAATATTATAACCATCTCAGAATTCAGCGTGAACTTGGATTTCTTTAAGTTGGTTTTGTGTGTTTTCCAAAGGTGACAAAAGTGGATGAAACCAGAGGGATGGCACATATTTATTTATTTACCCCCAAGAACTTCCCCGACCCTCACCGCAGTATCAATCGCCAGATCACAAACGCAGACTTGTGGAAGCATCAGAAGGATGTGTTTCTGAGTGCCATATCCAGCGGAGCTAGCTCCCCCAACAGCAAGAGTGCGAACACCTCCATTGTGGGCAACACTGGAGAGAATTTCAGAAAGAGCCTCTCGGATATCCTCAAAAAGTCGTTGGTAGACCATACTAGCTCTTTCTCCATGGAGGAGCTGCCACCTCCTGTCCACTTGTCCAAGCCAGGGGAACACATGGATGTGTATGTGCCAGTGGCCTGTCACCCGGGCTACTTTGTCGTCCAGCCGTGGCAAGAGATACATAAGCTGGAAGTTCTGATGGAAGAGATGATTCTTTATTACAGTGTGTCTGAGGAGCGCCATGTGGCAGTGGAGAAAGACCAAGTGTATGCTGCAAAAGTGGAAAATAAGTAGGTCCTTGGACAGACAGAGCCTTTTATTCTCCTCCTAAGAAAAACGTGTAGAATGATACCAAGAGTCCTTAATCCCTGCAGGGGGACTTGGAACTGCACAAATGGGAATTTTGAATGTGAAATGAGACCAATGAATTGTGCAATTTTCTAATATTTAAAATGATGCCATTTATCTAAAAATCTAATGACCCTAGTGCTGTTAAAAACCTCATTATATCTAAAGTGAATGTTTAAATATTTTTTCTACTTTCCTATGAGAAAAATATTTTTTTATTTAAGAAATAATGTCTTTTATTTAATGACTTTCTAAATTTTAAAAATAAAATGTTTAGGGGCTTCCCTGGTGGCGCGGTGGTTGGGGGTCCGCCTGCCGATGCAGGGGACGCGGGTTCGTGCCCTGGTCCGGGAGGATCCCACATGCCGCGGAGCGGCTGGGCCCGTGAGCCATGGCCGCTGAGCCTGCGCGTCTAGAGCCTGTGCTCCGCGACGGGAGAGGCCACAGCAGTGAGAGGCCCGCGTACCGCAAAAATAAATAAATAAATAAAATAAAATGTTTAGGGCTACCCTGGTGGCGCAGTAGTTTAGAGTCTGCCTGCCGATGCTGGGGATGTGGATTCGTGCCCCGGTCCGGGAAGATCCCACATGCCGCGGAGCTGCTAGGCCCGTGAGCCATGGCCACTGAGCCTGTGCGTCCGGAGCCTGTGCTCCGCGACGGGAGAGGCCACAACAGTGAGAGGCCCGCGTACCGCAAAAAAAAAAAAAAAAAAAAAAGTATAAGAAAACAAAGTCCATCAACCAACATAAACCCTTGTTAAAAGTTAAACTTTTTCACTTAACATAATTCTGTGAACACTTTTCCATGTGATGAGATTTCTTCATAAACATTTTAATGGCTAAATATTCCATCATATAGAGAAATCATAATTTACTTATCACTTTCTTTTGTAGGTTTTTTTCTCCCAGATTTTTCACTGTTACAAATAATGTTGAACTTAAATCTTTGTTTGGCTCTCTGATTATGTATTTATGAGATAGATTCCTAGAAGAGAAGTCACTTGTTTAAAGATTACAGGATTTTTGATATATGCAGTCAGTTTCTTTCTAGAGAGCTTGTGGCACCCTTTATAAGGTGCAACAGTGCCTATTTCACTGCTCTTTGGCCTTTGGACAGTGAGAATCATAATTCCTTACATTTGTTTTAGCACTTTCAGTCTGTTTTCTCACGTTTGCACATTTGGATCCACACTCTCCTCTCCTGAAGCCCCCAGGATGTGCTGGTTCCAACCCAAGGAAGCCCAAGTTCCTCAAGCTATACACTCACTCCGGGAAGCCCTGGACAATGGCACAAGCTCCCCGCTCCCCCTTCCCTTTGCCAGCTTTCTTAGGGGAAATGTGCCAGCTTATTTGACAATGCTGAACAAAAAGAACAATCTCTCCCCCTACCCTCCCTGTCCCAACACACAGACATACATACACACCCCCCAAAACTCAACTTGAAAGGTCAACTGCTTATTTTTTTTCTATAAAATGCTTTCATTCATTCTTTGTTTGTTTGTTTTGCGGTACGTGGGCCTCTCACTGCTGTGGCCTCTCCCTGCTGTGGCCTCTCCCGTTGCAGAGCACAGGCTCCGGACACGCAGGCTCAGCGGCCAAGGCTCACGGGCCCAGCCGCTCCGCGGCATGTGGGATCTTCCCAAACCGGGGCACGAACCCGTGTCCCCTGCATCGGCAGGCGGACTCTCAACCACTGCGCCACCAGGGAAGCCCCTCATTCATTCTTAAGATAGCAAGTACAGGCATTTATAAAATTTTGTTATTTTTATGGGAGGAAAAAAACTAATTTTCAACACTTAAAAGTGAAAAGTATAATAGCTCTCATTCTAAAAAGCATTCAACTTATATGTCATAAGCTTTTCATCTTTAAAAAATATTTTTACTATGTCATGTTATTTACAATCATAAGCATAAATGGGTTCCAATTTGCCTCATCAGAACTCTTTGTTATTGGATAGTTTAATCTCAGTTAAAGCCAAGCTAATGCTAACCCTTACCTGAGGAGCAGATTGATGATGATTAGTGGTGGGGAGGTGCCACTTGGAGGGAAGGATCATGTGAAGATCTCTGAACACCGGAGATCTGTAGTGTGGGACTTCAGACTCCACCCCTACTCCCCCATGGATTGAACAGTTCTGCCTCAGGACTCTGGGGCGTTAATCAGTTAATTTGTCCCAGATAATCAAGGGATGTCTTATATATGGGAACAGATTATCTGATATTTTTTGAAACTTTATGAACTGAATCAATGTAAAGTGTTCAGAGCTTCTGTCTTGCTTACAACCCAGGACTATTTACTAAACCTTGTTCCCAGCTCTGGTAAGTTAAGATTTAGGAATTTCAGGTACAGTTTTGATTTACAGTGATTTCCAAATCTATCCCAATTTAAGAATAACCTGGGCAGCCTATTAAAAATGCAGATTCCCCTTCCTCACCCCAGGCCTCCTGAGTCAGAATCTCTGGTAGTAGAACCCCAGAATCTGTGTTTTAAGTAAACTCTCCAGGTGATCCACATGTAGCCTTGCACTGAAATTGGTAATGTCGTCAAAACTGAAGCCTTTATTTAAGCTCTTAGTTTTGAAAGTTGAAAGCTAAATAGAAATGCAACACATAGGTTTCCTGATGGTTCTCTCCTCACAGCTCTGTACCTCTTATTTATAGACTAAAAGCACAGACCATCAATCATTTGCCTTGTACAGTTTAAAGACAGTGATATTGGTGGAAACCAAATGTTTTTATCTCCTTTTACACTTATATGAATTAGCAACCTGCACCATACTGACATTTCCACATATGGAAAGCTTTTTTTTTTAATAAGTTTATTTTATTTATTTTTGGCTGCACTGGGTGTTTGTTGCTGCACATGGTCTTTCTATAATTGCGGTGAGCGGGGGCTACTCTTCGTTGCAGTGAGCAGGCTTCTCACTGCAGTGGCTTCTCATGTTGCAGAGCACGGGCTCTAGGCACGCGGGCCTCAGTAGCTGTGGCACGAGGGCTCAATAGTTGTGGCTCGCGGGCTCTGGAGCACAGGCTCAGTAGTTGTGGCGCACGGGCTTAGTTGCTCCGCGGCACGTGGGATCTTCCTGGACCTGGGATCGAACCCGTGTCCCCTGCATTGGCAGGTGGATTCTGAACCACTACACCACCAGGGAAGTCCCGAAACCATTCTTATTAAAGATATAGAGCTCATTACCGAGTCCAGTGGCTTCTGCTAACTCAATCCTAGTTGACCTCCCTGTAACATGGAATGCTTTACACTACTTGTCTCTTGGTTTCTGCAGCATCACTCTTTTCAGGACCTCCTGCTGCCACCTACCTTCTATTCCTCAGTCTCCTTTTACTGGGTAACCTTCTTTTGCCTTAAATTTTTGTGTTTCCCAGGATTCTGTCCTCGCTTCACTTTTTTTCAAACATTCTCTACTGAAGCATTCTCATTCTCTCTCATAGCTTCATAAACTACCTTTATTTTGATGACCTTCCCCCCTACCAACTCTAATCTGTATCTGCTGCTTCAGCCATTCTCCTGAGCTCCAGACCTTTGGTCCAGATGCTACCTGGATAGCCCTAAAGTATCTTGCCTGGAAGTCCCTGAATTAATGCATTCTCCATACCTGGTCCCGCTTGCTTCTCTCTTTCCATCTTCCACACATGGACCTTGTCCCCATAGTATGGCCATTTCCTGTCTCCCCATCAAAGTGAAGGGATCTGCCAGCCTTGTCCTGATTGTGCTCTGTAGCACTGTTTCCTCCTGCTTAGTGGTGGTTTTCCTTTATTAGCTCCGTGAGGCCTGTAAAAGGGTATTGAGTGAACAAATTGCATCAAATGAGCCAGTGACAAAGCAGAGAATAGTAACCTTTGGAAAAGAAGAAGCAGTCTCTTTAAAAACTTCTACAACAGCATAGTTTTATATTTTAGTAAATAACATTTGTATTAATTTTCCTTTTTATCAAAAAATGTTGCCCTTAAAGCAGGTGTTGACTTTGTGCGTTTTTTTCTTCCTTTTTACTCCAATGCACATCTAGGTGGTACAGGGTGCTTTTAAAAGGAATCCTGACCAATGGACTGGTGTCCGTGTATGAGCTGGACTATGGCAAGCACGAATTAGTCAACATAAGAAAAGTGCAGCCCCTGGTGGACATGTTCCGAAAGCTGCCGTTTCAAGCAGTCACAGCTCAACTAGCAGGTAACTTCTGGGGAATTTGGACTCATGACACAATAGTAGTATATATTGTCGTTTTGTCCTGGGTACAGAATCATTGGCCTATTGATAATTTTTAATGATCTCTCAAGGTCATGCCCTTCCACTATATCTATTTCTGTTTTTCCATATTCCTTTCTGTCCCTGGTTTCATGTATGAGTATTTTTCTAAAACTGTAATCTTCATACAGGTACAGTATTGCATTCTGCTTTCACACTATTGCTTTTTGGGTGGTTGTTTGATGGTCCTGATAACAATTTTTAATAGCTGCAAAATATTCTGTTTAATCATTGTTTCCCTATTGTTGAACATTTAGGTTGTTTACACTTTTATTGTAGTATTGAGGAAAAAAACCCACAGCTACATATATTAGCCAAAACAAGCAAATGGAAACAATGAGACAAATAACCAACAGGAGAACATTGCGCGATTAAGATTTCATAATTTATTGCAGGAATTATAATGCATCTACGTAATGGACTTTCACAATTATAAAACATTCCTGGCTCGTAGAATATGACCATTTTCATGGCCAAATCAGTTTCCACTTGCATCGCAACTAACAACACACAAGTGTGTGATTTCACCACACTCACACCAGCCTGTTGACTGTCATAAAATCTGAGGAGCTGAGTTAATAGGTGTAGAGTGGTACTTCTTTATGATACTGTCTGATGAGATTTGTTTTATCTTCTGTGAAGGCAGTGCAGATATCTGTGTGCCCTCTACCAGTAGGTAGCATGGGTGCCTAGCTGAAACTCCACCCAGAGAGCTGTCGCCGTGAGCAGAGGGTGCGGAGGCCAAGAGGGCTGAGGGGTGCCGACACCTCCAGTTGTGTGGAGGTCCTGCTCTGCTGGGATAGGGCAAGTTATGACCACATGTGCAACCCTCATTCCTCACCCCCCGCTCACCCCATACACTTAGCAGTGGCAGAACTGACTTGATCTCAGAAATGAGAGAAATTATGTATATAAATTCTTCTTATTGACAGCGTTTATTGAAGATATATATATGTAGATAGATAGGTAGAAAGAGAGCGAGAGAGAGATTGCCTTATTTGAAGTATTTTCCAGTTTCTTTGTGTCTCCTACTAGAACTCAAAGGAAACTCCCATGGTAGACAGATATGAACCAAAAATGGCATCTTACACATGGCATGACTACCACTGATCTGCTTTGAACTCAAACTTCTAAATGGTTTCTTCAGAATTAATGGCTACATTTTTCATTTTCACTTTTTAACATTCAGGTTTTTCTAACAACACATTTTGTTAAACATGACAATCAAACGGCCCAGTGAAGGGATCTCCGTGAGGGAGGATCGCATGGCCCCATCATCCCCACCCCGGCTTCGTGGCCACAGTCACTGGTGTTCCCTGTGCAGGGGACTCTACAGCTGCTTCATTTCACTGAATTCGTGCCAGTGCTGGGAGGCTCAGGCTCTGTTACAGTCACCGAAGCAGCAGCTTACAGACAGTTCTAGGCTTCTCTCATGGGAAATTCTTAGTAATCAAAGAATTTAGCCCACTCACTACACCGAAAAGTCTTTTAAATTATATGTGGAACTCCCAGACCTTCATCACTATGGGGCATAATTTATATATCTAATCTAACATATGTGAACTTAATTTATGTTAGTTAATAATACTTCTTGAAAAATACATATTCTTGTCTCAGTTTTGTTTTAAAACCTAATTCAGAATTCTCTAACTTGAGCTCTCAAGTTTAAAAGTCATGGGGATTTAGAAATGCATGGGACTTAAAATTCATCTGGTCCAACCACTTTATTTTACAAGAAGTAAACTGAGGCCTGAGAAATCAACTGGTTTCCTCACGATCATACCATTTGATAGAGGAAGAGCTGGGAATAGTAACTGAGTCTCCAGACTTTCATTCCAGTGCTTTTACCATGGTGATGTATGTAATTTAAAATACTGTTGGGCTTCCCTGTTGGCGCAGTGGTTGAGAGTTCGCCTGCCGATGCAGGGGACACGGGTTCGTGCCCCGGTCCGGGAAGATCCCACATGCCGCGGAGCGACTGGGCCCGTGAGCCATGGCTGCTGAGCCTGCGCGTCCAGAGCCTGTGCTCCGCAACGGGAGAGGCCACAACAGTGAGAGGCCCCCGTACCACAAATAAAATAAAATACTGTTAAGTGTATTAATTCTTCTTCTTCTTCTTTTCTTTTTTTTACTATATCTGGTTCATCAGGGAAAAAAATCTGTAAATAAGAGAAATGTCACTGATATTGATATTTCATTCTCCATCAGTCTATATCTACATATACTTTACGGAAATGGGCAGTCATTATTATAACTTCATTTTATATCACAGGATTAAATCTCAAATGAAATTTGTGTCTGTAAGTGAAGGTTTACAGAAATAACCCCATTCAGAATAGAAAAACTGTAAGCAAGACTGTTGTAAGATTCTTCAGCATCTGTTTTTCAGTTAGGCAAGTCTAAGCTGGTGTGTTTAACTACTTTGGGACTATTTAAATAGTTTTCCATTATAACTGGTCAAAGAAAGGCTCATTTGACCCCTCATTGATCTGCAAACTCCCTTCCTCTTAGGAGTGAAGTGCAGCCAGTGGTCTGAGGAGGCTTCGATGGTGTTTCGAAATCACGTGGAGAAGAAACCTCTGGTGGCATTGGTGCAGACAGTTATAGAAAACACTAACCCTTGGGACCGGAAAGTAGTGGTCTATTTAGTGGACACGTCACTGCCAGACACAGATATCTGGATTCATGATTTTATGTCAGAGTATCTGGTAGAGCTTTCAAAAATCAATTAATCATTGCTTCTGAGACCCTGACAACTAATTCAGATTTTTTTTAGCAATAACAAAATGTAGTAGGCTTTAAAAAAAAAAAATCTTACCTCTGCTACATGGCTCTGACTGCTGTGCGGGATTGAAAAGAATATGTTTGTGTTTGATGAAAGATATTTAACAAGTTTTGTTTTAACAGAGTTGACTTTTCAAAGAGAATTGCACTTGAATTATTACTATAATATTAGAATAAAATGTTTATCAATACAAAAACTGACTATCTTATCATTTCTAGGCTTTATGATCTTAAGGTGAAGAGTTTCCCTTTCTATTCATGTTGTCTTCCTTGTGGTGCTCGGTTCTTCTCCAGTTAGACTGAGAATTCCGTGACTTAACCCTACCCTGGGGTAGTGATGGGTCCCAAAGCAGGTGCTCACCACACCATGTGAAGTCTCTCCCGAGTCTTTAGCCCATCAGCATTGCTAGTGGTGCTGCTGGAGGAACAGCCCAGGCAAACCAGCACGTCCTGATCACCCCAGATCACCCCAAATCTTGGGTGGCTTATTGCCCAGAGAGTCTGGACTGAAAACGCAGGCCTTTACAGTCTCCCTGCCCAACCTCCCTGTTTACTACTCCTTGTGCCAGCCACACTGGACCTTCCCAAACCCCGTGCATGTTCATCTAGGACTACTGATACTCTAAAGGAAGCCTCACTTCCCTCCAGACCACTCTTATTCTTTTCCCTCAGACTGCAGCTCATTTTCTCCCCACCATTTTTGTTTGTCAGTATCCTCCCTGACCTCCCAGTCTGTCCATGAAGCCTTCCCTGGTGCCCCTCCTACTGCACTGTACTTTGACTCTGCCCCTCGTGCTGCCCAGATCTCACTGACCTTCATAGCATATAACTAGTTGTCTGTGCCAGTCACCGCAACTAGATTGTGAGCTCCTTGAGGGAGGGAGGGGTCTTAGTCATCTCTCTATCCAGTCATATCCCGGTAAATGTTTGACAGCTGGTTCTGGTGGGTGTGTGGCGGTCATGCGGGGAGTGAGCCTTGATTTGTAGTGTCTGACGATTCCCATGTTGTAAATGTTCCTACTGCTGTTGCGTTCCAGCTAACAATGTGACCTCACTGAATGTGGTGTTGGGAAAAGATGCACCCAAGCAGCTCTTGTGAGCGCTAGGATGGTGAGCCCTTACTCAGTTTGACTGGGAAGCCTAAATTTTTGATTTTGAACATATACTGAATTTAAGCTAGTAGACCTCTGTGTGAAGATATGCATAAACTATTGGAAATATGGAGAGAAGGGGAGAAGACGAGGCCAGAGATAAAAGTTTTTAGTCATTTGCTTATTTTTATTTGAGAACATCTAGGAAAAGTAAGAACGGAAAGAAAATAAAGACCAGATGTTTCAAGTTTTTCATGTAAAATGTGTTGAAATTGTCTTTCCAGCTATTTAAAATTTATATTTAGTATTTATAATTAAAGTGATTCAAAATTCAGGAATGTTCATGCCAGTGATTTAAGTAATCATTTATGATAAAGTAAAAATATCCTGACACACAAATGTTTAAGTGAAATAAAGTAGTGTAAATGTTTTTTTATAATGGTTTCTTTCCCTAATAACAACAACAACAAAAATCTTCAAATTGTCCACAGATAAGAAAGAAGTGGTTTGTACTTCACTAACTTTAGGAATGTTTCTATTACTTTTTAAAATAAAGCAATTAGTTGTGGATGTAACTGAAAAGTTAATCTGGTGCTGGGACAGTTTGACAGACAGAGAGACTTGCCCCCCACCTCATACCATATTCAAAAGTCAAGTCCAGGTGGACTGAAAGCCTAAACATGAATGGCCACTGTAGGAAGATAACCCAGGAAAATACCTTTATAATCCAGGAGCAGGAAAGATGTCTTAAACTGGATGCACAAAGTGCTAACAATAAAGGAAAAGATTGATATACAGTTGACCCTTGAACATGGTGGGGGGAGGACATTTAGGGGCACCAACCCTCCCTGCTGTGGAAAATCCCCATGTAACTTCACAGTCAGCCCTCCTATATGCAGTTCCTCCGTGTCTGTGGTTCCACATCTTCAGATTCAACCATCCAGAGACGGTGCAGTACTGTAGTATTTTCTATTGAAGAAAATCCATCTATAAGTGGACTTGCACTGTTCAAACCTGTGTTGTTTCAGGGTCAACTGTACTAGACAAGATTAAAATGAAGAACACCTGTTCATCAAAGACGTTATTATGAAGGTGAAAAGGCAAAGCACGGATTGGAGGATATATATATACACGCATACATATATATATATATACACAGAGGAAAATAATAGATTACATATATTCAATAAACAAAAGAGTATCCAGAAACAAAATGGGCAATACGTTTGGACAAACACTTTACAGAAGAGGAAATCCAACTGGCCAGTCAACATGAAAAGGTGCTCAACCCATTAGGACACAGGGAAATGCAAATTCAAAACTCAATTAGATACTGCTCATATGCCAGAATAGTGAAAATGTTTCCATTTTTGTTAATTCCAAGTGTGTTGAAGATGTGTGCGCTTGTGCAGGAGGATACTGGTAAAGAATGTTCACAGCAGCACTATTTGTAATAGCTAAAACCCAGAAACAACCTACATGTCCATTAATAGTAAAATGTATGTTTCTAAAAACTGTGATATATTCATGCAATGGAAACCTCTACAGCAAAGAGAGTAAACAAACTACAGTCACGTGAGCCAACACGGATTAATCTCACAACATAGAGTTTCGCAAATGAAAATAAACTATGGAGGAAAGAGGCAAGCAAGGAAGTGATTACCGAAAGAGTCATGAAAGTGGTCAACTTCAGGAGGGAGTTGTGACGACCCGGAAGGGCACAGGTTGGCTTCTGGGCTGCTGGCAGTGTTGTTTCTTAACTTGGTGGTTGCAGCAGGTGTTCTCATGATAAAAATTATTAAACCTGCACAGTTATGTTGTATGCCCTTTTCTTAAATGTTTGATTCCACAACAAAAGGGTTTAAAATTTTAAATCTGAAATATTAAATCATTGCATTATTTAAAAATATATTGCACATGCCCCTTGAGAGGAATATTCTCATATACCCATGAGGGTTTTGTAATGTAGGAGTACATTTGCACGGAAACAAGATTTTAAAAAGGTGTTTCTCATTAGTAATCTGTACACCAATATTAAAAAGTTTATATTAATAGGGTCTATCCCACCAGAAACTATCCTATAATAATCCAAAGACACCTTATTTTCTGTCCACACAAATTCCTTTTTATGAGCCATTTTTAAAATTAAAACACTTAAAAGTTTCTGTTTGGGTTTAAGTGGTTTGTTCTGGAAAACATATTAGCCTTTTAAGAAAGTGGGGCTTTTGGAAACAAAAGCAAAAATAAACAAATGGTACTACATCAAACTAAAAAGATTTGCACAGTGAAGGAAACTTATCAACAAAACAAAAAGGCCACCTACAGAATGGGAGAAGATATTTGCAAATGATATATCCAGTTAGGCATTAATATCCAAAATATACAAAGAACTCATACAACTCAACATGTTAAAAAAATGATTAAAAAAAGGGCAGAAGATCTGAATAGATATATTTCCCCATCTGTATAAGGAAGACATACAGATGGCCAATAGGCATATGAAAAGATGCTCAACATCACTAATCAGGGAAATGCAAATCAAAACCGCAATGAGATATCACCTTACCCCTGTCAGAATGGCCATCATCAAAAAGACAAGAAATAAGTGTTGGTGAGGAAGTGGAGAAAAGGGAACCCTAGTACAGCGTTAGTAACAATGTAAGTTGGTGCAGCCACTATGGAAAACACTATGGAGATTCCTCAAAAAAATTAAAAATAGAACTAACATACTATCCAGCAATTCCACTCCTGGGTATTTAGCCAAAGAAAACAAAAACACTAATTTGAAAAGATATATGCACCCTTATGTTCATTGCAGCATTATTTATAATAGCCAAGATATGGAAGCAACCTAAGTGCCCATCAACAGACAATGGATAAAGAAGATGTACATAAACACAATGGAATATACTCGGCCACAAAGAAGAATGAAATCTTGCCATTTGCGACAACATGGATGGATTTAGAGGGTATTATGCTAAGCGAAATAAGTCAGATAGAGAAAGACAAATACTGTATGATTTCACTTATATGTGGAATCTAAAAAAGCAAAACAAATGAACAAACATAAAACAGGAATGGAGTTATAGACATAGAACAAACAGGTAGTTGCCAGAGAGGAAGGGGTTGGAGCGAGGAAAGAAATAGATGAGGGAGATTAAGAGTACGAACTTCCAGTTGCAAACTAAGTCAAGGGTATGAAATGTACAGTGTGGAGAATTTAGTCAATAACTATGTAATATTTTTGTATGGTAACATATTGTAACTAGACTTATGGTGATCAGTTTGCAATGTATAGAAATATCTAACCACTATGTTGTGCAAAAGGAATTAACATGTTGTAGGTCAATTATACTTCAAAAACAAACAAGCTCATAGAAAAGAAGATCACATTTTTGTTTGGGGGGAGGATTGGATGAAGGCAGTCAAAAAGTACAAACTTCCAGTTGTAAGATAAATAAGTGCTAGGGATAAAACGTACATGATAAAGATAATTAACACTGCTGTATGTTATATATGAAAGTCTTTTAAGAGAGTAAATGCTGAGTTCTCATCACAAGAAAAATTTTTTTTCTTTAATTTTGTATCTATGTGAGATGATGGATGCTCATTAAACTTATTGTGATAATCACTTCATGATGTATGTAAATCAAATCATTATGCTGTACACCTTAAACTTATACAGTGCTGTATGTCAATCATATCTCAATAAAACTGGAAGAAAAAAAAGGTGGGGCTTTTGGGGTTGTTTTGGTTATTTTAAGTCGTATTTTGGATACTCTATTCTTCCAGTATAGAGGGAATGCATTTGCCTCTGTTGGAACTGCATGTTCACAAAATGATCGTGACTAAAGCTTCGGCTCAAACCGGACCTAGTTGGGCTGCTGATAAGACCGGATGGGTCGTTGCTTCAATCAAAGGAGGTAAAGGTGCAGCAACCGCTTGGCTGGCTTTGCTCCACAAGGACCTACCGATTCTTACATCTTAGACCACACAGGAATAAAACTCCTCCCACCTTTTTCCAGATAACTCTACCTGGTACAAGTGGGGAAACCTAGACGCAGACAGGAGGCGACGCGCACCCACTTGGCCGCGGACCCAAGCTTGCGGCGGCCAGGGTCCCTGCCCCGCGCTTCCCCTTGTGGGCGTCTCTCCCCGGCAGGAGACTGCGCGCTGCGCCCCGGCGCCCCCGAGTGGAGGGAGAGGTAAGGAAGGCGAGCTGGGCGGGCGGGGCGAGGCGCGGTGACAGCGCAGAGCCGGGCCCGCCCCTGGCTCCCACCCCCGGAGCCCACAGCGCCCGCCCGCTCGCGGCCGCCCGGGAGCTCTTCCAGCCCCGCGCTCCCCTCACCCGCCTGCCGCCCGCGCTCTCCCGCCGGCCGCCCGCGCTCGTCCCGCCGCCGCCTGCGCCCGCGCCAGCCCCCGCGGCTCCACTGACCGGTAAGTGTCCCACCGGCCAGGGGTCCCCCTCGCGCTCGCGGGGCTCCCTGCCCCCTCACCGGGGCCCCAGCCATATCTGGGCAAAATATTCAGCTGTCGCCGCCGCCGCCAAGAGGGACTGAGCGTGGCTCCCTCTATAAATAGCCGCCGCCTCGGGTTGCCTCCGGGGCTGGGGAGCCTGGGTCTCGGGGTCCGGAACCGGGCGCTCGCATCCGCGCCACTCGGCGCGCGTGGCCCCGGCCAGGGCGCCCTTCCCTCTGGACCCCGACGCCGCGTCTGTAAAAGGGAGAAGGACCTGGGGGCTCTCGAGGAGCAGCGCTGAGAGCGGGGGTCATGGCGGGGCCGGCGTTCCCGCTGCGCGCTTGACTCCAGCGTGCAGTGGCTAGGCGCCCCGGGCGCTCTGTTGGGTACAGGTGCCGCCGAGCGCTGCACTCAGGCGCGGCCTCCCCGCCGGCTGCAGAGAGAGTGGAGGTGGGAGTGGGGACGCATTGGCACAAGTGAACGTGATGCCCGGGTTCGCGCTTCGCCTGTTTGCGGCAAGAAAACTTTCCCAAACTGCGTGGGATGACAAGGTTTAAAGCACCACCGTTACGCGCCTTTCGCGCGGAGGTGGAAAGAAGAGGGGAAGAGCCTGGAGGCAGGAGTTCTCTGGCTCTCGCCAACTCACTGGGTGAACTTGACAAGCCTCCTCCCTTCCCTGGGTCTCGGTTTCCCCATTTGTAGGAGCGGGGTTTGGTTCCCGCGATAGAGCTCGTGGCCAGGGCCGTGAGAGCAGTAGGGCGCGCTCTTGACCGCCGGCGCTCCCCCCACCTGTTCACCGGCTCTGGGCCTGAGACGCTGGAGGCACAGCCGCGCATATCCGGAAGGGCTGCGGAGACCAGAGACTTTGGCGGTCCCTCTGACTCGGATCTTATACTAAGACCCAGTAGGACCCTCGGAAAGCCTGGGCAGTACACACCCAGGAAGCGCGCTCCACGGTGATTATGGGCATCTGTGCTGGGTGGCAGCCATCACCTTCGCAAAGAAGCTTGTGAGTCAAACAGCTTTAGACCCAATGAACTGAGCAGGGCTAGAGGCTCCAGTCCAGTCGCTCTCTGGCTTCTGTTTCCCCGTCTATTTGGTGTCTGTGATGCTGCCTCGGAGCTCTGCAGGCACACCCCCTCCCCATCTTTTCTAGCCTTGACCTTGGCCCTCTCAAACTCTTGCATATTACCTGGCCTAAACTTTTCCCTGTAGAATCACAAAACCAGATCCTAATCCAGGTTCTGGGCCCTCAGTGGGGGAACCTAAAAATTCCCATTTTCACCCAGTGGTGACAAACATTTTGTTCCTGGCGAGGGTCTGCAGAGCCCCCTGCTCAAGGTCACACGCTGCTGGACATGCCAGGCAGTCTCCACCAGCCTTTCTCATGTCTTTCCTGACACTTCCTGCTGCTCAGGCAGGTCTTGGGGATCTGTTCAACACCCCCTGTTCTTTGGTCTGCTGCTGTCCAGGACTTCCCCTTGCTCAGACAATAGCGCCCTCATCTTGAAGTTTCATTTTTGTTTCTACCTTACTTTCTATCATATATTTTTTCCAAAGCCATCTTAAAGCCTCACTGAATTAAGAGGAAATGGAGACAAATAGTAAGGTTCTCATCAATTCGAGCCACACAACAAACAGGCAGAAGGTGAAAGCAAGGAGTGCTGTCACTTAGATGTGTTAATTCTATTTAATGAGCCAGTCTTGCAAACCCACGTTTTAGAAGATCCTGGCGCTTAAGTTCCTCCCAGCCTAAGTAGAAAGCCAGTGTCCTCTAAAAATAACCTCCTCCCCACCTTATCAGGGTCTCACAGTTTCTCCCTCCTCCAGGGTTGGGCTGCTTCCTGCTGCTCAGCAAAAAAACCACAAAAACTAAGAGTAGGTAGTGGCAGCTCTGAGTAATGGGCTGACCTGGAGATTAGGACACCTGGCTCCAGCCCCAGCTCTGCCACCCACTTAGAGTGACCATGAGCAATGAGGGGGTGGGCAAGATGCTTTCCAGTGGACCTGGAATTAAGAGGACTCAGAGCTTCCCTTGGAAGACTTTCTATCATGAGAAAAGTGAAGCGCCAGGGATGAAATCCAGGGGAACCCACCCTATGAAGAGGAAGGAAAGAACGGGAGAAACTGGTTCCCAAGAGCCAAGGGAGGATAGAGATTGGCAGTGCCAGCTGGTGCAGAGAGACAGAGGGGAAGAGGACTGGGAAAGGGCCACCATGATTGGGTGACTTTGGCCAGGGCATTGCAGAGGGTTCAAAAATGGGATCTGCCACTGCTTTACTGAAGCCAGTGACCCAGCCTGTCTGAGCCCGTTTCCTCCTCTGTACAAGGGGATAATAATAGCATCCATTTCAGATGGGTTGCTGTTGGGATTAAGGGGGATGATGCAGGGAAAGCCCTTGGTCCTGTGCTTGGTACCTGCAATGATGTTAATGCTAGCGAGAGGAAGAAGCAGCTAATGGGAGCCGAAGATTTGGAGACAGAGCCCACAGCTCTTCTAAAAGCTTGGAGGAGAAAGGAAGAGAGAAGGTAGTAGGAGCTGGAGACAGGGCCGAAAGGGGAGGTGGGTGTTTCTGGGCTGAGGAGTGTGAAAAGAGACAGAGACAGACCTGGGAGAGGGGAAGAGGTGAAAAGAGCATCTAAGGGACATGCACATGGGAGGACTGAGGGCCTTCCTTAATGACCTGCTGAATGCCACAGGCTCTAAAATCACATTCCTCTAGATTCAGGCTGAGCAAAGAAAGGGTAAAATGAAGCCAGTCCTGGCTCAGACCCTGGTGTCCTCTTGGGAGACTTCAGTATCTGTGAAGGAGGGTGGTGATGGGCCGCAAAGGGTAGTTTGACTCTGTCCAGGGGGCTCACGACCTTGGCTTGCTTGTTTCTGAAATGACGTCATGTATCGATGACTCCTGCTGAGCCCAGTCATAATGACCTTTTCCAGTCAGTGTTTTGATTTTGCTGTCTTACTAATGGACCAGCCAGGCTGCCAACATTTCTAAAGAGGCCAGTTCACTCTTCACTTAAAGCCAAAACACCAAGTAGATCAATTATTTGGCTGCTAGGAGCCATTATTAGTTTAAAGCGACAGGCTTGTTTGTATGGAAAAACATGAAGCAGATGGCATAATTTGGGGACCATTTCCTGTCTCTTGTTTTGTTTTGTAAAATCCTCCTTTGGTTAATCATGATAAAACCAGACTTTCTTTGCTCTTAACGATAACGAAAGAATGAGCTCACTGGAGTCAACCTAGGACAGTCTAGGAGGTTTTCTTCGATGTTAGGAGGTGCTGGATCTGTTTTTGATCTGAAAAACGAAACAAACTCAAGCATTTCTTTTGTTTCTCCTTTTCTTACATCCTTTCTCTTGGAGAAAAAGAGATTTGTGAAAGTGCTGTCTCTGTTTCAGTTCTTCCTTCTCAGATCCCCAGCCCCAGCCACCGCTCACTCCGGGGCTTCTAGGGAGGTGTCTCCAGGACTGTTCCTGGGAGATGATGCTGGTGGGTGATAAGGCAGAAATCCTCTTGGCCTCACTCAACCTCCTTCATGGACTCATCTCTTCCCAGCCCTTAAATATTAGTGCCACTCTCAACCATATTCCTTTTCACCTCGCACCCTCCTATAGTCCCATCCACTCCCAGGGCTCCCACCACTCCCTATACACTCAGAACTCCCAAACTCCTGTGTCCAGCCTGGACCACACTCCTCAGCTCTAGGCATCCGTGACTCCAGCCTAGGGGACAAAGCCAAGAGGGTGTCCCTAAGGTACTTCACACCCAACAGGCCCAACTCAGGCTCACCACCCAGTCTCCCTCCAGGGTCCCCCCTTCTTGGTTAACAGTAACACCATCCACCCAGGCTCTGAGCCAAAAACCTCCATACCTTTCACCACCGCATTCATTTGGTCAAAAGTCCTATCAATTCTACCTTCCTTAACATCTCTTCTATTCATGTTTATCCCCAGTCGAGTACTTTGTCATCTCTCCCCCTGAGCTATTAGCAGAGCCTCTTAAGAGTCTTTCTGCGCCCGTCTTTTCTCTCTCTCTCTTTTTTTAACCCCCGTCTTTTCTTCTCATGCTGCTGTTAAAAGAGTTTTGTGAAACGTAGCTCGGATAGTGTTATTCCTCTTCATTCAGGGATTCCCCATTTCCTACCAGATTCCTTGGCATCCGACACGAGGACCATCTAAGATGTGGCCCCAAGCTACTTCTCCAAACCATCTCCTGACACGCCCCCCAGTTCTCTACACCTGGTCATGGTGCAAGCATATGTGACTGCATGCCTTGCTGCCTTTGCCCCTGCTGTTCCTTCTGCCTGGAATGCTGTCCTCTTCCTTCTCAACCTGGCAAACTTGTAATCGTCCTTTAAATCAAAGCGCCTCATTGCCCCACCTGTGCTCCCACAGCCCCCTGAATGGGCCTCAGAGAACCAGCCATAGTCTGTTCTAAGTGTCATCAGCTGCTTACATCCTTATCTCTGACTAGACTGATAGATCCTTGAGGACAGAGTTCATGGCTCATTTACTGATATTTCTGCTTCCCCAGTGTCGAGCTCAGAGCTCAGCAGCTTGGCAGAGTGCAAGGATTTTATGTTTTAATTAGTGACTGATCACTGAATGAAAGAATATGTAGAAGACTAAGCAAATGAAAGCCCTGAGGTAACCGTGACAATCACACAACATTATCTACATGTTTTCCCATCCCACCACCCCGTCAGCTCCGTGAGGGCAGAAACCACACCTGTTCTGCTCCCCACCAACCCTGCAGCCCCTCAGCCCCCTCACAATACATAGAATGAACCCATGATCTCACCTGAAACTCACAGTAATCCTGTAAGGGAGGAAGGGCCGGTATAATGACCCCTTTTTATAGATAGCATAGTGAACCCCAGTAGGAATTATTCCAGGTCATCCAATTGGGATGTGTATTCCAGAAAAACCCAAGTGCTCTCCAGGGTTTGGTAAACTTGAGAAATCAGAGTCCTTGTGTTCTACACTAGTGCTTCTCTAGCATTGGAGATACTCAGGATCTTGTTAATGCAGATGCCGGCTCAGTAGGCCTAGGAGGGGACCTGAGACTCTGAATTTCTAACAAGCTCCTTGTTTCTAATAAGCTTATTAAATAATAGGCTTAATAATTCCTAATAAGCGCTGATACACATCATAATGTGAGGCTTCTCCTGCATACACTGACCACCAGACTTTGACCATCAAGGTGAGTGCTGATTATCTCAAAGTTTTCCCTTGGCCTTTGCATTAAGATAGTATTTCTAGGGCTTCCCTGGTGGCGCAGTGGTTGAGAGTCCGCCTGCCGATGCAGGGGACACGGGTTCGTGCCCCGGTCCGGGAAGATCCCACATGCCGCGGAGCGGCTGGGCCCGTGAGCCATGGTCGCTGAGCCTGCGTGTCCGAGCCTGTGCTCCGCAACGGGAGAGGCCACAGCAGTGAGTGGCCCGCATACCGCAAAAAAAAAAAAAAAAAAAAAAGATAGTATTTCTATTAAAATCTACAAATGAATTCATTTAAGCCTTGACTCAAAGTCAAAAATCAAGGGCTCTTTCTGGGATTTTGTTGTTGTTGTTTGGTTGTTTCGTTTTTGTCTTTATGAGCAATGTACGGGGCGTGAGGAGCATGATGGGGCCCCTGCAGGGGCTAGAAGAACGCGGTGGAGCGTGTGGGTCATGGGGGCGGGACGTGTGGTGCGTGGTGGGCACGTGGGAAGGCCCAGGTGATGGGATGCATAGGGGGCGGGGATTGGTGAGGGGGCAGGTGATTGGGGGCGGGGCTTGGGGGCACGTGGCTGCAGCATGTTGGCAAGGAGGAAGTTCCAGGGATGGCAGGCAGCGGGAAGGGTCAGGCTTGCAGCTGCGGGTTCTTTCCACCTACTTCTGCCTTCCTGGCTTCTCCCTTGCTTTCTGGAGAAATTTAGGCCCAGACAAGGCTTTAAGGTCACACTGCCCAGTTCCTGGTCAGCCTGGAAACCCCCCTGAGCGCCAGAGCTCCAGGCTTCTGTGTCCGATTGGCTTTTTCAGCGCACACTGCTTACAAGTTTGCTATCTATGAGCGCAGGGTGAGCACCTGGCCCGTGCCGGGGTAGGAACCGGATCCCGCCTCAGAAGCACTCAAAAGACAACAGAGAGGAGAGTCAGGAAGGCGGCCTTCCTCCACGCAAACCCAGGAAGATTTAAAAAGTCAGACTGAATGGAAACATTGCACGCATTTGTTTATGGGTTTTATACTACATTCCACTTACACCATTAAAAGGGTATGAGATTGCTTAATAAACCGGCATAGGCAACATAACTGGTGAGAACAGAAAAAAGGAAGAAAGAAAGGAAGGAGGGAGGGAGGGCAGAAAACTTGAAAATTAGGATCATGAAGCTCTGAGAATCTGATGGGAACCATGGACTCCTGCTCCAGAAAAATGAATATATCCATGCACACAACAGTTTGCATGTCATTTGCGTGGGTGCATGGGTCTCTCTGAAGGCCTTTCAAAATGCCCAGCACAGATTAAGGAGAGAAAATATGCCAGTGTCCTAGCTGAATGATGGCAACTCTATTTGGACACTCAAATCAGCTGATGAATCATGACAACTGAAGGGGAAAGGGAGAAGCAATGAATTGGAGACCACATCATGTCTGATTAAAAAAGACCAGTCCTTCAGGAGAAAGAAATGTTTTCTTAGCCCTAATTCTCAGAGTGTTGGGAGGCAGTTTTGCATAGTGGTTAAGAACATACCTCCCTGGGTTCAAATCTAAGGTCTGTCAGTTATGGGCTGCATAGACTCAGGTAACTTTTAACTCCCCGTGCCTCAGTTTCCCCATCTGTAATATGGGGTTATTGTGGGGAATCTCTATTTGCACATGTATGAAGTGGGCTTGTTGTGGGGAGTAAATTAGTTATTATATGTAAAATGCTTAAGTCAGTGCCTGGGACATTGTTAGTGTTATAAAAGTGTGAGCTGTTATGGGAAGGCAGCATGGAGCAGTGGTAATGAGTACACATTGCCCCCCTGGATTCAAATCCCGGCTCTACTACTTACTAGCTTTGTTACCTTGGTCACTGTAGTAGGTTAAATAGTATCCTCTGAAAAGTCATGTCCACCCGGACAACCTCAGAAAGTGACCTTCTTTGGAAATAGGGCCTTTGCAGAAGTAATTAGTTAAGCTGAGGTCATACTGGGCTAGGGTGGGCCCTAAACCCAATGACTGGTGTCCTTATGAGAAGTGGAGTGGACATACACAGGAAAGAAGACCACGTGACAATAGAGGCAGAGATTGGAGTGATGTAGGTACAAGCCAGGGAATGCCAAGGATTGCCAGCAGTCACCAGAAGCCAGAGAAGCAAGGTACAGAGTCTCCCTCAGAGCCTGCAAAGGGAACCAACCCTGCCCACATCTTAATTTCCAATTTCTGGCCTTCCGACTGCAACAGGATACATTTCTGCTGTTTTAAGCCATCCACTTTGTGGTAATTTGTTATGGCAGCCCTAGAAAACTGATACAGTCAGATTACTGCATTTCAGTTTCTTCAGCTAAAATGGGAAGTAAGAAGTATCTACTTCACAGAGTTATTAGGATTGCATGAAATTATCCACGTAAAGAGTTAAGCACTGTGGCTAGTATGCGGTACGTACAGAATAATGCATGCTGTTAGAAGGTACATTGACATAACAGGCAATGGTAGCCTCAAGAATGGTGTTAATAGCATTCTATTGTATGTCTACATTATAATTCATTTACCCAGTGCCCTATTGATGAACTTTTATGTGGTTTCCAGTTTTTTGCTAAGATAGATAATAACCAGATGATTTGTACATATATCTTTGTACAATTCAGTGAGTAAACTGGCAGGATAAATTCCTAGAAGTGGAGTTGCTATGTCAAAGCGTGTGTGCATTTGGATAGATATGACTTAACTTGCCTCAAGAGAGGGTGTACCAGTGTGTCCTTCTATTCTGTGTGAGAATGTTGGTCTCCTCCACGTCTTGTCAACACCAGAGATTCTCAGACTTTTTCATCTTTGTTAATCTGATAGAGGAGAACTGATGTCTCCTTTCTCAATTTACTTTTATTATGGGTGGGTTTCATTCTCTGTTCATAGGCTTATTAGCCGTTGATGTTTCTTTTTATGTGAATTGCCTGTTCTTTTCCTCTTCCCACATTTTCACTGGACTCTTCTTTTTTTTTTTTTTTTTAATTTAGGAACTCTGTTAAAAAAAAATTAGCCCTTTGTTCAACGTGCGGCAAATATTTTCCCCCCAACTTGCCTTTTGCCTTTTGGTATTGCCCATGATACTTTTCATATTGACTTTTTAGAAGATACAAAAACGTGCTTCATAAACCTGTGCCTATGTTAACCCCTGCTGTGAGGCAAGGTGACAAAGTTCATGTGTATGAAATGGAGAGTGAGAATAGGAGTTAGTTCACAAGCTTTTCTACAAGCCAGCTTTTATTCCACCGAGGCTTTTGTCTTAAGGCTGTCAAAGTCAGTAGTAATGCCAAGCATTCATTCATTCACTTATTCAACAAAACTGACTTCAGCACCTGAGAGAAGCAGGGACCATGGGAGACAAGGATGCTTGCCTTCAAGTAGCTTTCAGTCTTGGGGGGTGGGGGTGGAGTGCAATAAGATGATGCTTCAATGACAGAACTCTGACGGCCCCTCCCCTTGGTATTAGTATTTGGCTTGCTAGTACCCTTTTCAGCTGGTGTGGAAAAAGAGGCCATGGAAGAGGCAGAGGCTGGTGAGAGCGCGTGGTGGCCTGAGCCAGGGCAGTTGCAGAGAGGTGGGGAGAAGGAACCACAGAGTGGAGTACGGCAGGGTTTGCAGGGCCGGTGGGCAGGCCAGCTGGGACAGGGCGATGGGTTCAGCGTCTTTTCCTGGAGCCCTCTTGCTTACAATGATTCGTTCAGTGACTCAGACACCGTGATGACCTCAAGAGGTGCAAAATGAAAACACACAATGGTGCAAGCACACACACGTGCTTTTCTAATTTAAACCCTTTGACAGCTTTGACGTGTGGACCTTTGAGGCTCCGTGTGAACTGGGATGGGGCTCAGATTCACTGCAGAGAGTGACGGAGTCAAATGCTGTGTCTTGTTTCCCTGCTTTTTTCAGAAGGTACTTTCCTGTATGACTAAGAGAATGAGATCAGCCAGGGAGAATAATGCAAACAGGCCAGGAAACAAGTCTTTTTTAAAGAGAGCTGATCATCTCTGAGTCCCCATGCTCTCCACTCAGTGGCTCCAAACATGTCTTACATAACAGAACCAGGCCTTCATAGGCCTGAAATCTCATCTTGTCAACTCCTAAAACCCACCATCAGTCGAGACGTCAGCCGTCTCTGGAAAACCTCATCTAGGGCTCTAGCATCTCTGCTCACATGCCTGGCATAACAAGTGCTCACCACCTCCTGAATCAGCCCAGTGCCTCCTTGGACATTGTTTATTTTTAGACAATTCATTGCGCTGATCGGAAATCCATGTCCTGGTCACCTCAGTAAATCTATGTCTTCTGAGCGCTGGCATCCACAGACCATTTTTGTTCCTTCTTCCCCAGGTCAGCCCATTAGAAGTTTGCAGAGTGTGACCATGTTCCCCCGGCCCTTCAACTGCTCTTCATCTGACACCCTGCCCCCCTTCTCTGAACTCGGCCAGCACCACTCAAGAGAAAAGGCCCAATTCACAGGAGAGGTCACCCATATGGCCAGTAGGCATATGAAACGTGCTCAGCAGCCTTAGTCATCAGGGAAATGCACAATGAGATACCACTACCCACCCGCCATAACGGCTAAAAAGGAAAGTACTGACAATACCAAGAGTTAGCAAAGATGTGGAACAACTGGAACTCTCAAACCCTGCTGGAGGGGATGTAAAATTGTACAATTACTTTGGGAAACTTTTTGACAGTACCTACTGAAACTAAGTGTATGCCAACTCTGTGATCCAGAAATTCTGCTCCAGGTACATACCCAAGAGAAATAAGTGATTATTCCCACCAAAAGCCATCATAGGGCTACTTATAATTACCAAATACTGGAAATAACTTAAATGTCCATTAACAGTAGAGTAAACAAACAAATTATGGTATAGTTCATGTAATGGAATACTACACATCAACAAAAAAGAATCACCTGCCACTCTAACACACAACGAGGATGAATCTCACAGATATAAAGTTGCAGCTGAAAGGAGCCAGATGCAAGAACATACCCTCTATATGTGTCCATTTATATGATGTTCAAAAACAGTCAAAGCTAATTTATTAGAAGGCTTTAAAAGTCCGAATAGTTGTTACCTTTGAGGGAGATGGACTGGGAGGGGGATGAGAAAGCCTTCTGGTGGGCTGGAAATGGCCTATATCTTCATCTGAGTGGTGTTTACATAGGTGTATGCATATGGGAAGATTCAGTGAGCCGTGCTCTTAAGACTTGCCCACTTGACTGTATATAACCAATGCCTTATTATTATTATTTTTTTTTTTGCGGTACGCGGGCCTCTCACTGCTGTGGCCTCTCCTGTTGCGGAGCACAGGCCCCGGACGCGCAGGCTTAGCGGCCATGGCTCACGGGCCCAGCCGCTCCGCGGCATGTGGGATCTTCCCGGACCGGAGCACGAACCCGTGTCCCCTGCATCGGCAGGTGGACTCTCAACCACTGCGCCACCAGGGAAGCCCAACCAATGCCTTATTAAAAAAAGAAAAAATAATCACACACCCCCAGTGCAAGAGTGGGGGCCCAGAGCTGAGCTCCAGCCTGAAGCCTAGCAAGGCCATCATCGCCCTTACTTTGTCCACTGTACCTTTGTTAATGCAGCTGAGATCACACCGTGGCTTTGAGGGCCAGCGCCTCACACTGTTGATTTATGTTGGGTAGACAGTCACTTGAGAGCCCCCACACCTTTCTCGTGGCTACCCAGCCATGTCCACCCATCTAATGCTTGTAGGGTTGGGCTGGAGCTTACTGGGCTGGAGCTTCATGAAACTGAGGAAGAGGGAAGGAAACCAGCCATCTGAACTGCCCCATCCTTTGTGTCACTGCTTCTTCACAGCAGCCCTTCAGAGGTACAGGTTGTGCCCTCACCTTACAAATGAATCCATGAAGCTCAGAGGCACTAAGTGACATGCCCAAGATTGCCCCACCAGTTAGAGCCAGGGCAGGGATTTCAGCCCAAGCCTGCGTGACCCCCTAGTCCATGCTTTCACCTGCCACCAGGCTGACCCAAGAGGAGACATCATCCGTAAAGTGGGGCTAATGGCTCAGCTCAACCTCCCTCTGAGGGTGGTGGGTGAAGAGAGGATGTGTATGACACCACCCCAGGGATTTCTGTGTGAGTCTTATCCTCCCGACTTAATTGCAAGCTTCCTGAGGGCCGGAACTCTCCTATTAATTTCTGTCTCTCCCACAAAGGCCCACTATGCCCTGGACAACGTGGGTACTCAGTAAACACTCACTCAACGAATTAAGTTGTGGAAACTGAGATCCAGAGAGGTACAGCAACTTGCTCGAGGCCACACAGCAAATCCTCAACCAAAGTCAGGACTTGTAATCGAATCCCCTGACTCCTATCCCAGTGTCCCTCTGCCACTGCACAAGGGCTCCAGCTTCCTATAGACCCCAGGGAGTGGAGATCCCAGTGGGTTGGAGGATACTAGAGAAAAAAAGGACCGTCCCAGGTGAGCCAAGGCTGAGTCTAGCCCTGGAGCCTTCAGGGTATGTGTCCTGGGAAGAGGGCTGGGAACAGGTTGTAGGTTGTACAGAGCCCTGCTCTCAGAAGCACTCTGTGCTTGGTTGAATGCTCGGCAGTCGATGTCTTGAAATTCTTAATTTTATCTTTGGATTTATATTTTAAAGTGAAGCCCCATGGGCAGTGAAGTGTGCACCAGGGCTTTGAGGTCCCGCACGAAGTCCCATCTCCTGCTGCCTCTCTGCTTCCTGAGGACGAGTTCTCAGACTCCAGCTGCTTCGCCTCCTGGCGCCCCCAGGTCCTACCAGCCTCCCCCTCCCCACTACTGCCCAGCTACTACTGGGGCTCTCGCCCTGGCTGCATTCGGCTGGCAACCTTGCAGGGCAAGCCTCTTGTCGTCTCGTGATCCAGGCATCTATTGTCCTGGTGCAGAGGTTGGGATACCCTTGGGATCACCCATCTCCGTGTGTTAGGGCAGTGGCCCCATTGGAAGGGGAGAAGCCTGGCTCAACTGCCCGCTCCCTACCCGGGCAGAGCATGTCCGTCCTGTATCTGGCAGGGGAGGGAAGCTGGCAGCCAGAGGACTTGGTGTGCCCTCTCTGAGTCACAGCACTCGGGCACCTGTGTAGATCATGATATTCAGTCATACATTTTAAAGACACCACGACAGATCAAGACAGAGACCATGAGAGAAAGGAAAAACTTTATGTCTTGGTACCTTTAGTGGCACTTTTTTCCCGTTTTTGAACTCAGGACCCCACAGTCTTATTTTGCACTGGACCCGGCAAATTCTGTAGCCAGTCCTGCCTGGGAGAGTCTTTCATCAGGGCTAAGTGAGCACTCAGGCCATCACACAGGGGCTGCCTGGGGACACGAGATGGTGCCTGGGAGAGCTGGGCCCTCTTGGTCCAACTGTCTCCCTCCCCCTGTCTGTCTGGATCCAATCATAGATGACAACATGCCAAGGCACTCTCACTTCTTGCCCTGCAGGGGACATGAAACTGCGGGCATGAAAGTGTTTGTTTGTTTGTTTGTTTTAAGTTGCAAAGGTCTCTGCACTTTGGACTGGTTTTGGGTGTAATTATTGTGTCACATTTTATGACCCTCTTCCAAAGCTTAAACACTGAGGAAGGTAAGCCCCCCAAACTTCCAATCCCTACTTGTCTACCTCTTCCACACCCTACCCTGCCCCATCCAGTCGAGGGACAGTTGACTTTCTTCCCTTTGGGGTCACTAGCCTGGGATAGAATTCTGGTGTCCACCCAGCTCCGGGGGGTCTGCATTCCTGACTGACCTGCAGTAACGGAGCCTTTAGCCTGAGTTGTGCGTGTGATGCTGGTCAGATGTGATGCTGTCCCCAACCCAGTTCAGCCTGGGGGCTGGGAGGTGGGAGCCGCGGTCACCTCCACTGGGCAGGGAAGCACGGCAGGGAGGCCTCACCTCCAGTGAGGAGGTGGGGAGAGGGTGCTCCAGGCTGAGAGGACTGCATGTGCTTGGCCCAGAATGTCAGGGGTGCTCAGGTGCTGGGGGCGAGTGGAGGGTCCAGCTGGAAGGGGAAAGCCTGTGCGGGGATTAGAAGCTGGGGTGGCACAGAGGCCACCAGGTCTCCGATGGCCTCAAACCCCAGGCTGGGGAGTTTGCGCTCCATCTGTCACAATGGGGGCTATTGAAGGTGGCTTCAGCTCAACAGCAGCATCAGAAGTGACTTTCGGGCTTCCCTGGTGGCGCATTGGTTGAGAATCCGCCTGCCGATGCAGGGGACGCGGGTTCGTGCCCCGGTCTGGGAAGATCCCACATGCCGCGGAGCGGCTGGGCCCGTGAGCCATGGCCGCTGAGCCTGCGCGTCCGGAGCCTGTGCTCCGCAACGGGAGAGGCCACAGCAGTGAGAGGCCCGCGTACCGCAAAAAAAAAAAAAAAAAAAAAAAAAGAAGTGACTTTCACAAAGATCACTTGAAGGCTGAGTTGCGTGTGGACAGGAAGGTAGCAGAACGGAGGCAGGGAACTGGGTGGGGAGGCTGTTGTGACAACACAGATCCAAAAAAGGCAGTCGCCGTGACAAGGGAGAGGAGGGACAGATACAAGGGATGGTAAAGAGATGGGAGTCTAGTCACAAAAGGACAACAGTGTATGATTCCACTCGGATGACGCACTTCGAGTAGTCCGATTCATAGAGACAGAAAGCAGAATGGTGGCTGCAGAGTCTGGGGGGAGCGGGACGGGGAGTTAGCACTTAAAGGGGGACAGGGTCTCCGCTGGGAAAGATGAAAAAGTTCTGGACCTGGATGCTGGTGATGGCTGTACAACAACGTGAATGTACTTTATCCGATAGAACTGTACACTTAAAATGGTTCATTTTGTGCTGTGTATTTTACCACAATCTAACAACAACAACAACAACAAAAACCCCTATAGCATTCCAAAGAATAAATGAGAGAGAGAGAGAGAGAGAGAGGGTTGACAGGCGTGGGGACCCACCAGAACTGGGGAGGTCGAGGGG
Source organism: Stenella coeruleoalba (assembly GCF_951394435.1). NCBI lineage: Eukaryota > Metazoa > Chordata > Mammalia > Artiodactyla > Delphinidae > Stenella > Stenella coeruleoalba. Next base: position 88,815,049 of record NC_137153.1, read on the forward strand.
AGGGTTCGGACTGACCCCCAGGTGTCTGGCCTGGGTGGCTGACGGCAGCAGGGTGAGGGGCTGGTGGTGGCGGAGAGGTGACTGCCCTCCGGGTTGGGCACGTGAAGCCTGAGGGACTCCAGGAGATGCGCTCAACAGAGCACGAGACCCTGCGAGGGTCATCAGCTTATCACTGAGAGCTGACCCCGCTTGGAGACAGCCCCCAGGGGGAGCGTGAGATGTAAGAGGGCAGCGCCCAGGGGCACAGGTGGGCCAAGAAGAATCCGTCATCAGGGAGAATGAGAAGGGGTGGGGAGAAAGGAAGGAGGCAAACCGGGACAGCTTCGTACTTGTCTGGCCGCAAGGGGCAGGGATGCATTCGAGGTAACTGAGTGCAGCGAGGGTGTGCGAGGAGAGGGTGGGTCTTGTAAGGACTGTGGTGGGGCGGGAGTCTCCTGGGACTCCAGCAGGAGCCGTAGCAGCCCAAGCCTGAGGGAGCAGGGACTGGGCTCTTCTGGGATGCCGTATTCCCCATCCCTCAGCCCCACGAGTTCACCCCCCAGATCTCCCCACAAGAAGGACCAGCCCTGCCACACCTAGATTTTGGACTTCTAGCCTCCAGAACTGAGAGGCAATGAATTTCTGCTGTTTAGGCCCCTCCGTTTGTGGTACTTTGCTAGGGCAGTCTCAGGAACCAATACAAATGCCAAGGAATGAAGGGGCTCATTCAGCCAGCTCACTCTTCTTTTAAATCCAAGCCACATAGATCACTGACTAGCCACTCAGTTGGCTGCCTTTGAGCCAGACACCCACTCTGCCCAGTCAGCTGAGGTAGGGATCACATGCTATACAGCATGGCTGCCCCCAGAGGTGCCCCTTGGAGGAGGGCAGTGGGGAGACAGCTCTCTCGGGAGGAACAGAGGACATCTCAGGCACTCACTTTTGTGTCCCTGGAGCCAATGGAAGAGAGAGGCTCAGGCTTCAGTGATGAGGGATCATGGCCTAAAATCCCTTCAGCCAAAGTGTCTTCCCAAAGAGAAGAGAAGACAAAGACGGAGGAGAAGGGTTACGAAGAATCAACTTTGTTTGTAAATCCACCTCCCTTCACTGTGGCTGAAATAACAAGATGGTATAACTGGAAAATATTCATTTGAACTTGTGACTCAGCTCTTCCTGACCTCAGGGAAATGCAGTCCATAAATCAAGATACCTCTCCAGAGCCTCCTGCCGCAGTGTCCCCCGGGACAGATGCTGGAAGAGCCATTAGCACAAGTGACTGCACCTACCTCCCGTGAAAGATCTAAAAGTGCATTCGGTGCTCCAGGAGCTGCCCTGTCTCAGAGCTTTCATTCCTGAAGCTTCCTGATGGATGGCCTCAGCCCTTGACCCACTCATTTTTACCATCCAACCTGCCTGGTTCTACTTCCTGGCACAGCTTGTAAATTCTATTATTTTCATATTTAGCAGAAGCTTAAGGTTTCTGCCACTGAGAAGCAGGGAGGCCAGATGTGCCAATAGTGTAAAATGCACAGGATTTGGAAGACTTCAGTTTTTAAACGCGTCTTTAATTTATTGAGCTGTCCTTTTCTTTTCCTCACCAACTCTTACTCAGGACCCAATCTGTAAAGCAGGCAGCAGCGGCGCGGTTCTGCCTTGGGCAGCCTCATCACCCCTTCCTGCCCATCCCTCCCCTCTTGGGTTCCCAGCCCTCCCAGTTTTTTCCACATTAAAGAAGGGGAAACAGAGGACCTGAGAAGAGAAGGGACTTGCCCCAAGTTCCAAGGACACTAGAGCAAAGCCCAAATGTGCTCATGCCCTCCTAACACCTTTACCAAGCACAGGACTAGGCACTGGGGCCATGAGGACAAGACACATGTCCTTACCTGGCAAACATTACAGACAGATGATGGGGGAGCAGGGGAGGGCGGCGGAGAGGCAGCGGCCCCAGCAGTAGCGGTGGCTGCCGCAGCCTCATAATAATGTGGCTAATATTTGTGGAGCCGGCGTTGACCACGCCCCAGCCCCAGGCTGGACGTGATTTTCAACTTTTTATTTTAGCAGCTGAATCCTTTCTTCAAGAGAAACCTTATGTGGAACCCTCCATAAATCAGACAGTACGAGGGGTGAGCCCTCTTGCTTAGCCTCTCCTATTTAACCCCCTGCAGGGGCTCTGGAAGAGCTTTCTCAGAGCCTGAGCTCTCCGCTGAGCACAGTTTAAAGACCACCCAGGGGGATAGGTTACAAGCAGAATTTCCGGGTCCATTTATGCTTATTTTACAGATGAGCAAACAGAGGCCCAGAGGAGGGGAGGGATTCAGTGAGGGTCACCCAGGGAGTTACCACCACAACTGGCACACCAGCCAAAGTCCTCTGAATCTCAGGTCTGTGTCCATCTGTGACACCTCTTTTACTAGGAAACAGGGGCCTTTTACTAACAGCTATAAAATACCATCTCTTCCAAGCCATCTTTTTTTTTTTTTTTTCTCTTCTTTTGGCCACGCCGTGCAGCTTCTGGGATCTTAGTTCTCCGACCAGGGATTGAACCCAGGCCCTTGGCAGAGAGAGCATGGAGTCCTAACCACTGGACCGCCAGGGAGTTCCCCCAAGCCATCTTTTAAAGCCGAGCTTGCAGTGGGCTCTATTAACGTGGTGTTTTCACCTCCCTCCTGCCCTGTCTGTCCCCCACCTCCAGTTCTTCCACATCACTGACCATAGGAGAAGAATCTCACCTTAGAGAAACTGTCCCTGGGAGCCGAGTAGATGAGTGTGGCTTGAAGCTGACAGCTTCATAGTTTACCTTAGGAGTTCTCCGTTCCTCTCAGCTTATTTAATGTGATGCCTCATCACTCTGTAATATTCACAGGACACTTGACATTAGAAAGGGCCTTTTAAATCCTTTGAAATAGGAGTTTTAAATTCATCGGCACCGTGGAGCGTGTAAGCGGAACATTAACTTTCCTGTGTGCGCAAAGATGGAGACTTCTTCAGGAAATGTAATGATCGCATCCCTCAGGGTGGCATCTCTGGAGGTAGCCTGCTACCCAGCTCCATCCCCCCTCCAGCAGGCCCCATAGCTGCCACCTACCCCTCTCTTCTTGCTCATTCCCAGCTCCCTTTTTCCCCGGGTGGCTTTGACATGGATTCCTCTCTCCCCTGTTAACACCCTTGTACTGGCTCGTCCCTTCTCCAGGGTCTGTCCATGACTCTCTCTAAGGGTTTTAGTGCAAACCATCTAGGAAAAATGAGTCAACCGGCCAAGGTAACAAGCATGGGAAGCTCCTAGGGTTCCAAACCCGTCCCAGCTAGTTCTGTCCCCCAGCCCCTTCTTGTGTGAGTCTGAGTGGCTCTCCATATGACCCAGAGGTGAATCTAAGGCTGTGTTTTCCAAACGTTCCATGAGATTCCAGTTCCAGGAGCAGTTTCTCAGAGACATGGGTTCATGGTCCAAAGGACAGGGAAGTTCTGCTTGTACCCTCCCTGTCTTGGCGACTGACATCCGTTGTGGGAAAGCAGACCAAGGGTTTTGAGAAGTCAGGCAGAGTAGAGAGCGCTGTGCAACTTGGTACAACCCAAGACCTGTTTGAGCACCAGGAGCGTGTTTTGCAGCCCATCTGAGAGATGCTAATTCGGAGGTGTGTCTGTGAGTTGATTCTGGAAGCCTCCGAGCCCTTACTAGGGTCCTCTTGGCCCTGGGATGGAGACCACAGGGCCTCTCCCGGCTCCACTCAGGAAAATCCAAATTAGGTTATTCTCTGAGAGCCATCAGGAAGGTTTTTTTTTCCATCTATACCAGAGCATCGTCAGCTGCTTGTGCTTTCTTTGGAAGTAAATAGAAATGAATCAAGCCGGGGTGGGGGGGCCATTTATGGTCTGAACATTGCATTCTTGGGGTCTGGTCAAAGGAAGACGTCAGACCAAGCTGAGCCATTCTTAGAGAAAAGGATGGCACTGGCCTTTTCTGTATTTGGGAAGCAAGTCCTTTCTTATCAAGCCAGCTGTCACACACTCGGATTTCTCCTACACAGAGGCCCACACATGCACACACTTATATTAATAACGTGTATCTCTGCTCTCTTTCTGAAATGGAGGCTTTTTCTTGTAGCCTAGTCCACTTTGGCTTGTGTTTATTTTTAATTACTTTGTTTCAAATTAACAATTAATCCCAGCTTTTTGATTGATAAGTTGGTTATCTTTTCCTAGGTTTTGTTTCTCTCTACTCTGGAAAATTCCATCAGTCATTTCACAGATGAGCCACGGGTTTTGTTTGTGTTTGTTTCCATTGGGGTCTAAAACCACAAAACGCTGTGAGGAAGGTGATACTGATTGTATTAGTTTGGTACAGCTGCCGTGACAAAGTACCACACACTGAGTGGCTTAAACAGCAGAGATTTTTTTTTTTTTTTTTTTGCGGTACGCGGGCCTCTCACTGTTGTGGCCTCTCCCGTTGCAGAGCACAGGCTCTGGATGCGCAGGCTCAGCGGCCATGGCCCACGGGCCCAGCCACTCCGCGGCATGTGGGATCTTCCCAGACCGGGGCACGAACCCACATCCCCTGCATCAGCAGGCGGACTCTCAACCACTGCGCCACCAGGGAAGCCCCAAACCGCAGAGATTTTTGTCTCAAAGTTCTGGAGGCTAGATGTCCAAGATCCAGGTATCGTTAGGGTTGGTTCCTTCCAAGGGCTGTGAGGGTCTGTTCCAGGCCTCTACTCCAGCTCCCGGTGGTTTGCTGGTAATCTTTGGTATTCCTTGGCTTGCAGAAGCATCACCCCCATCTCTACCTTCATCTTCACATGGTGTTCTTCCTGTGTGCCTGTGTAAATTTCCCTTCTTTATAAGGACATCAGTCCTATTGGATTAGGGACCCCTCCTCTGGCATGACCACATCTAAACTTAACTAATTACATCTGCAACAACCCTCTTTCCAAGTAACTGTCACATTCTTACTTGGAATGTGGTTCTAGGTTACTGAGGTACAGGGGGTTAGAACTTATATGAATTTGGAGGGGACACAGTTCCACCCATAACATCAACTCTATACATAATAACACATTTCATTCTGCAGCATTTGCAAATGCTCTGAGCTGCTGCCTCACCCTTTAGCCTGTCAGCCTCAGAAACAAAAGCTGAGCGCTCGGCTCACATAGGCTGCAGGACAGGTGGGAACTGGCTTAGACACAGAGATGCTAGCAGCTCTGCAGCAAGCTGACACTGTCCATTTTCCAAGAGAAGAGCCCAGAATGTCCTCAAGGTGGTCTGATTGGACCACCAATGGCAGGTGAGAACTGGAATTGGGTTCATTTCAGTGAAAGACTTCCTGCTGTGTGCACAGCCCTGAGTCGGGCCCTCGGGAGAGTGGGGTGGAGCAAACCCAGGCCCTGCCCATGAGGAAGCCGCAGGAGGCAGACGTGCGAGCTGCGTGCAGAGGTGTGGGTGCAGTGCTGTGGCCGTGATGAACTTTGCTCAGAGAGGGGACACTGAGGCTTCACAGAGGAGGTGATGTGTGAGCTGGGCTTGTCATCTTATCAGACAGTTCCAGCCAAGCTGGGGGACAGAAGGGCTTAGGGCCCCATTGTGTCTCCCGGGTTAGGTGACAGGCAGTGTGGTGTAGTGGGGAGCACTGGGGTCCGGTGACAGGGGTTCTGAGTCAAGCCCTAGGTCATCCCTCAGTTTCTTTGTTGATAAAAAGGTGTTAGTTAAAAAATTCAATTTACAGGGTGTGGCATCAGGATTGAATGAGTTCTCGGGTGTGAAAGTGTCATGGTTATGGAAGTAGCAGAGACAGGATACAAACACAGGTGTTAGGTGTCATCTGTGCCACAGAGAATACGCAGTAGCCTCCTCTCGCAAGGAGAGCAGCTGGGAAGTGGCAGACCTGGACTCCCACCCCCTCGATCAATCACTTCCTCCCTCTGAGCCAGCTCCCTGGGGGGTGAAGTGAGAGGTCTGGACCAGGCGATCTCCTTCTGGCCATGAAGTTAGGTGACTCTATGAAAAGGTGCCTGATACAATGGCTAGAGCCACGTGGGCTTGGAAAGCCAGCAGACTGGGGTTCAAATGGTGGTCCTGTCCGCTACTGGTAGTGTGATTCGTGTGAGTCACTCAGCCTCTCTAAGCTCAGCGTCCTCATCTGCAAGACGGGGACAAATGCCTACCTCAGAGGTTAAATTAGAATGTCCTTGGGAATTACTTAAGGCACAGCTTGGCCTATGGTAGTAAAAGTTAGCTATTACTGTCAGCTGCTTCTTGTGAGGATTGAATGAGATGTTGCAGGGGAAGGGCCTGCATGCAGCAGGTGCTTAATTAGCCACTGACACTTCCCCTGCTTTTAAGATCAGCCTTGGCAGAATTTCCAGCGTTCATGTTTTCCATCAGGGTGTGGGGTGAAGGGTGGAGGGTTGTACAGAAAATTTTAGAACTATTTGAAGAATAAAATAGTTTTCAGGCACTGGTAAGCCATTTATAATCACCTATTACTTGTAACTAATGGCCATGCCAATTACAACAATTACAAGTCGTTAAATTGCAAGCCCTCAGGACTTTTCCCTTGCAAGGTTTATGAGATAATTAGTCCAACTTAATACAGGATTCCAGTATAGTAATTATTATCCTGACAATTCATAAAACATGCCCAGGGCTCCATGTGAGTGATAAGCATCTATTTGCTCTGAGAGCAAATCCAAGAAGGGTCTTTCTAAGATTTTTCTCTTTCTGGTAGGTCATAGATGGGAACAGAAAGTTCTTCTACGATGTCGTACAGACGAGAACTAGAGAAATACCGTGACCTGGATGAAGATGAAATCCTTGGAGCCCTTACAGAAGAAGAGCTGAGGACCCTGGAAAATGAGCTGGATGAGCTGGACCCTGACGTGAGTAGACACTAAAGGGGACACGTTGTCACAGTTGCAAGGACAGCAGCCATTACCACCTAGGGGAGGGGTAGGCCGACTTCCTGAAGTACCACTTCCCCTTTCCCACTATGACAATAACATTGGAGTAACATTGCCTTTGCAGGTGCGTGTGTGAGTGTGTGTTATATTAGTCAGGGTTCTCTAGAGAAACAGAACCATTAGGAGGTAGGAGATTATATATATATATATGTATAAAGAAATTTATTATAAGTAATTGGCTCACATGATTATTGAGGTTGACAAGTTCCAAGATCTGCAGTTGGCAAGCTGGAGACCCAGGACAGCTGGGAGTGTAGTTCTAGCCTGAGTTCAAAGGCCTGGGAACCAGGAAAGCTGATGGTATAGTTTCAGTCGAATAACTGGCAGGCTCAAGACCCAGGAAGAGCCAGTGCTTTCAGTTCAAGTCCAAAGGCAAGAGAAAAAACAAAACACAAAAGCAATTACCCAGCTCAAAGTAATCAGGCAGAAGGAAATTCCCCCTTTGCTGGTAGGAGGATCAGCTTTTTTGTTCTACATGTATTCAGACCTTCAACTGATTGGGTGGGGCCCACCCACATTAGGGAGGACAATCTGCTTTACTCAGTCTACCAATTCAAATGTTAATCTCATCTAGAAACCCCCTTACAGACATACCCAGAATAATTGTCTAAACATCTGGGCACCCCATGGCCCTGTCAAGTTGAGACATAAAATTAACCATCACAAGTCCACTCCTAGTCAACTCGGCACCCATATACATCTCCTTAAACCATACTTATCTCCAAATAAAGACAATAACAAGGTCATAATTCTGCCTAACATGATACAACTGTCCTGTGTATAACCTGCCAGAAGAAGAGGTAAAGTCCTTGAGTAATGTTTACCTTTCTCCTTGATCGCCCATAATTTAATACTATGATGTAAAATTAACAATACTTAGATACCACCATATAAAACCAATACATCTTGTGTTTCATGTTAAGAGAATAAGAGAGGGAAGAAAACAAAGATATTTACTTAATACACATACATAGACCCACACATACACAAACATGTTCATAAAAAAATACAGAGGAAGTACTCCTGACCACACTGTCCTCGTTTCTCTAACTGGTCACGTGGTCATAGCTGGTGTCCATTCTGTACTTCCCTCACCTTCAGCAACCATAGCCTCAGCTGGGTGTGGTTCTTTGCCGGCGGAGTGAACCTAGTTCTGAAGGGCCTGGACCATTAGTAGTCCTGCCTGGATTGAGTTGTTACAGTTTTCCATTGACTCTAATCACAGGTCCTGGCAATACTAAGAAAGCCCTAAGGAATCTCCTGTATTACAGACATACTCTTCGTTACCTTCCTTGTGGAGCAGCAGTCTGATTTACCCTTGGTAACCAGGACCAATCACCCCAGCCGGTACAGAAACTCCCTCTCTGCCTATTCATTCAGAGGCATAAGGAGCCCAAAGTGGCAGTCTTAACCTCCAATCCAATGGAATCACTGCTATGTCTCCTAGTGGAAGCATTCCTCCCTTTGGAACTAATTAAGACCTTGAGGCCAGCAGAGCATCAGGTCACAAGAACAGGATGCACAACTTTTGCCAGTGGGTCACTAGGGGTACCACTGGTAATAGTGAGGGGTGCTACTCCCATTTTCTAGGCCCGTGAATCCTGGCCGTGGGAGGAGAAGCTCCATATATTGGACTCTGATTCAGAGTATGTACAGCCTCCTAGAGACCCTTGCCCCAGTCCTGCAGGGTATTACCACCTATCTGTACTGCAACTGAGTCTGCAAAAGCCAAGTCCACCGTTCTGTCAAGCCAGCTGCCACAGGATGGTGGGGAATACGTGTCAGGTAGCACATATAAGTGTGGTTAATACTCAGAATTTGCCTCTGCAGTGAGGTTACGGCATCACAAGGCAGGAGGCTCCCTGGTCATGTCTGTGGTTTGGCCGGTCACCATGGAGCAGTCAGCAGAGCTGAGGGAGGTGGCTATTTCAGGTACCCCGGCTAATGCCCAGCTCAGAGAAGGGAGAGAATGAATGTTACTGAATTAAGTGAATTTCCCATTTGATATATTTTTAAATTAAAAATGGGATATTTCATGCCTTTTTAAAAAAACCTGTCACTGCTCAACCCTAGTTTAACAGTGATCCACACAAGAAAACGCTACCATTTCACTAACCCTCAAGTAGTTGCAGCTAGTGTAGAGGGAATGTAGGTTAGCAGGGAATACGCAGGACTAGAGGTTACGTGTCCCAGGTGCAACCCTGGCCCTGTCTCTTACATTCATGTGACCTTGCGCCAGTTGCTGTCCGTCCCTAAGCTTCAGTGTCCCCATCCATGAAATAATGGAGTTGCTTGGTCCCATTCAAAGCTAAGCTTCCATGAGCTTATAACCTGGTCTTATCTCCAGGTTTGATTAAATGTCTTCTTTCTAGATAACCCAGAATCCTTGTTTAGGGGTGCTGGGCCCTAGGCCACACAGAGTGACAAGCCCCTCCAGCAATGTGCTCTCATCTTGCTATTCACAACCCCTGCTGCCCCCACCCCCGACCCCGCCAGGAGGAGACGGTCCCTGAGGTGAGGCTGCTGGGGTTGATTAGAAGACAGCGTTGGTGGGAGAGTCTTGGGTTCCTCCTTCCCCTGCACCATCGCTTTCCATTAGCCTGGGTTTCCATGAAAGCGAGTGACGTAGGGAAGAAACAATCAAGCTTCCAGCTTTAGTGCTATAAAGTTATTCTGTTCTGATTCTATCCTAGATCACCGTTGTCTAGAATTGCAAGAGCAGATAGTTTTAAAAAGTGAGAACTGAAGGAGGATGAAGCTACTTCTAGTCAATTCAGTAAACATGACTCAGTTACCTGCCATGCGCCGACCCCTGTGCGGCCACCAGCAGGGGAGCCTAGCGGGGATTCTGCCCTTCAGGCCCTCCATCCAGTGGGGAGCGGGCATAATAAACCGTGTCCTAAGTGGGAGCACTCAGGGAGAGGATTAATTCTTTTTGGTGGGAGGCTTCACAGAATAGGTGATACTGGGACTGGGTCCTGGATTTTTCAAAGTCAAGAATAAAAACAAAGAATTCTATGCTGAGTGAAGGTCACAAGCAAAGGTTCATGTACAGCAAGTAATTGGGGATGGGGAGTTTAGGCATGGTTTCTGTGGAGGGCTCGCTGAGCCTGGAAGGGGGGTTGGGCTAGATATGGGGGCAGAGGGGTGCAAGGAAGACGAAAGAGTTTGGACTTTTCTCAGCAGGCCCAGGGAGTCCCGAAGGCAGAGAGTCAGTGGACTTGCTGACTAAGGACAGATGGACTGGAGGAGAGGCTGGGGAGATGGGTGAGAGGTGGAAGGGCTCCCATGGTAGTGACAGAGATCTTTCCTGAAGGTAAGGAAGGGCCCCTGCCCCTCTCCACAACCCTTCTGCCATCTTGCAGAATCTTTGCTGTTTTCAGGGTGAAGCACAGACTCCCAGGAGCCCCCAGAGCCTGCTGCCTCTGGCCTTGGGGCTGTTGGAGTTGCCCTGAGCCCCTGGATGGGGGTGAGTTTAGATTAGGCTGTGGCTACAAATTGGGTAGGTGATGACAAGGGTCAGAGCCAGGCAACAGACCTGGGAGTGGGAAGGGGGCAGATGAGGAGCCCTCTCAGAGCCGGGAGTAGAGTCCCTAAGGACTGCTGGAGCCCCAGCTAGGAGCTCCATTTCACTTCTAAACTGGCAAATGGCCTCACCCCTAATATCAGGGTGTCTGGCCCTAGCAGCAGATTCCCAGGGCCTCTGTACCAGCTGCCCTGAGCACACGTCACACAGCCAGCTGCCCTGAGCCCTTCTCACCGGTGATTAACAGGAAGGTATGCGGGTGAACACTGGAGGGCTGGAGAAGCCGGTGAGGTGCGGAGAGCTGACTGACTTGCTCAGCGTCACAGGACCAGGGCATGGAGACTCAGATTTCACACAGGCTCCAAAGTGTGGCACCTCCCCCTCTGGCAGGAGGAAGGTACAAGTGCACTTGAATTTCAGAGTAGGGTTGGGCAATCCGAGACCTGTGATCCTCGTAGCATTGTGGCTTCAAATGGACATTTTCAAAGCCCCCTTTCTCTCTAAGTTCAAGAAAAAGAGAAGAGAAATCAGAGCAAGGATAGGAGATAACGGAGACCAGCGGGGTTTTTGTCCCCATCTAACAATTAGCCCTTCACTGAGATGTCTCTGTTACCTGATTTGCAAGTCAGGATGGGAGTTTTGAAAAGATCTAGTGGGGCTCCATTCTTTCTGAGAGCACAAACATTCCAGCTCGAGTTTCACCTGCCCTCAGCCCATGTTCTGAAATCACAGCACAGGGAGAGGTCAAAGGTATGCAGACCAGGAGGGGCCTCCGAGCCCCTGGCGGGGAGGGGATGCAGAGACCGGCAGGTGTCCAGCCATCCAACTTACAGAGCAGAAACTGAGCCCAGAGAGGGGAAGGAACTTGCTGTGGTCACAGGCCCGAGCAGAACCAGCCCGGGCCCGCTGCCCTCTCTCTTATACCCTGTACTCCTCCTGTTTTCATTTTGGTTTAACAAGTGCTTATACGGCACTTTTTATGTGCAGACGCTGTTCTAGGCACTTTGAAAATATTAATTCATTCAACCGTCATCCTAATCCTATGGTGCAGGCACTGTTATCCTGCCCATTTTACGGATGAGAAAACTGAGAGGTGAAGTAACTTGTCCAGGAAACTGAAATGAGGCAGTGGCAGAGCCATGACACGGCTCTAAAAGTTCACGTCTTAGTCACACCGCTATAAGGCTTCACTGGAGTCTTCAGGAAGATAGTTTGAGCCACGGATGTGCTCTGGTTTTGTAGTTGGGGAAGGTAGTGTATGAAAAATTATCCCCTTTTCTTCCTAGAAACAGTCTGAGATGCAGAGGTCCTTATTCAATCTTGGCTCTGCCCCCAACTTTGGCAAGTGCTTTTCCCTCTTTGGATCTCAGTTTCCCTATCTGCAAAATGGACACAGTGGGCCTAGATGCCCTCTGACACCCCCTCCAGCTCTAACTGTCTCTGATTTTATGAGCAGTTCCTGGCAACCTTATGACCTGAATTCAGCTAACAGGTAATGTTTCAGGAGGCTATGTTTTCAGTGATGCAGTTGTTAAGCCCCAGTGTCATGTGACACAGTAGAGTACACAGAGTTGGAAAGCTGCTTTGTTTGCAGCAGAGGATTCCAAACTTGGGCACAGTAAAAAAAAAAAAAAAGTCCCCCAAACTTTCTCTCTCTTAGTCTGCGTCCTGGAAAAACTCAAGCTTATCATGAGATTGTTGCACTTGGACTCCCACGGGAGAGGAATGCTCCATGTGCTAAAAGTATCTGCTGTTGACTGATTCCCCAAGGGGATCTGCCCTTTCTCGTCTCTCTGGAGTTAAGTGCATGCTGCTCTGAAGCTGAGCCAGCTCCTCGGTTCAGATTGCCTTTGTACCAGGCAACAGGGAAAACGGTCAACGTACAGCGATGTTTGAGAATGACAAGTCACTCTGTGACTTGGGCAGGGTACAGTGTGTGAGCTCTTAGAGCATCCATAGATAGTTGACGTTTACTGGGACAAAGCCCTGCATGGATTATCTTCTTTAGTCCTCTGAGAGGTTTGGTTATCAGCTCCATTTTAAAGATGGGGAAACTGAGGCTTAGAGGGATGAAGTAGCCTGCCCAGGAGCTGGGATTCCAGCCCAGAGAGTCAGACCCAGTAGCCTGTGCTGTTAACTACCACCTCCTGTGAGTGTGTGTGGGAGGACCTGGAAGGCAACTTGGAGAACAAAGCTGGGGAATTACCAGCAAATTACTTTTTTCTAATTCAGTTTCTCTTGGAGTTGTTATGTTATTTTCACCATAAATATAAATCTTAAAAAAAGAAAGAAACCACCAGCATAAAGAATTTCACTATAAATGTTACTTGTTAATGAGGCTTTGAGGAAAAGGAGTAATATTTTTTAGTGTCTCAGTAAAAGGGTCAAAATATTTACACAAGAGAAGATGGTAGAGATAACCCCAAACTTACAAAGAAATTGGATTTTACAAGTTGATTTTGAAGTCTGCTATTGGGAGTCTGTGACACATTACAACTATAGAAACAACAATGGAAAACAACAGGCCCCTGCAAGGCCTGAAATAATAATAATTTAAAAACTGCAGTTATTTCTCTGTTGAGGTCGTCTTACATGCCAGGTGCTAGGCTGTTTTATGGGCATCATCTCAAAAAACCTCCACGAGGATCCTATGAGACTGATCCTCATAGGTTGGGGTTGAAATCATTTTAAGAAAAGGAAATGGACGCCCAGAATCACATAGCTGGTAGGTGATAGGCTGCATTCAGGTAGACCTGTCTCCCTCAGCCCAAAATGTGTCAAAAGTTCTGAGACCAAGGGACCATGAACTGCAGGGAGAAATGATGGAGGAGAAAACCTAGGACTGTAGAACCTCAGAGTTAGAGGAACACTTAGACATGACCTGAGCCCCACCCCTATCCCTGTATATACGAACACGGCACAGATAAAGAATCCCTGATTTACAGAGTCCCTCCTCCACACATGTCATTCACCCAGTGCTTTATGTATTTCATCAAATCCTCATACCAACCCTTTGAGGTAAGCAGTACTATCCCCACTTTAGTGATGAAAAATCAATACAACAACAACAAAAAAACCCCTGAAACCCAGAGAAGGGAAGGGACTTGTTCAAGGTCACACAGCAAGTAAGCCACAGCACCAGGACAAAATCCTGGGTCTTCCTGTCACACTGCATGGCTTCCCACCCGACTCTACAAAATCATAAAATCCTCCATATTCATGGCCCAAATGTTATCCTATAAACCAGAGGATGCTCTTGGCTGTGCAGGAAGCAGCCACGTTTGGTCCACAGGGCTGTGGTTCTCCCTTGTAGCACAAACCAGCGGATTCACAAGCCCAGGACAGAAGTAAACAGTTGAAATGGAAAGAAATAAATCTCTGCTCTAAAAATAGGCACACATCCTTAGAAACACTGCCAGCGGTACACAGAGCCAAGGATGGGCCTGGTGGAGTGAGGGCGAGTGAGGCCAGGTGTCAGTGAGTCCCCATCCCACCATCTGTCTTCTGGCCCCGTGACCACCTCTCCACCCCACTGCCTTCCCCAAGACCGGCCTCCAGCCTCCCCAGAATGCCCTCCTCCCTGCCCTGCCATCGTCTCCTCCCTGCCTCTGCTGCTGGGGGACCTCTTGGATCTGGAGCCCTTCATTCTCAAGTCAGAATCCTCCCATTTCTCAAGGCCCAACCTCCCCACCCCTCCCTTGGGAAGCCTTCCTGACCCTCCCCCTCCAAGCCCCCAGCACAGCAGCTTTTTGACTTTGACATTTTTAATAGGAAATATGTTAAACATATAATAGAGTACAGAATACACCTATGTTTCCACTATCCAAACTTAACAAATGTAAAAATGTTGCCTTACTTGATTCAGATCACCCTTAAAAAGAAAAAAGAAATTACCATAGATAAAGTTTTAACCCTCTCTTCCCACCCGTCCCCCAGTTTCTTCCCCATCTCTCCCACTGCCACACCTTCTACCTGAGAGGCAGCAAACCAGCACCCACAACATCAGGTAGGTAATATAACGAAGGGAGGAAGATGGACCAATTTTCGTGAGGCACGTGGCCATCTTGGGTCATCTTTTACTTTTCCACTCTTGAAAGAGATGTGGACATAAGAAACAAATTTTTCACTTACCACTTTACCTTCCAAGAAGAAAAGCAACAACAGAGCCAGTGATAACTGTTAACTGTTTCTTGGCCTCTGTGTCAGAGACAGGAGGGAGTGGTGGGGACTGAGGCAAATGGGAGAGTTTGTGTTTGACTAAAGGGCACTTGCTGTTCCACTCCACCAATTGTTGCCCAATATTGCCATGTCATCTAATTTTTCAAGAGAGGCTGGAGGGCTTCCCTGGTGGCACAGTGGTTGAGAATCCACCTGCCAACTCAGGGGTCTTGGGTTTGAACCCTGGCCCAGGAAGATCCCACGTGCCGCAGAGCAACTAAGCCCGTGTGCCACAACTATTGAGCCTGCGCTCTAGAGCCCGCGAGCCACAACTACTGAAGCCCATGCGCCTAGAGCCTGTATTCTGCAACAAGAGAAGCCACCGCAATGAGAAGCCCGCACACTGCAGCAAAGAGTAGCCCCCGCTCACCGCAACTAGAGGAAGCCTGTGCACAGCAACGAAGACCCAATGCAGCCAAAAATAAATAAATAAAATAATTTATTTTAAAAAATTTAAAAAAAGAGAAAGCCTGGAAATCTGAATTTTTATGTGCAAGTTTCCTATTTGAAAATGTTGGCAGCTCATTCAAATATACAGACAAAACCAAGTTTTGGCATTTGATTGGACTATAGGTCTCCCAGTTTCCAATTCTGACTCTGTTCACATGACAGATTTTTAGATAGATAGATAGATAGATGAAAAGTACCTAGCCCAGTGCCTGGCACATAATAGGTGTTTAATAAATGTTTGTTGAACCTGAATATATGATTTGCCCACTAGAATCTAGGGTTCTTGCAACTTAGAGCCACATTGTAGCACCACAGGTATAGGGCAGCCAGGTACAGTTGTGCAAGTTTTGCACTGCACAACTCCAGCAACCACTGTTCACATAAACCAGAGAACATATAATGCCCTTGGAGTTGTGCCATTGCACAACTTGCACAACCAGATGCAGCTGCCCTGACAGAGTCTCCCCATAATTCAGTGTCTGTTCAGTTGAATGAAAGTGAACAATTATGCCCTATGGTGATAAAACTGATTGTCATAATCTGTTTCTAATATAGAGTTCAAGGCTTTATTCTGAGGTTTCAAGCTAAAGGAGATCTTGACCATTTTACAGAAAGGGAATTCAAAGTCAGAGAGCACCAGTGCCCTGTTGTGGCCTCAAAGCCCTGGGATGAGAACCCAGGCTGTCAGTTAGAATGCAGTTTAGCTGTAAGTAATAGAGATTCAAAATAACATGATGTAAGCAGTGGTTTATTCATCTCATAAAAGTCCAGAGGTGGGCAATCTAGGGCAGGTAGGGAGCTTAGCTCCCCAAACATCCCAGAGTCCCAGGTTCCATTCAGCTCATGTCCTTGCCATCACTAAGGTGTAGCCCTCATCCTCATGATCCAAGGTGGTGGCCAGGATAGCTGCATTCCAGGCATTAGAATAGAAGGAAAGGGGTGGGGGTGGAGAAAAGGAGAAAAGCCATTTTTCAAGTACCTTTTAAGGAAAGTTACTGGAAGTTGCCACTGGACAGTTCTCATACCATGACCCAACCTAGCTGCAAGGGAGCCTGGGAAAAGTAGTCCTTAATCTAAGTGGCCATGTGCTCAGCTAAGGGTGGAGTGCTCTTATTACTGGAGAAGGGGAGATATGATATTGGTGACAATTTGAAGTCTGTAACTATGGGTTTGCCAGTCTGATGGCCTGATGTTCTGCTCTGCCAAAAGTTCTGAGGAGGAGTGAGAGGAGTTGCTAGGAATTTAAATCCAGATCCCCAAAGGAAACATTACAAAGGTCTTACTCTCTAGCTTGGCATTTTCCAAAATCTCCATCAGTAAACTCTGGTCCCATGGTGGGCACCCACACTCTAGCACCCTTCATAATGCATCCCCTTCCCCAGACCTGCTTGGGGCAGCAGCTGGGTGCCCAGCAGACAGCTCAGGGCAGCAGGTGTGATGCTGACTTGAAGGGTGTCCAAGAAATACCATCTTTTCCCTGCTGGAGCATCAGTGCTGTGTGATTCTGGACAATTCAGAACACATTAGCGCTCACTGCTTGGTGCTGGGGATTCAGAGATGACTAGGATACGTCCCAGCTGGCCTTTGAGGGGCATTCAGTCTCCCTGGGGAGAGGGATACCGCATAAATGTGCTCCAAGACAAATTAGAAGGAACATTATATAAGAATTGGCAAGATGCCTCAGGGTGTTTGGAAAGAGAATCACCAGATCAGTGCCGGGAGCACTGCAAAGGCTGGACAGGGTGCCCAAGGGAAGGGCTTTGAAGGGTGTATGCAGGGAGGGGAGGAGGGATGGAATTCCAGGCAGAGAGCACAGCCTGAGCAATGCCCTGGCAGGGTGAGGGTGTGGGGCACGGCTGCGGAATGCGGAGCAGCCTGGAGTGGCTGGAACATGGAATACTTAAAGATGAGAAGATCGGGAGGCTGGAGTAGGTTGAGGTCAAATCACGAAAAGCTCTCCATGTCTGGCTGATGAATTTAGTCATGATTCTGTGGGTTAGTAGAGGTGCTGAGCATTTGTGAGTGTGTTGGGGAGTGACCCTGTCAGATGCGCCGGTTGGTGCGGTCCGTCTGGCTGATAGAAGGGGAAGGGAGTGCAGATGGAGAGGCCAGTGGCAGGGAGGCCAGCCTGAGGCTACTCTGATGGTCCCAGCAAGAGACAGCACAGCTTGAACTAGGCCGGTTCCCCTCGGATGGAGACGTTTCCAAACCCTGCAGCCTCAGACTCCTTCCCCTGGTGAGCCACGCCCCCTCATCCTGCCAAGCCTCTGTCTCCGCGGTGCTATCCCCCGGTAACATCCCTCTCCTCTCTTCTCTTACCCGGCTGTCCTGCCTAGTGCCCTGGGACTCACTCAGCTCAGGAGCCACCGCCTCCAGGAAGCCCGGGTAGAGTAAGCTGCTCACACTTGGGCGTGTCTCCCTCTCTTGGGCCCCTGTGGAGCGCAATCACTCATTCATTGTCTCAGGGTGCCCCGCACAGCAGGGAACGTGGAACATTTTCCTTGTACATGAGGCAGAAAAGGAGGATTAGGAGAACGCCGGGAAGGGAAGGTTTGGCCTCACCTTGTGCCATGAACAGCAGAGAGACACAGAGTGTGCTGTTGTGAGCGATAGGTTCCACCACAAACAACTACTGGGCTTGGGCTACGAGGGAGCCTTTGGATGTCAGCACGAATGCCCTGTAAAGCTGTCCGGGGGGTGTGCTGGCTCCTGGGCTTCACCAGTCCTGCAGCGGGGTCATGGTGGCTGAGGCAAAGGCCTGGCTCTTTCTGGAGAGAACAGGAAGAGAGGAGGAGGTCCAGAGTGCTTTGGGCGGGTGGATGGGTGGGGAATGTATGGAGAAAGGGGGCTTATTAGAGGTCTGGACCCGCTTGTCCCGTCTGTGACCGAAGCACGAGTGCTGTGCTCTCAGGCTAGGTTCTGCCATATGTGACAAGAAAGCTCTGCTGAAGCCCCACGGAGTGACCTCTAGTGGGATCTGGAAGCTGCTGGTGAACGGGGCAGGGGCCGGGCGCTCTGTCTCCTGACGAGCCCCGAGGCACTGGAGGGCCACGCTTTACACAAGGGGAATCAGACCTGAAAGATAATTGGAAAATAAAGGTCCTCAAGGCCACTTGAAAAAAAGCATTTGGGTCAAATACCTTGTAAAAGGTAACTGGATGGCTGACTGGCCTGTTCAATGTTCGGACTGCTGCTGTGGTGGACGGGGGAAAGGGTGGGCATCTGGGGCAGGCTGAGGTCGTTTGAAGCAGGAGGGAGAAAGAATTCTCAGTGGGAATTCTGAGAAATCTACCTCCTGGGCTTCACTCTTACCCAGGACAGTAACTCCATGCCTCCGTGCCTCAGTTTCTCCACCTGTAAACGGAGACCAGTGTGATAAAGAGGTGCACTCTGGAGAGGGAGCCTGGTTCTCACACAGGGCCACATCTGGTTTCCAGGATCCGTTCTTAGAGGAAGGCAGCCGGGTGGGATGGAAAGCTTTCTGGGGCTTGGAACTCAGGAGCCCGGGCTCTCGGTCCACGTGTGACCTCAGGCAAGGCCCTTGCCCTCCCCGGCCCTCGCTGCCAATACCCGATAAAGAGCGCGGTCCACCCTCTTCCAGGGGGCTGTGTATGGTTCAGTCACAGAACAGAAACCCAGGACTCCTGGAGCCCAGCCCAAGGAGGGGGACACATTGTACATTCCCTTGTTCTTAGACGTAGTTGATTTATGGGGGAAAAGTGATAAAATTCCTTGTTTTTTGTCACTGTGAAGAACCAGGTTAAAGGACGTTGTATATATGCTAAGCCACTAGTCTGAAGACAGTCATACTGATCCTTGAGAAGCTAGTTATGTGCAGTGTCACCTATATATCAGCTCAGGCTTCCTGGCTGTGTGGCTAACAAGCTGTGTGACTTTGGGCAGTGACTTCAGTTTCCCTTGCCTCAGTTTCCCCAACAGAAAATGAAAGAATTGGCCCAGAGGCTGTCTCAGGGCTTTGCAGCTCTGAGCTGCCAGGAGTCTATGATCCTTTTAATACATTGTATGTGTATGTGTATGTGTGTGTATGTGTTGCTTGTGTGTGTACTTCTAGCCCAGCCCGCAGTAGTTCTAGCCAGGATGGAGTCTCTCATAGAGCCAGCTATCTATAATTAGATAATTATAGTGATAATTGTGCAGATGCTTAATATTTGGCCTTTACTTCACCTGTTTGCAGGGTGTTAGAGCTCCTAACAACGCAGTTGAGGATTTGTCAGTTTTCATTGTCCTGTGGGCAGCTGGACTCCAGAGCTTGGGTGAGAAAATTAGACTAAGATGTTAACCTGTCACGCTGCACCTCCAAGTTTTAATTTTACAACATTAAAAGGAAGTCACCATTTAAAAAACCACAAGTAGGGAACTACAGGAAGAGATTGCCCAGTTTTTCCCTCTGTGATTATTTCCAAGAACATATTAAACTTTTGATTCGTTTTTAATTTTTTTTTTAAACCTCTAAATTAAAAACCCATGTATACAACCTCTTTCTTCCTCTGGCCCAGAGCCTGAAAGGAGCAAGACATTCAGTGATCATGTGTGGAATAAATGAATGAGTATCTTGACTTTCTCTACCTGGAATTTTAGTCTGATAGGAACCTCCAATCAGAGATGGCAAAGTGGCAGCCCATGGGCTGAAACTGGCCTGCATCTGTGTTTTATTTGGTCTGAACATTGTTCTTAAAATATTTGGATCATGTGTCAATGTTTAAAAATCAAGAGCTTTCACATAAAGTTGAGCAGATCTAAGAACACCACCCACATTCTTACACGGCAGTAATTAGCTCCAATGTGCCACAGTCCTCCCCACTCCCAAGCGCATAACAGCTATAATTTTATATTTAGGCTAAGATCAGAGAGTGTCTAGAAATTCTTCCTCCTTAAAACTAACACTAACTTTCCTGTCAGGCTATAATAAGGAGATCGCCCAGGCATTAGTCACTGCCCTCCTCACACAAGTAAATTTCCAATTGTAAGTAAGGACCAAGTCATATATATTGTACCAAAGCTGTCTCCTAAAGCAAATCTCACCCGTAACCCACCGGTCTTTGGAGTGAAGATGTCCATGTGATGTGTGTGTGTAAATACAGATTCCCCTCACGCAGAAGTGATATCTGCCTTGGAGGAGCAGACTGATGCTTTGAACTAAATATAAAGAAAGCACGTGCCCAGCAAATTTACCCTGTGCAGACATTAAGATTAGGAGAATGAGACTTAAGTGCCTTAAAGTTTAGATCGTTCCAATTACCAGCGGGCATCATGGACGTATACGACCTTTACAGGAATGTAGAGGCTAGTTATCGACTATTCTTTGCTATTCAGTAAAGTGGACCCCACTTTAGGATCTTGATTAACCTTAAAAACTAAAACAATACATTGTTTTCCACACGTGCTATAATTGAGACTTTTCTCTCATTTTACTCTGCTTCCCCCATTTACCTTCTGTCTCCTCAGTTATTCCAAATTAGAGAGCCCTTGGTGGGGTCCTGGTCTTAGCACACTGCCTGGACACATAATAGTCACTCCATGGATGTTTGTTGCACGAATAAGAAATGAAGGAATGAAAGATACATTTCTACACATACATGTTCAACAAATACTGTCCTGGTCGAAGGTGACACCAAAATGGTTGTGGGAACTCTTTCCTCACCAACTGGGTAGGCTGGGTCTGAGAGTCAGTTTCAGGTTCTAATAGTCATCCAAGGCAGCATTTTCTTATACATTTAACTGCTTCATGATGAATTTACATAATATGGCACCTTGCTCTGTAAAACAAGACACCATATTAAATCTGGCCAGCTCTAGCCTGCCCAATCTCAGCATCATTTTTGGCCACTGACACACGAAAAGCCTGTGTTCTCAGCATTCCATGGGCATTTAATTTATTGCATTGCCCATTTTTGTAATTTTCCCCTCACTAACATAGTCCATTTTTTAAAAATTTATTTATTTTTAATTTATTTATTTTTGGCTGCGTTGGGTCTTCTTTGCCGTTCGCGGGCATTCTCTAGTTGCGGCGAGCAGGGGCCGCTCTTCATTGTGGTGCGCGGGCTTCTCATTGCGGTGGCCTCTCTTGTTGAAGAGCACGGGCTCTAGGTGCACGGGCCTCAGCAGTTGCAGCATGTGGGCTCAGTAGTTGTGGCTCGCAGGCTCGGTAGTTGTGGCACATGGGCTCAGTTGCTCCGTGGCATGTGGGATCCTCCTGGACCAGGGCTTGAACCTGTGTCCCCTGCATTGGCAGGCAGACTCCCAACCACTGCGCCAGCAGGGAAGCCCCATAGTCCATTTTTAATAACGCCTTTTTTGAGATGTAAAATTCATAAAATTCACCCATTTAAAGTATATAATTCAGTGTTCCTTAGTATATTCACAGAGTTATGCGACAATCACCATAGTCAATTTTAGAACATTTTCATCACCTCAAAAAGAAACCTGTTCCCATTAGCTGTCACTCTGCATTTCTCACCTTCCTCCTCAGCTCTAGGCAACCATTAATCTACTTTCTGTCTCTACAGATGTGACTGTTCTCTGGACATATCATATAAATGGAATCAGACACTATGTAGTCCTTTGTGACTGGCTTCTTTCACTTAGCATGATGTTTTCAAGGTTTCATCTGTGACGTAGCACGCACCAGTACTTCATTTCTTTCTGTTGCCAAATAGTATTCTGTTGTATGGATATACCACACTTTATTTATCCATTTGTCACTTGATAGACATTTGAGTTGTTTCCACGTTTGGGCTATTATGACTATGAACGTTCATGTATAAGTTTTTGTGTCAACATATTCTTTTATTTCTCTTGGGTATATACCTAGGAGTGGAATTGCTGTCTCATATGATAACTCTTAATCTTTTGAGAAACTGCCAGACTGTTTTCCAAAGGGGCTGTACCATTTTACATTCCCATCAGCAGCATATGAGTGTTTCAATGTCTCCACATTCTCACCAACACTTGTTTTTACTCGTCTTTTTTATTATAGCCATCCTAATGGGTGTGAAGTAGTATCTCACCCTGGGTTTAATTTGTGTTTCCTTGATGGTTAATGATGTTGAGCAGCTTTTCATGTGCTTACTGGCCATTTTTATATCTTCTTTGGAGAAATGTCTATTCAGATCCATTGCCCATTTTTATATTCTGTTGTTTGTCTTATATATTTTGAGTTTAGGAGATCTTTAAGTATTCTGCATACTCGATCCTTCTCAGATATATGATTTGCAAAAACTTTCTCCCAAACTGTGGGTTGTCTTTTTACTTCACAGTTTCCTTTGAAGCACAAACATTTTCAAGTTTGATGAAGTCCAATTTATTTATTTTTTTCTTTTGTTGCTTATTGTTTTAGTATCATATCTAAGAAACCATTGCTTAATCCAGGTCACAGAGATTTATGCCTATGTTTTCTTCCAAAAGTTTTATAGTTTTAGCTCTTACATTTAGGTCTTTGATTTATTTTGAGTTAATTCTTGTATATCATGTGAGTTCATATGCTGTTTTTGAAAACAAGTTAAAATGATAAATAATCATGAGTTTAAAAAATATACAACTGTCTGGTTTTAATTGAAAATCACGTTCTAGTTCACTAGACGCACCATTTGATAGAATGAAAAGAAACTCCTAATGAGGCTGGTACTCTCAGTATTTACTTTAAAAATCCAATAAGCTAAGAATTGTTAGAAAAGGCCTTACACGTTTTTGTTTTTTAAAAGTCAACTGCTTTCAATAAAGATAAATGAAACTATATTTTAACATGACATCTAAGTAATATTTTTAAAATACATTAAAAACATCTTCACTCCCCTATTAGAATGATATGGGCTTCAGTTTTAACACTGAAATGGTTCTCAATCGGGCGATTTTGCACCCCTACCAGGGATCTCTGGCGATATTTGGAGACATTTTGGCTGTCACAGCTTAGGAGGGGGGTGGTGCTACCAGCATCCATTAGACAGAGGACAGAGATGCTGCTAGCCAGACACGAATGCACAGAACAAGCCACATGACAAGGGATCATCCAGCCCCAAATACCTCTCGTGCTGATATTGAAAACCCTACTTTCCCCACCCCCAGTTTTATTGAGATATAATTGGCATACAGCACGGTAGACGTTTAAGGTGTACAGCATAAAGACTTGACTTACATACATCATGAAATGATTACCAGTTTAGTGACCATCGATTATCTCATGTATATACAAAAAAAGAAAAAAATGTGAAAAACCCTACTTTGAATCAGTGGCCTCTATCAGATCTATTCAAAACGAGATGTGAGTTTGCAAACCCTTTTCCCCTCAGTTACAGCATCATGGGTTTCTCCCATCACAATACCGAGCCTTTCGGAAGGCAGAATGTGCCCCAGCACCTCACTGCCATCAAAATCCTTTATGGTGACAAAAATCTCTCAGGTCTTCCCTGTGGGGATCATTGGGAAAGCACTTGCTTTCCATGCTTAATTCATTTTATATTTGTATGTGTTCCTTTTTTGAATTTTAAGATATATTGGGATAACACATCCCCTGTCCAACATACATATTTGGGTAACCAACCTCCTGGTATAAGGTATTTTATCTGATTTTAGAACAGCAGCAATAGTCAATAATAATTTATGTGCTCACTGTATCAGACACTGTGCTAAGCACCCTTCTGCACTATCTAATTTACTTTTCTCAACAATTCTGAGAGAGTGACTGTTATTATTCACATTTTATAGCCAGAGAAACGGAGAAATGGTGAGGCTTGCCCAAGATCATGTTGCTGGAGACATCATTACTCCAAGTCAGGGCTTAAGCCTGGTGTGGGGTAACTGTGACATGCTGGCGTGTCACAAAGAATTTGATTACTTATGATGGGTAATCACAGATGGACATTTGCCGACATTTAGGCTGTGCCCTCACTCAACTGGGCTACGGTAGATGTACTTTCACTGAATGGACACACACTAGTAGCCACAGGAAATCCTGTCTCACCTGGGACATACCTGTGGAAATGTGGCTCATCTGTGGACCATCAGCCATCCTTCATATCACGGTGGACAGTGTCTGAGGACTGCTGCTTAAGGAAAACTAGGGTATCTGTGGCACCACGTATGTCCTTGACACTCATCCACAAATCCGTCACGGCTTGATTTTCTACCTATTGGCCGTCCTCTCATAATGTGCTCCAACTCCCAAATGTCCCTCCTGACTTGTGGCCTAAATGCATTTGCACATACACCAGACCCCCTCTGCGAGCCCCTGTGTGTATCGATCAGTGTGCGAGGCCCTGCTCACCTCAGCTCTCCCGGAGTTGGGCTCACACTCCAGTCTCCTGATCTTGCACCCACCACTCTTAGTGGAACAGCACAGTGGTAAACTATCTTGTAAAAAGAACAAAAAACAAAAAAAAAATCATACTGCAGTCAAACAGTAGCATTTCCCTCCGAAGCTTTGTCCTTCTATGTCCCAGGCACAGAGCTCTCTTCATATAGCTAATAGTATTCCCCTCTCAGAGGGGGCTTTTAGGAAAGGATTTGAAGTGTGAGTGAGTGAGTGAAGATATGCATTTTGCTGGTACAAAGATTGGAGACGGAACGACTCTCCAATTTAGCCATTTTGGGGGTGCAGCAAGAAGTGAGGTGAGATTCTGCTCACATCAGCCTTCCCCATATCCTCCTGACCTCCCCGAATGAAAGGGAGTGGGGAGAGAGCAATGATCTAACTAGAAGATTGCCCTCTTCCCCCAAATCTGAAGAAGGACCCTGGTTTTGGTTCTAGATTGGGGCAAGTCTTTCTTTGCTCTTGGCCTCAGTTTCCTCTTGAAGGGAGCATGTGTACACTGGATGATCTCTAAGCATCCTGGCAACCGTAAACTTCTTTGAGTCTCTACAATACTGAGTTAAAGTGAAGTCCATGTGCTTCAAATCCACCCTGATTAGGAATCTGCTTTAGTAGTGAGCCCACACCTAGAAGCCTGTCCATGTTTGAAGAAGAGAACACAGTGATTGGTTGATGCTATCTTTCTTGAGAGACCCATCTCCACGGGCAACGTTCAAAATATTTAACAGCCAGCATGCATGAGCACGACAGTCAGGAGGGTAGAAAGCAGCTGGTAGGGCCAACCAGGGCTGCAGCCTGAGAGCATGCCTGGCCCTTCCTGCAGTCCTGCCCAGCTTTCTCTGCTTGTTTTTTGGGTCTGCCTCTTCCTGCCTGATTCTGCATCCAGGGCCCTAACTCAAACCCCCTGGGCTGCTTCTCTCCCCAACCACTTTCTGCACAACGGCTGTAAATATCCTCACGCAGCCAAACGCCAACTTAATCCTATTTCTCCCTCGGTAGATGCTCTTGGAGCCCTCCGCTGTGCTCAGCCCCTGGTCAGCTGACCCCTCACCCCCTTGCCTTTAAAACAATGTTAGAGGCTGGGAAACAGGTATGGTTAAGAGACCCGAGTCCTAGCCTAGCTCTGCCCCTGTCTGCCAGTGACCTTGGGCAAGCCTCTGCCCCTCCCATGTTGTTAGTTTCCTTACAGGTAAATGAGCGACTTAGATTGAGCTCCCCGTTTTTCAGTGATGAGTTTCTGGAGGAATGCAAGTCTTCAGCAGCTGACTGCTCTCTCTCTTTCTCTCTCTCTGTGCACCTGCCCCGCAACTGCCACTGTAGAATGCACTGCTGCCTGCGGGCCTGAGGCAGAAGGATCAGACCACCAAGGCGCCCACGGGCCCCTTTAAAAGGGAGGAGCTCTTGGATCACTTGGAAAAGCAAGCAAAGGAGTTTAAGGACCGAGAAGATCTGGTCCCCTACACAGGGGAGAAGCGAGGTACTGAACAATGTTGCACTTTTGAGTACGTCATTCCCCATGATCATTGAGTGGCAGCTGTATGCCAGGCCCTGTGTTGGGCCAGATGTGACTGGACCTCCTTGCCCTCATCCCTGCCTGGCCCAAAGTCACAAACCCAACTCCAAAAGCATCAGCGCATGGGGTAGATTTAGTGAAGTTTTGGGGTAAACCAGACCCGTAACACTCCCGTAAGTCCCCTTTAACTAGGGTGTCCTGATTATTTTTCATACAAACCTGATACTGTCAAAAGGGAAAGAAGGAACTATTAAAATGGTATCAGGACATGAAGCCCAAACAAGGCCTGTCCCCTCCAAACCAGGAACAAGAGATATCCTGTCTCTACCCTAATTATCCCTTCTTTTCCCCCAAAGTTCCTCTCTCTGGCAGCTGCAGCTTCCTTTCCTTCATCTGCCCCTCTAAGACTCCCTGCCCCAGACTAAGGCAAGCCATCTAGAAGGCTCCGGTGAGCAGAGAGGCACTCCGACTATCCAACTCTTCCAGAACTTCCCCTTCACTCCAAATCATCCTTCTGTCCTCTGGTACCATGCTCACCCTTGCTCACTGCCCTGCTGCCCCACAGGCCTCTTTCTCTTCCCCAAACACTCCAAGCTCTTTCCTACCTCAGGACCTTTGCACGTATGCCCTCTGCATGGAATGCTGGTCCTCTGTCTGCCTCCAAGCTGGCTTCAGGGCTGGCTTCTCTCCTCTGTAAGAGGCGTAATGGTTAGAAGCATAGCCTGGAGTTGGGTCTACTTTGGCTACAGTCTTGGCATTACCCCTTACTAGGCTGTGTGAACTCAAGTACATTTGTTTGTTTGGCCATGCCACATGGCTTACAGGATCTTAGTCCCCGACCAGGGATCTAACCTGTGCCCCCTGCAGTGGAAGTGCAGAGTCTTAACCACTGGACTGCAAGGGAATTCCCTCGAGTACATTTTTAAACCTGCTGTGCCTCCACTTCCTCGTCTGTAAAATGGGGTTGACGAATATTACCAGCCTTCTGAGGGAGTTACGAAGATTGAGTTAAGATCTATATAAAGCACTTAAAACAGCACCCGGTGCATCCTGAATGCTATGTCAATATTAGCTATTATTACCCTTTCGGTCTCAACCGTACTGTCTCCTCTTTCAGGAAAGCCTTTCCGGTCTACACTGTTTAGGACATTCCATCCCTTCACCTCCCCCTTGGTTATTCTCCATCTCGGGAGCCTGTGTGTGTTCTTCAGAGCAATTCTTATTTTATCATTATGTGTTTATTTACACTGGCCTGTAAGCTCCATGAGGCAGGGACTCAGCTGCTTTTGCTTACACAGTTCCCCAGCACCCAGCACAGGGCCTAGTGTACAGTAGGGCTCAGGAGAGAGGTGTTGAATGAATGAATGAGTTCAAATTAAATATATGCATAATGGATCTTATAGGCTTTTTCCTTCAAATATAAACTCCATGGGTACAAGTACCACATCTATCTAGTTCATCGTTATATCCCTATACCTCAAAAACCCTAGCATGCAGTAGGCACCTAGTAAAGTATTTGTTGACTGAAAGCATTAATTCTAATTAATTAATGGGGTAATTAATTGTCTGTGCTCCACCTCTTCCATTCTCCTCACCCCCGAGAATGTCGACATGATGAGCCAAGGTCTGTGGCATTGATTTCTGTGTCCCTGTTGTAGCACAATGCTGCACAGAGCAGCTGCCTGATAAATAACAAAATGGAAGAGCAAGCAGGTGTGGGCCTTTCAGGGAGGGCTTCTAGCCATCCCAGCGCCTGGAATTGAAGCTCAGGCCAGATTTTACTGAAAACTTGGAAGGTCAGGGAAGCCCAGGAGACATCTGGATTACAGAGCTTTGGAAGAATTGTGTGGTCTGAGGCACCCTGGCGCTGGCGGCAGGGGAAGGGGCCCTTGACCCTAAGGGCTGGGGGTGCCTGGCTGAGAGCGTAGGCACAAGATGGTTTTAAGCAAGGTACTTGTACCATGAGGAGTGATTTCTGTGCAGCAGGTGAAGATAATAAAATCTCTGGATTTCATGGGGCCTTAAAACTCCCACTATCCCCGCTACACATGTGAAAAATGGGGAAACCAAGGCTGTGAGAGAGTCAGCAGCAGACCTGAGTGGACAGTTGGTGAGTCATTACTGACATCTGCTCCCTTGTGTGCCCATCCCCCTCCCAGGGGAGGAGCTGGAGATGAGATGGGGGATGGGGAAGGGAATCTGGGTGATATATAAACCAGTCCTGCTTCCCCTTCGCAGAGCGCTGACCTGGCCCCAAGCCGGGAACAGCTCTCCAGACTCCCAAAGCCTGAGTGCCCTCATGAAAAACCAGGCTGACCCAAGGAGGGTAGCTAGAATTTATTCTATTTTCATATTATGACAAGCCTAAAAGGTTTATCATCATCATCACCACCACCAGCATCATCATCATAAAATATTTACATGATGATTGTTGGAGTCCATGTATATTGAATAAGTACAGTCTCAACAGAGAGTTGGGGAAGGAGACCTTCCAGCTCTAACAGGCAGACGCAGGGCCGTTCAGTCCAGCTCTACTGAGCACTTGCCCCACGCAGGGCCTAGAGCAAGCCTAGGCTGAGGGGAAATAGCATTTCAGGCACTACAAAACCCAGCAGGTTGTGGTAAGACCCATAAACTGGTACAAAGTCCTGAGGAATTTGGATTTTCCCTCACTCTCACTCAAGTGGGGGAATCAGAATAAAGTTCCATGCAGGGTATTTTCATTATACAGATTTGGCTGCATGTGCTGAAGAAACAAAATAAGAGAGACTTAAAATGGAAGTTTAGTTTTCTTTCACTTAGTAGAGCTGCAGGGTTAGGCATTCCAGGGCTTGTAAGACATCTTCCTTGGCATTAGGAATCAAGACCCTTTCCAGTTTTTCATTCTGCCATCCTTGTAATATATTCTTGTCCTCATGGTCCATCTAGCTGCTGAGGCTCCAGTCATCACACCCACATCCCAACTAGTAAGATGAAGGAAGGGAAAACGTCTGAGTCCCTCTTACAGTGTCTTAGAGCCACCACCCTCATGGAGGCACCTGCTGCAGGGGCATAATAAACCATAGGTTTTAAATATTTACTGAATGTTCATCCTAGTCACTGCATCAGTCATTTTCAGAGTTCATTTTCCTTTTAGCCATTTTGATTTGCTGTTTTCCAGATGCACCTCTGGTGAAGGTTATGATACATTTTCTCCCAGATCATTTTGCTGACTGTTCTGCTTGTATAGTAATTGATCTTTGCTGTAAACTATTTATTTATTTATTTTATAAATTTATTTGTTTATTTTTTGGCTGCGTTGGGTCTTCATTGCTTCATGCGGGCTTTCTCTAGTTGTGGCGAGCAGGGGCTGCTCTTCGTTGTGGTGCACGGGCTTCTCCTTGCGGTGGCTTCTCTTGTTGTGGAGCACGGGCTCTAGGCATGCAGCCTTCAGAAGTTGTGGCACACAGGCTCAGTCGTGTGGCTTGCAGGCTCTAGAGCGCAGGCTCAGTAGTTGTGGTGCACAGGCTTAGTTGCTCTGTGGCATGTGGGATCTTCCTGGACCGGGGCCTGAACCCGTGTCCCCTGCACTGGCAGGCGGATTCTTAACCACTGCACCACCAGGGAAGCCCCTGTAAACAATCTAAATAACTAAACAAAGTAATACTCTCTGCAGAGAGGTAGGCACTGATCCCATTTTAGTGAATATCCTTCTGAACATTGCTCTTCCCACCCCTCCCCACCTCTGGTCCAAGTCACTGTCATCTCTCATGTGGACTTTTGAAGGAGCCTCCTAACCATCTCCTGGCTTCCATCCTGGCCCCAATGCAGGTTATTCTCAATCAGTAGCCAAAATGAGCAGGTTTTTAAAAATTGAAGTAAAATTCACATAACATAACATTAAGTATTTTCAAGTGAACAATTCAGTGGCATTTAGTACACACACAGTGTTGTGCAACTACCATCTCTATCTAGATCCAAAACATTTTCATCACTGCAAAATAAAACCCTGTACCCAATAAGCAGTTACTCCCCACGCCCCTCGCTCCCAACCCCTGGCAACCACCAGTCTGTTTCTATGGATTTACCTATTCCGGATATCTCCTATAAATTAAATCATACAATATGTGACTTTGCGTGTCTGGCTTCTTTCACTTAGAATATTATTTTCGAGACTCATTCATTCCCTTTCATTACTGAATAATATTCCACAATTTGTCTATTGACAAACATTTTGGTTGTTTCCACTTTTTGGCTGTTGTGGTTAGTGGTGCTGTGAATATTCCTATACAAGTATTTGTCTGGGTAACTTTTACGTATATACCTAGGAGTAGAATTGCTGGATCATATGGTAATTCTGTGTTTAATTTTTTGAAGAACTGCCGAACAGTTTTCCCAAGCAACTGCACCCTTTTACATTCCCATCAGCAATATATGAGGGTTCCAATTTCTCCACATCCTTGCCAACATTTGTTATTTTCCATTTTGGTTTTTGGTTTATGTTATAGCCATTATCATGGTCGTGAAGTGGTATCTCATTGTGGTTTTGATTTGCATTTGTCTAATGACCAATGACGTTGAGCATCTTGTCATGTGCTTGGCCATCTATATGGTTGACTCTCCATATCTGCAGGTTCCATATCCGCGGATTCACTCAACTGGGGATCAAAAATATTCAGAAAAATTCCACACAGTTTAAAAAGGCAAAACTTGAATTTGCCGCGCACTGGCAACTATTTACATAGAATTCACATCATATTAGGTATTATACGTAACCGAGAGATGATCTAAAGTATACAGGAGGATGTGTGTAGGTTATATGCAAATACTATACCATTTTATATAAGGGACTTGAGCATCCAATCCCCCTCAGATACCTAGAGGCAATTGTATATCCTCTTTGGAGAAATGTCTTTAAGTCCTTTGCCCATTTTTAAATTGGGTTGTTTTTCTTTTTGTTGTTGAGTTGTAAAAGTTCTTTATATATTCTGAATACTAGACCCTATCAGGTATATGATTTGTAAATATTTTCTCCTCTTCTGTATGTTATCTTTCCACTTTCTTGATAATGTCCTTTGATACACAGAAGTTTTATTTTGGTTAAGTTCAATTGATCTGTTTTTCTTTAGTTGCTTATTCTTTTGTTGTCATATCTAGAAGTACTTTGCCAAATCTAAGGTCATAAAGATTTACACTTATGTTTTCTTCTAAGAATTTTATAATTTTAGGTATTATATTTAAATCATTGGTCCATTTCCCGTTGGTTTTTGTGTATGGTATGAGATAGGGGTCCAGCTTTATCTTTCTGCATGTGGATATCCAGTTGTCCCACACCACTTCTTGAAGAAACTATTCTTTCCCCATTCAATGGACTTGGCACCCTTGTCAAAAATCAATTTGCCATAGATGTATAGGTTTATTTCTGGACTCTCAATTCTATTCCATTTTTTTATATGTCTATCCTTATGTCAGTGTCACACTGTTTAACTTTGTAGTAAGTTTTGAAATCAGGAAGTCTGAGTCCTCCAACTTTGTTCTTTATCAACATTGTTTTGGTTATTTGGAGCCCCTTACAATTCCATATGAATTTGAGGACTGGCTTTTCCATTTCCAAAATAAAGGAGGAGGACCACTGGAATTTTGATAAGGATGGCGTTGAATCTGTAGATTGCTTTGGGCAATATTGCCATTTTAATATTGTCTTCCAATCCATGAACTTGGGATATCTTTCTGTTTATTTAGGTCTTCTTTCATTTCTTTCAACAATGTTTTATAGTGTTCCATGCACAAGTCTTTCACCTCCTTGGTTAAATTTATTCCTACATATTTTATTCTTTTGGATTGTATTGTAGATGAAATTATTTTCCTAATTTCCCTCTCAGATTGTTATTTGCTGGTGTACCCCACTTATTTGTATATGTTAACCTTGTACCCTGTATTTTTTTTTGTGTGTGGAACATTTTCTGCATATAACATCATGTCATCTGCGAACAGAGATCATTTTACTTCTTCCTTTCCAGTCTGGATGCCATGTATTTCTTTTTCTTGTCCATTTGCTCTGACTAGAACTTTCAATACACAATTGGGTAGGAGCAATGAAAGCAGGCATCCTTGTCTTGTCGCTGGTCTGAGGAGCTCATTTCCTCACTCTGTCAGGGCCCAGCTCACAGGTCATCTTCCCTGACCACGCTACCCAAGATAGCAGAGCCCACCTCACCCACACCCGACCCTGGAACTTCCTAGTCTTTTGCTTGGCTTTATTTTCCTTTGTGATTCTTAGTACTCTCTGGTATCTTTACGTTTGTTTATTATCTGTCTTCTTTCACTAAACTGTACACTGTTCACTGCTGTCCCCCTAGCGCCAAGAAAGGTGCTGGGCACATAGGAAGTATTCAGTAAATATGTGTTGCATGGATAAATATATATTGATATATGTGCAATTTTCATAAATGGAATTAAATAATTCATGCTATTTTGTACACTTGCTTTTTCACACAAGATTTTGTCTTGGGCATTTTCCTTTCATAGTAAGTAGAGATCTCCACCATCCTTTATCATAATAACTGCTAGAACACCATCGTGGGGATGCCCCATAATTTCTTTAACAATCCCTCTTGGTGCACACTGCAGCGACTGACCGACCTCTTTGCTCTCTCGTTCAATTATGAGTCTGACACTGTAAAAATATAGTGTCCCAAGAGACATTATATTTTCTCCCTATGTCTCTTTTAATAATCTGAGTATATTTTATTTATTTGGTTTAGAAATGTTTCTAAATTTTTCTCTCATACCAGAACGCTTGTTTAGAGTATTCCAGACCCTGGCATTTTATTATATATTTCTTTTGTATCTTTTCCTACTTACAGATTGTTAAAATTAATAACCACTGTTTTCAGTAGTGAGCAGTCTCCCTTGACCAAGTTATAAAGTTCTTCTTTTCAAACATGCAGGGTGCTTTGTTGGAGATCTCTGACTCCCTTTCTTTGGACAAGTTTGGCACCGGGTCCCCAGAGGGAGAAGTTCTAATGGAATCTCGGCATCGAGGGATCCACAGGGCTTTGGGACGATCCACCCAGGGCCCCAGTGCAGTTGCACTCCCTGTAATGGGCACCCCGTGTGTTTTCAGGAAAAGTCTGGGTTCCCAAGCAGAAGCCGATGGACCCCGTGCTGGAAAGTGTGACACTGGAGCCAGAGCTGGAGGAGGCCCTGGCAAATGCCTCGGATGCGGAACTCTGTGACATCGCAGGTAAGAGGCGTTCCTGATGCTTCCCCACGTCCTCCAAAAGCATTTGACCCACGTCTGCAGGCGAGCCTTGGATGGTTTATTTCAACATAAACACCCTCTCTGTTTCTAACAAGGACTAGAGCAGATAGAACTCTATTATTAAAAACCGAAATGAGTAAAATGGAGATAAAACCAAAACCCTTCCCACCACGGAGCCAGCTGTTGCTGCCATGAGACCCCATCCCAGAGGGTTGTGCAAGGCAGCCGGGGCCCTTCACCAGCCACGGCATCAAATCCTGCTCAGGCCGCCTGGGAAGAGAGGATAGAGGGGGGAAGACAGAGGGCTGCCGGCATCTCAGGTCCAGGAGGCTCACAGAGGGCTGGAGCAAGTCATCTGATTTTCCCATTTTGCACAGCTCGGAGAGCCGGGCTTGGAGGCGATCACCCCATATCTCATATTTGTACGACACCCTCCATCTTCATGTGTGTTTCCATGTGATCTTCACAAACAGCCCCTAAAACTCCAGAAGGTGGCCTGATATCCAGAGCTTTCTGCCACCTGCTCTTTTCCCCTTTTTACTGTCTGGTCCCCGTCCCACTCGCCCATGTCCCTTCCCCACGGGGGGTCAGGCTCTGGCCACAGTGTGCCCACCACCATGCTGTGCTCCCTGGCCCAGTGAGGTAGCTGGTCTTTTTCTTTTGCAGCCTTGGGGGCTACTAACCCTCACCCAGATGATGACAGGAGTGTGGATGGGGTAGGGAGAGACTCAAGGCAAGTGGGAAGGGGAGAGGAAAGACAGGGTCAACTGTGAGGTCAAGGGAGGAGCCCAGACCTGGCTCCAGAGACTAAGTGGACGTTGGTGCCATTAATGACGGTGCGTTAGTCTGCTCAGGCTGCCCTAACGAAATACCACAGGCTGGTGCCTTAAATAACAGAAATGTATTTTCTCAATAGTTCTGGAGGTTGGATGTCCAAGATCAAGGTGTCCATAGTCTTGGTTTCCTCTGAGCCCTCTCTCCTTGATTCCAGATGACCGTATCTCATGGTGTCCCTCTGTGCATGTGTCCCCTTGTGTCCCTTTGTGTGTCCTAATCTCCTTCTTGTAAGTACACCAGACAGATTGGATTAGGACCCACCCTAATAGGCTCACTGACACTTAATCACTTCTTTAAAGACCTTATCTCCAAATATAGTTACAGATTCTAAGGTACTAGAAATTACTTTATTCAACATATTGGAGGGACAAATCAGGACAAAATCAACAATTTTGGAGGGACACAGTTCAACCATAACAGTGGGGAGGAGAAGGTGTAGGGGAAATACGGAGTTCAGTTTGGGACCTTTAGAGTTCAGGGTGCCTGTGGGCCACCCAATCAAGGGCAGTTGTACATGAAAGGCTTTATTTTTAAAATTATTCATTTATTTATTTATTTTTTGCTGCGTTGAGTCTTCGTTGCTGTGCGCGGGCTTTCTCTAGTTGCAGCAAGCGGGGGCTACTCTTCGTTGCGGTGCGTGGGCTTCTCACTGCGGTAGCTTCACTTGTTGCAGAGCACAGGCTCTAGGCACGCGGGCTTCGGTAGTTGTGGCTCGCGGGCTCTAGAGTGCAGGCTCAGTAGCTGTGGCGCACGGGCTTAGTTACTCCACAGCATGTGGGATCTTCCCGAACCAGGGATTGAACTCATGTCCCCTGCATTGGCAGGTGGATTCTTAACCACTGCGCCACCAGGGAAGTCCCTACACGAAAGTCTTGAGTTCTGCAAGGGGTCCATGCTGGAGATAGAGAGGTGGGTGTCATTAGCATCATCAAGTTCCAGGCAGAGGTCCTGGCCTGGCAGTAGTGGGGACCCGGGGCTCCGGAGGCAAGGGCCCTGGCCGAGGTAGAAGCCTTTGGGAGAGGAGTGGAAATGGGGTGAACATAGCCACAGTGGAGGCTAGGTAGCCACACATGGGCTGGGAACCAACGGCCAAATCAAGATGGGCAGAGCCTAACGCAAGAGCTAGGGAGACAGAATGAGGGTTCAGGGCTGGCCGGGAGACTCAGGGGTGAAGCCAGAGGCCAGGTGAGCCCGCCAGTGCCAGGAAACTCAGCCGGCCGCAGTGTCTTCTGCTTCTCACGTCCTCCTGCTTCTCGTGGGTGTTGTGCACCAGTCCTGATGACATGCTTAGGAAAGAGGAAGAAGGGGCACCAAAGCCAGGTTGCGGGGCCTAAGGAGTGAAAAAGGAGAGCCAATGTGCAGACCCTCGGTCCAGACAACCCTTTCCTAAGGAGGCAGAACATTTGGGAAAGGACAAAGGGCAGTGGCTTAAAGGGTGTCAGGGCTGAGAGAGAAAGGCGTTCATTTTCACTATGAAGTACACAGCAGTGAGGAGGTCACCTGGGTGGACATGGAGCACTTAGCTCAGGATACTCAGCTGGTTTGCTCGTCAGAAACCACACAACGTGCATTAGGTCCACATTAGGCTCGGGTGTTTTGACGGAACCGTCTCCCTGATGCGGGGTCCCCTTGAGTTCCGGTTAATCTGTGCAGCTGGGCGGTGGGTGAGTGACATGGTTGTCCAGCATCTCCACACTGACTCACCCCAAGGGCTGTTTTTATCCTGGTCCTTCTCGATCACCCTCCATGACGTCACTCCCCTTGTTAGGCAGCCCAGAGGGATTATCAAATGACTCTGCTGTCAGTGCCAAAACAGGGCTGCAATGTTGTGCTGAATTTCTGGGTTGATATCTTGAAACTATTCCTCTTTATTTGTGTTGGCGTGACTAATTATTAGTATCTGTGCATGATACCATACGCTTCCGCTGTCCGGAAAGGGGAGGGGTGCTGCGAGGCGACACCAGTGTTCACTGGCTAACCTTGGACACGTGTCACTGTATGTCAGCCGTTTGCAAGGTGGCAGTGGAAGGAGGCACGGAACATTTGTTGGCCACCTATGTCCCAGCTGCTGTGGGAGCTGTTTTCCATACCTTGCTGCATTTCTTGACCACAGCAATCCTATGAAGTGAGTTTTATTGATGTCCCCATTTTATAGAGAGGGGAAGTCGGCACAGTGAGGTTATCCTTGCCCACGGGGTTTGAACCCAGGCAGCTTGGTCCCACTCACAGCATCAGCACCCAGCACAACCTGGATAAAGCCCTGCAGGGTAGGGGAATGGAAACAGAGTGGTGAGAGGGGGTGCATGGCAGAGTCTCACAGAGTCGGCCTGGGGAGGATGGGGCCGAATTAGGAAAGTCTCTGGATGTCGTGCAAAAACATTGACACCCGTGCCTGGGGGAGTGTTGGAAGAGGCCGGATGAAAGCAGGGGCTTGGGCAGAGAGGCGGCGGTGTTCGGAGGACGAGGGGATGTAGGAGGCAGGCCCCAGGTAAGGCCAAGGGCTGAGGTGGACTGCGTCTGGAACGTGGCTCCGAGAGACCAGCTGTTCCTAGAGCTGGGTCAGAGGCCAAGAGGCTGAGATGACTAGACGACGGCAGGCTTTCTGGCCTGAGGCATCAGAAAACAGAGCTGGGTGCCTGCAAGGATGCAAGGAATCAGTCAGTTTGAGAGACGGAGGCGCTGGAGGCAGGACATCTTGTCAGAGTGCTGGGTGTGTTGGGGGGAGTAGCTGGAGCCCCGAGTGGATGACTCATTAGGGAAAGAAGAGGAGGGTGCGCTGGGCACAGGGTCTTCAGGTCATCTCTGCTCCCCACAACTCAACTCCCAGGCAGAGCATTTCCATTAACTAAGCCTCCGATTGCTCTGGACCAATCGTAAGAAAGCGGCCCGGTTCCTGCCCTGGAGGAGCTGAGGTTAAACAAACACTGAGGCCAACGTGGAAGGACAAGTGGGAGTGAGTGTCAGAGGGAGAAAGGGCCGAGTGAGGTGGTGGGGCTGCAAGATGAGAGTGGGGACTGAAGCTGAGACGAAAGGAGGAAGAGTAGAGGTGAACTAGGCGGGGAGACGCGTCCCAGTGGAAGAGGGTTCAAGCCCTGGTCCGGGAAGATCCCACGTGCCGCGGAGCAACTAAGCCCGTGCGCCACAACTACTGAGCCCATGTGCCACAACTACTGAAGCCCGCGTGCCTAGAGC
Source organism: Stenella coeruleoalba (assembly GCF_951394435.1). Taxonomy (NCBI): domain Eukaryota; kingdom Metazoa; phylum Chordata; class Mammalia; order Artiodactyla; family Delphinidae; genus Stenella; species Stenella coeruleoalba. The sequence continues at coordinate 88,852,282 of NC_137153.1, forward strand.
CTGTGCTCCACAAGAGAAGCCACTGCAATGAGAAACCCACGCACCACAACGAAGAGTAGCCCCCGCTCGCCACAACTAGAGAAAGCCCACACACAGCAACGAAGACCCAATGCAGCCAAAAATAAATAAATAAAAATAAATAAATTTATTTTTTTAAAAAAGAATGAAGCAGCAAGCAATGTTGATGTGCTCTTTTTCTCTATCACTCACTCCTGGTGACATGGAGTGTGCAGAACCAAGCAAGGATAAAGTCATGATTTGGTGCTTAGGGCGGGAGAGGAAATACTGGCTTCAGAGCCACCAAGCATTCTGCTCAGCAGTGGAGATTTAGCGTGGCCTCTCCCCTTCCTCCTTCCCTCCCCTTTTCCCTCCCTCCTTCCCTCCTTCCTTCTTAGAACTCTAATCTCTGAACTGCAAAGTCGTCTTATTTCTTCTTAGGGCCCCTATTGATATACATTACCTTCTAGAATATACTGTTATCTGTCCTTAGAATTCTGAAGTTGAGGACAAGTTTTAGAACTTTAGACCTGTTGGTGACCTAGTGTGTAGAGGTGTGGGTGGGGACACTAACTTAGAAGCCAGGAGGGTCCTCACCGAACGGTCTTTGACCAACCATTTCCCTCCTGAGCCTGCTGGAAAAGTGGGGACCGACAGTAACTACCCTGGATGCTTGCTGTAAAAATCAAACAGCGTAAGAAGATGAGAAATTGCCATGTGGCTATTAAGTCCCATGTGAAGGTAAGAGATCATCCTTCAAATATAGTCCATTTTACAGGTGAGAACACCGAGGACCCAAAGTAGGAGTGACCTGGACAGGGTTACCCAGCAAATTAGTACCAAGGCCCAGACTGGAGCCCAGGTCTCCTTCCTCCGTCCCCCAGCACTTCCTTGTAACCTTCCTGCCTCTGCCCTCTCTTTCTGGACCATTACAAGAAGCTATTGTCCAAGCACAAAATGCATTTTCCATTTTCCACCTCTCTATACACTCTAAGCAAGACCAGCCAGCCATATGAGGTTACATCTTTCCTACGATTCCAGCAACCTTTCCAAACTGTTTTTGCAAACCTCGAATCCCAGCAGCATCCCAGAACCACCACCAAAGCCGCTCTCTGTATGGGAGCTGGAAGAGAAGGTGACTCCAGGTGATCTGATTCACCTGCTGCTGACGCAGGCTTCAGCTCCCTCCGCCCACAGAAACGCAGCCTAAATTAAAGCCCAGAGAGCTCAAAACAGTGCAGATGCCTCTCTCCTTACCAGTTCTCTTTAGCGATGAGCAGGCAAGTCTAATTTTAGCAGAGAAGACTCTTAGAATGTGAGAAACAGAAGGTACTTTGAGATCATCTTGTCTTGTGGTTTGTAGCTCCCACTAAGCATCAAAAATCATCCAAGGAGATTAAAAATACATCTCCAGAGATTCGAATCAGTTTGTTCAGGAGGAGCACTGGTATTGTCGTAAAGCTCGCGGGTAATTTGTATATGCAGCCATGATTGAGAACCAATGGTCTGGTCTCACCCCTCATTGTACAGAGGAGGCTGAAGCCCAGAGAAGGGAGGGGACTTACCCAAGGTCACACAGCATCAGGGGCAGAGTCAGGGCTGGAACTTGGTTCTCTTGAGTCTTCACTAAAGGCTCGCTGTTGTCTCTCTAACTAGAAATCGTGTCTAATGAAATGGCCAGGGGAATTTTTTTTAATGAGAAAATGTTTACCAAATACCATCTTCTGGAAGAGGTAGAAGAGAGATAATATTCTTCCCTGACCTCCGGAAGCCCACAGTCCAGTAGGGGAAGCATGCACGTACCCAGAGAGCTCTAACACTGTGTTGACTAAGTACTGTGATAAGGACACCAGGTGCTGTGAGAGAGCTACAGAGAGAGAAGGTGGAATCCAGGAGGTCTCCCTGGGGGAGGAAGCATTATTCCAAACTTAAAGGATGGGGAGGTAGAGTTGTTAGATCAAATATAGTATGCTCAGTTGGATCTGAATTTCAGATAAATGATGAATAAGTTTCTAATATAAGAAGGTCTCAAATACTGAATGGGATGTACTTACACTAGAACATTTTTCATTGTTTATCTGAAATTACAGTTTAACTGGGTATCCTGTATTTTTATTTGCTAAATCTCAAAACTCTCCTGGGGGGCATTTCAGCAGTGGGCAGTGCAGATGGAGAGAGGATTGCCAGCAGACAGGCAGCATTGGCAGAAGCAGGAGCATCTACTGAGCAGTGACCGTTTGTGTCGCCGGAGCAGAAAGGGCGTGGGCAAAGGCCAAGGCTATTGAAGCAGGGCCAGCCCCGGGGAGGGCCAGTGAAGCCAGACTCTGGAGTCACAAGGCACCGTCCTCATGGTCCTGCACACCCATCCTTCCCCTCTAGTCAGTGCTCCACATTCAGCCTGATAACAGTCACAGAACTTGAGTCAGACCATCTCACTCCCTGCTCAGGCCACGCCTAGAAAAAGACATCTGAGCTCCTTACCTGGACCTAGAAGACCCTGTAGGATGTGGCCTTGCCTATTTGAATAAAATCTACTCCAAAGGGTTGTTGTGAAGATTAAGGGGGATGGCATTAGGCAGTGTTCTCAACCTCGGCTGCCCGGTGAAACCACCTGGGGAGCTTTAAAAAAGGCAGATGCCTGGCCCCAGCCCAGGGAATGTGGTTTAATTGGTCTGGGGGAGTCCTGGGCATCAGGAGTTTCAAAAGAGTCCCAGTGATTCTGATGCACAACCCGACTGAGTGTCACTGATGTACAGTGTACTCTCTAGCCCGACATAAGCATTTGGTGAGGACGTGTTGCCCTCTGCCACATGTCCAACTTCATCTCTATCCATCTTCAGCTTCCCCCTCCCTCCCTGGCCTTCCACTCCCCAAGCCTAGGGCTTCCCACCCACCATCCCTCTGCCCAGAATGTTCTACCTCCTTTCTCTTAACTTGGCCAACATCTATATTCATCTCTCTCATCCCAAGTTTCTCTGTTCTCTTCTCCCAGAACACACTGAACTTTTTCTTTACAACACTTAGCATACTCTGCACTTACGTTTTTAATTGTGTGGGTACCTGCTTAGTTTCTCATTCCCAGCAGACTGTAACCTACGTGGCAGAGCCCCTGTCTTTCTTGTTCCTCACCGTCCCCACCCCCCTGGAGCTGGACACATGATGCTGGCACTCGGTAAATGTCGAACAAATGAATGGATCAAAGAATGACTGATCACGGGGGGATGTGGTTAGGTTTGCCTTTCCAGAGAGATCTTTCTGGCTGCTCTGTGCTGAATGCTGGTGGGGGAAGATAGGAGGAGACTGAGGCCAGAGTACCAGTGATTCCACAGCTGTGATAATACAGGCGAGAACTGATAGGGCCTTAACACGGACAGAGGTGATGGAGTGCGAGGTGGGACAGATGAGAGGCTCTGTATAGGAGGGTGAGGATTTAGGGGAAGGGCTGCCATGTGACTGAGGGTCTACCCCGAGGGACAGGTAGGATGACCAGATGGAACGTGAGCCAAAGGAAGAGGCTGTTGTCGGGAAAGAGGAGTTCCGTTTTGGCCGAGTTGGGTTGGACGTGCCAGTGGGACATCAGAGGGGCATCTAGGAATCTGAGGCCAGGGACAGAGAAACCTAGGCTGGGGATGGAGATTCGAGAGTCATGTCAATAGAGGCAAGAGTAAAAACCAAATAAAATTTAAAAATTTACGTGCAAGTGTTTCTTGCCATTTCTGTGAGCAAAACTTCCTGGGGCATGGAATGTCCGTGCCCAGAAGCCTCTCTGTCTGAGAGGCGCGTCATGGGCCCTTCGTGTCCCCGCAGCTATCCTGGGCATGCACACGCTCATGAGCAACCAGCAGTACTACCAGGCCTTGGGCAGCAGCTCCATCGTGAACAAGGAGGGACTCAACAGTGAGTACGGGCACCCCTCCCTGCCCCCAGCGAGGGCACCTTGGAAGTGAGGGGTCCTCCCACGTCTTGCTGCCTCTGCCCGCTCTCTGGCTCACTGCAGAAGATTTCGAATTCTATAAAGCCAAATCTATCCACTTTTTCCTTTTACTCTCCTGGGATTTTGTGACGTATTTACGAAGACCCTCCCCATCCCAGTATTAACAAAACGTCCTCCTGTATTTTCTTCTGTAAGTCTTAGAGGTTTACTTCTTATATTCAACTTCTTAATCCTCCTAGAGTTCCTGTTTGTGTGTGGTGTGAGATGAGATTGAACTTTCATTTTTTTAAATCAATATCCTGCTGTCCCAACACCACTCTGTGTAAAGTTCATCCTTTCACCTCTGGTTTGGAACTCCACCTTGATCATAAATGTCCATGTGTCCACTTGGGTCTGTCTCCGGATGCCTCTCCTGCCCCACGAGTCTCCTTGTCCTTTCCTGTGCCAATATTGCATTGTCTGAATTGCTCCGCTGCATTGTTCCAAGCTGGCATTTTGGCCCCAAAGAGAAACGAGGGCACCCAACGCGCAATTATCCCTCCCTCTGGAAGGCCTACACATTTCCTTCCCATCCAGGCTTCATTTTACCCTCACAAGAGCCCACTGGGTAGAACGACTCGTTGACATTCTACAGATGAGGACACCGAGGTTCAGACGGTTTAGCGAATTCACCCAGTTGTTGCAGGACGGCAGAGGCAGAGTCCAAGTAGGGCCCAGACTCCTGGCCCCGCCCATTGCCCGCCCCCATCCCCCATAGCCCCTGAGATGCCCAGCCTTCCGTGTCCCTGAGCTCTGCTGCCGCTTCCTTCCGGTGTCCTTATGTCGAGGGAGAGTGACGCCCCGTCTCTGTGAGCCACCCGCCTGTTGTCGGTCACTCTAGGTGTGATCAAACCTACACAATACAAGCCTGTGCCTGATGAAGAACCAAACGCAACAGACTTGGATGAAACGCTGGAGCGGATAAAGAGCAACGACCCCAAACTTGAAGAGGTCAACCTCAACAACATCCGGGTGAGGTTAACCCCTTTCACTCCACTTGCCCTGCTGGGGGGAGGCAGGGAAGCCATGTCTAGTGCCACCCAGACCCAGATGGCCCGGGCCTGGCTGTGCGGAGACAGCAGGGTCCTGCTTGGACTCTGGACGCTTCTGGATCAGGAATAGAGACAGAAGCTTTCGGAGGGAGGATAGTGTAAACTAGCACAGCCCATGGTCCTGGTTTCTTCTGGGGACTGACATCAGACCCAGATGTTCACCACAGGCCAACCCAGCTTCGGCTCTGGAAACCCGCCACCCTATTCAAAACACTGAGAGCTTCTCTGAGATAAAATCGTGAGTCAGACACATACGGCCGCATGGGATCCCGAGGCTGGAAAAGCCCAGGGCCCACCAGGTTCATGGGGTAACCAAGCCCGGGGAGGGACCTAGCCCTGAACCAGTGTAGCTGCACACATTCAGCCTCATTCTGCAACCTTAGAAGGGAGCTGTCAGCCCAAATGTCCAAAGACATATTCCAAGCCGTCGGCCCACACCTCTCCAGACCTTTCCTGTGTGACCACTAAGGGCAGAGCGGGGACGGATGGACAGGCAGTCCTACCCTGGACAGGCTGCAGGAGGAATTCAGAAGCAGGCCCAGCTGCCTGCCCACCTGCTCAGCCCAGGGACCAGAGGGATTAGTTCTCGGGGGGTGTGGATGTAAAATAAGAAGTGGGCCCCTCACTCCCCGGCTCCCCTTTCCTTTCTTCTCCACTTTCTTTTAAGTGGCTGCCAGCCCCACGGCACGATCAGATCGGAAACCTGCGCCCGCAGTGTTCTCCTGCACCTGGCCTTCCCCTGCTCTGCTCCCACGGGGGCTAAAGTGACACTCTGAAATAAGAGATCCGTTCAAACACAGCCAGGCTCTCTCTCTCGGGCGCCTCCGCTGTCTGCCGTGTGCACAGTGGGAGACGCTGGCACAATTCAGAGCCGTGCACCCTGGCAGTGTGTACCAGGAGGCATGGGGGTGTGGAACCTGGCCACGGCCCTGTGTCTTCACCGTGAGGCCTCAGGCAAGGGCTCGGCCCTCTGCAGGCCTCAGTTTCCCCTCTGCACGTGAGGCAGTTGGACTAGGTCAGTGGTTTTCACTTGAGGAGATTAAAAAATAAATACATGCCAATGCCCGGTCCCTCTCCCCGCAGAGTCTGATCTTATTGGTCCGGGGCAGGCCTGTGCATCAGCACTTTGTGAAAGTTCCCCAGGCACCTCTGATGTGTGGCAGGGCTGAGATCCCCTGGGACAGATGTCTCTTAAAGATCATCTAGGGCCATGCCACACCTTAGTTTTCCAGAAACAAACCCAGAGAGGAGCAGAGACTTCCCCAGCGTCACACAGTGAGTCAGAAACATTGCCAGTGCTGGGGCGGAGGCCTCTCCCACACCCCCAGACCTGAGCTCTCACCACAGCACTCTTCTGCATCCTTTGCTTGATGTATTCCTCCTCCTCCGGTCTCCACGTGTACAAAGAGACAATTACAGGTCCTATTTGAAATTTTCAGGGAGGATTTTCTCAATCTGTTCACCCAAAAGTTCTCCTCCAATCTCAGCCATTTGGGGCAAAGCAGGAACCCTTTGCCCATTCAGCTTTTTGGTCAGAGACTTGCAGGGAATCAGGTTGCACGTGTGAGAGAACTGCTGCCCCCATCTCTCTGCCCTACCCGCCCCTGACAGGGGCTGCTGGTCACTGCTTGCCTTTCTCTCTGCAGAATATCCCCATACCCACTCTCAAGGCGTATGCAGAAGCCCTGAAAGAGAACTCGTATGTGAAGAAGTTCAGCATCGTGGGGACACGGAGCAATGACCCCGTGGCATTTGTATGTACCTTTCTGATCTGCTGCATTGAGAGTGGGAGGCATAGAAACAGGAAGGTTGACGTTTGTAGCCTCAGGACTGGCCATGTGCCACTGATGAAGAACCCTGTGTGGTGTGGTGTGGTGTGGTGTGATGTGGTGAAAGGCACTGGGCTAGGAGCCAGGAGAGGACATGGACAGAACAGCCATTACCCGGGCACCATCTGTACATTATCCTCCATGGTGCTTAATCTCCATAACCACCCCGATCCCAGAGGTGCAGGGCTCCCCACTTTACAGATGAAGAACCTGAGGTAAAGGGAGCTCAGGCAACTTGCTTTGTCCAAAGTTGCACAGCAAGTGAGAGGTGGAGCTGAGATTTAAAAACGAGTCAAATGTTCCCTAAAGCCAACTCTCTCACCACTCAGCATGTCATGAGTAGACAAGGGTCCACCCCTCCCTGGTCCTCAGTTTCTCCATATCTAAAAATTATTGTCTTCATCAATGGTTCCCAATGACCAATTTTATTTGTTTTTTACCTATGTCTTAAAGATATTGCTGATTAGATTAAATTGTACTTATTATAAAGTAGCCATCAATTCGTTTTTAGAAAAAAGAAAAACATTCAACACATATTTATGGAGTCTGTCTGTGCCCAGCAGTGAATTAGGCTCTGAGAATACAACTGTGACCAAGACAGTCATAGCTCCCACTTTCATGAATATAATGGCCCATCCAGCCATGCAGACAGCTAAAGGATAACAGTACAGCGTGACTACTACAATACTAATAGCGGGTAAAAAGGTACAGGGATTAGCTTACCAGGCATGGTAATTAACCATTTAGTAGCAATCACTTTGTTGATATCCACCAAATAACTTGCTGGGATTTCGATTGAGATTGCATTGAATCTATATCAAAATGGGAAGAACTGATATCTTGACAATACTGAGTTTTCTTGTACATGAACATGGAATATACCTCCATTTATTTAGTTCTTTTTAAATTTCATACATCAGAGTTTTTTAGTTGTGCTCATATAGATCTTGTACATATTTTGTTAGCTTTATACCTAAGTATTTCATTGTTTGGGGTGCTAATATAAATGGTATTATGTTTTTTTTTTTAATTATTATTTATGGTTGGCTGCATTGGGTCTTCGTTGCTGCGTGAGGGCTTCCTCTAGTTGCAGTGGGCGGGGGCTGCTCTTCATTATGGTGCATGGGCTTCTCATTGCGGTGGCTTCTCTTGTTGCCGAGCACGGGCTCTAGGCGCACGGGCTTCAGTAGCTGTGGCACGTGGGCTCAGTAGCTGTGGCTCACGGGCTCTAGAGCGCAGGCTAGGTAGTTGTGGTGCATGGGCTTAGTTACTCCATGGCATGTGGGATCTTCCAAGACCAGGGCTCGAACCCATGTCCCCTGCAGTGGCAGGTGGATTCTTAACCACGGTGCCACCAGGGAAGTCCCTAACTGTAGATTTTTTTGTAGATATTCTTTATCAACTTACGGAAATTGCCCTCTATTCCTAGTTTACTGAGAGTTTTTATCATGCATGGATGTTGGATGTTGTCAAATGCTTTTTTTATCATCTATCGAAATGACTATTTTACTTTTTTAGCTTGTTGATGTGATGAATTATATGAATTGATTTTCCAGTGTTGAACCAGCCTTGTATACCTGGGATAAATCCCACTTGGTCATAGTTCAACATACTTTTGAATTTATCTTGAGATTTCTTCTTTGACCCATGTGTTGTTTAGAAGTGTGTTGTTTCATCTCCATGTATTTGGGAATTTTCTAGTTACCTTTCCGTTATTCACTTCTAGTTTGATTCCATTGTGGTCTGAGAGCAGACATTGTATGATTTCTATTCTTTTAAATTTGTTAGGATGTGTTTTACGGCCCAGAATGTGGTCTGCCTTGGTGAATGTTCCATGTGCACGCAAGAAGAATGTGTTTTCTGCTCTTGTTGGATGGTAGTCTATAAATATCAATTATATCTAGTCGATTGACAGTGTCGTTGAGTTCAGTTATGTCTTTCCTGATCTTTGGCCTGCTGGATCTGTCCATATCCATAGAGGGGTATTGAAGTCTCCTACTATGATAGTGGATTCATCTATCTCTCTTTGCAATTCTATTAGTTTTTACCTCATATAGTTTGATGCTCTGTCATAAGGCAGGCACTCATTAAGGTTGTTACGTCTTCTTGGATAATTGACCCCTTTATCGTTATATTCTACCCTTCTTTTTTTTTTACATCTTTATTGGAGTATAATTGCTTTACAATGGTGTGTTAGTTTCTGCTTTATAACAAAGTGAATCAGTTATACATATACATATGTTCCCATATCTCTTCCCTCTTGCATCTCCCTCCCTCCCACCGTCCCTATCCCACCCCTCCAGGCGGTCACAAAGCACAGAGCTGATCTCCCTGTGCTATGCGGCTGCTTCCCACTAGCTATCTACCTTACGTTTGGTAGTGTATATATGTCCATGCCTCTTTCTCGCTTTGTCACAGCTTACCCTTCCCCCTCCCCATATCCTCAAGTCCATTCTCTAGTAGGTCTGTGTCTTTATTCCTGTCATACCCCTAGGTTCTTCATGACATTTTTTTTCTTAAATTCCATATATATGTGTTAGCATATGGTATTTGTCTTTCTCTTTCTGACTTACTTCACTCTGTATGACAGACTCTAGGTCTATCCACCTCATTACAAATAGCTCAATTTCATTTCTTTTTATGGCTGAGTAATATTCCATTGTATATATGTGCCACATCTTCTTTATCCATTCATCCGATGATGGACACTTAGGTTGTTTCCATCTCCAGGCTATTGTAAATAGAGCTGCAGTGAACATTTTGGTACATGACTCTTTTTGAATTATGGTTTTCTCAGGGTACTACCCTTCTTTATCCCTAATAACTTTCCTTGCTTTGAAGTCCATTCATAGCCATCAATTATTTTCTGATCTTTAAAATACATAGGACATTTCCTTTGATGTCTTTGAAGTGATGGAAGTGGCTCATAGTCTCTCACTGCTGCCAGTGGAGAACCTCTAGATAGATGTCCTCTGACCTCAGGACATCTTGGTAGATCCTGAGTTTGCCCACAGAGAAACAGCTGGCAAAGCCACATGCCCTGTCCACTGCTATGTCATGGATCAGAAACTACACCTGTGCATGCTGGCACTCAGCTCAGCTCCACGAATGTTTGTGGGGAATTGACCCCGTGCCAGGCGAACAGCTGATGTCAGCCCCTTCACACCAGGATACCCATTGCTGAATATGAAAATACTTCCGGAACAATTGGTAAATAGGCTTCCAGAGCTCTGCTAGTGCCCCCGCTGCCTGCCCCAGCTCTTCTCCTGCCCGTTCCTCCACTCTGCTCCAGCAAACAAAGAGTTGACACCTGGCATGACAGTGCCTCCAGGACCAGCTCAGCCACTAGTATGTCTACCTGGATTGGCCTGGTGCACTGACATACTGGTTGTTAAATTTTTTGATTATCAGGCCAGGCCTTTCCTGGGGAGTAAGAAGGGTGCTGTGGAGCGGGCACAGACTCAGTCCCTCCCCTCAGGAGGGTCCAACCTACTCAGGGTCACAGAGGAAGCTGACATGTCATCCTGGGGTACACGGAAGCAGGGGGAGCTGAGGATTTTGTCTCAGAAGGCATCCTGGGAGCTGAGCCTCGCAAAGGTTTCAGCAAGCAGGGCCAGTGGGAAGGGCATTCCTGGATCAGATCATCATTTCAGACAACCAGGGCCCACTGATCATACATCCTGGCCATCAGCTGCTGGTGTCTCCTTTCCTCCATGACACGTCGTTTCTACTACCTGCTAATTACCTCATTTCCTTTAGAGGCTCTGATTATCATCTGCACCCCTGGCTGAAGTCCTCCAAAACGTGCTGGGGCCACCCGAGCTCCTCTCTTCCGGTTTGCCCTGGTCACTTGCCCAGCGGGATGGCTTCCCAGGCTCCCCTCTCTGCTGCTCAAAGAGAATGACGACTCCATGGAATTACAACAGGGACATAGAAGAGACAAGTGGAGAGCATATAGGGAGGTTGGGACTCCACTAGTCAGTCAGTGAACAGTGACCGAGGACCTACTATGTGCTGGGCACTGTGTGGGTTGGAGGGCACCATGGGATGAATAAGGTGACCATCAGCCCACCAAGAGTACATAGGCTAATGGCGGAGCCAACGCCAGAATAAAAACAACTCTAAAGGCAGGAATACAAGTTCCTTGAGGGAGGTTATGGATAAAGTCTGTGAGGTTCAAGAGGGCAGGCACAGCTAGCTGGGGGGCATCAGCAAAGGCTCTTGGAGAAACGGGCACTGAGAATGGCCTTAAAGGAGGGACAGGGTTTGAACGAGTGAAGCAGAAAGGAAAGAGCATTCCAGGTGGCAGGGACAGGATGAGCAAAGGCAGAGCAGAGGGAAAATACTGTGTGCCCGGGGAACTGAGAGTAGCCCCACCAAGACTGGCAGCCAGAGTTGCAGCTGATCAGAGTGGGGGAACCAGGTAATAGAGGCTTTGTATGCAGGCTAAGGGGCCGTAAATCTCCAGCTAGGGGTTCGGGGCCATGGCAAGTTGGAGGGGAGGAGAGACACAGAGTAGTGCTTGGTGAAGGAAGTTGTGGAGATCGTCTTGCCTGGCCCCTGACGATGTGCAAGGGACTCTCACTCCCAGCAAGGCTCCCTCAGTATTTTAGCTTCTACCCACAGGGGCTCCAGCCTTGATCAGGCTAACTCATGGGTACCCTGCATTTTCTCCTTTGGTTCAAGGCCCTTGCTGAGATGCTCAAGGTGAACAAGGTGTTGAAGACACTGAACGTGGAGTCCAACTTCATTTCCGGAGCTGGGATCCTGCGCCTGGTGGAAGCTCTTCCATACAACACTTCTCTGGTGGAACTGAAGATCGATAACCAGGTAAGATGGGCAAAGGTCTCCTTGTGTCCTTCACTTGATGCTCGCCATTCTGTACTTTTCCGCTTCCTGCCATATGGACTAGACGCTGCTGGACAGAGCAGATGCTGCTGCTTATAAAAACACCGGAGCCCAGCTTTAAGGGACCTCCAAGGTTGTCCAGTCCACACCCTCCACCATGCTCACCTTCCTTCTTCATCATTCCCACCAAGTGCTCCTCCACCTTCTGCTTGGAAACCCCTAGCGATGGGGAGCTCACTCCTTACCGAGATCACCCCTTTCATTCTCAGTGAGAATATCCTTCCTTATATCCAATAGAAATCAGCTCCCTATAAGTGCTGTTTGTTGAGTTTAACTCTGTTCTCTGCCGCACACAGGACACATCTGGTGCACAGGTTTTATAAACCATTGGAATCTTCCTCACTAGGCTAAACGTCCCCATTTTCATGAGTCACCCCCCCCCCCCGCCCCCGCAACACACACACACTCAATGGGCTTTTGGGTCTTCTTACCATGAAGGTTACTCACTGGGCAAATTCTAGTTTGCCTTTATCCTTACAGGGTTATCATTCCTCTGTACCTTCTGTGGTTCAGTCATTTATTTTCAGGGCGACTCCTTCAGTTCCAACTTTCTAAGACAATGCTAATAAGAGTATCTTGTATTTTGCATGTGTTGAGGGTGTCCTGGGGGGCAGGCTCTGTGCTGTGCACCTTATACACATCATCTCTGATCTTCCCGACAACTCTGCAGGATATGGGTGTTATCAGTCTCAGTTTGCAGAAGAGAAAACAGCTCAGAGAATCTGAAGGCAAGCAGCTTCCTCAGGGCCGCCAAGTGAGCACTTTCGGAAGCAGGATTTGAATGCAGGTCTCTGACTTTAAAGCCCACACTCCCTCCAGTACACCGTGTTGCTTCCAGTGCTAAAATGCTTTCTTCTTTATGGTTTATGGATAGGGAACTTGAGCGTTTTTTCCCCTACATGAAAACGTTTGCTGAATGGTCATATACATATGTATATAGGAAAAAGATTGGGTGGAAGTATAACAAAATTGTAGACACTGGTTGTCCCTGAATGAGATTATCTCTACTTTCTTATCCCTATTGAAAAATACTACAAACAGAGAGAAAAGTGCATAGAAGTTAAATGCACAGCTTAATGAGCCATAATAGGCCAAGAACAAGCCAAGAACTAAAGCATCACCAGCCTCCAGAAGACTTTGACGGTCCCTCCCAATCATAAACCTTCAAAACTCTTCACAGTTTGCTCCCTACTTACTTTCACGCCTCCATGTCTTTGCTCTTGCTTTTCTCTCCCCCTGGAATGTCATCCCCTGCCCCTACCCCTTCTCTGCCTAGAGAAATCCTCCTCTTCCTTCTGGATTCAGTTGAAGCCTCTCTTTCTCCTAGTGGTTCTAGAGCCAGCTTGGAGCAGCACGCTGGAGCTGACTGTACACATCCCTTCTCAATTCCACTTGAGTGATGGCACGCTGGTACCTTGAAGTCACTCCTAGTGAGAGTATTTACACTATGGAAATTGGCAAACACTACAAATCCAACCTTTTTGTTTGTTTGTTTGTCTGTCTGTTTGTTTTTTCCCAAGAGCCAGCATATCACCGCCTTCTCCCTTCAGCCTGCCACAGGGCCTCTAAGCCTCCCCACAAGACAGTTAGGTGCTCCTTCCCTGTGTTCTCCTAGCACCTCAGCTTCCCTGTGAGGTTCTCAGAAGACACTGCAGTGTCTGAGTCATGTCCATATCCTATTACCCGGCTCAGAGCTTGGCCCTGCAGTGGCACTTCATAAGCAGGGCTGCCCTGGATATTTGTATATGTTGTTCACTGCCCAATGAGGAGGCAGGGGGCAAAATCCAACCCATACTCTACTCTCCAAAACTCGGTCTGGGGCTTTATTCACCCAGAGAAGGCACTTTTCTCTAATTCATGTGAAGAGGCCACATCAGGCCTGCAGCAGCCCTGTCATGAGAGTTTGCTGCATCCAACACCTTCCATTTCGCATATGCCAGTGGCCTGCGGTTGCATCACCCATTCCCAGCCCCCATCACTTCCACCCTTTCTTCCATTGCTGACCCTGCTTTATCGCAGGCAGATCAGATGGAACAAAGGCATGTAGCAGGCTTGGCAGCAGCCCTGAGCCAGGCCCTGGGATTGGCCACTCATGTGACTCCAGGCCTACCCAGGCAGGGAGTCACTATCTACCCAGTGTCAGCTGAAACCTGAGCCCTGGGGCAGAACGTTGGCCAAAGGTGACCCAGCGCACTGGCCTCAGGTCATTGCAGCGGCAGCTTACAGGGAGTGAGCTGCCCACTACTACTCTCAGTGCTGTCTCCCCAGAGCCAGTGCTGACCATCACCCTCACCCTGGCTAAACACCCTGTGCGAGGACGTTCACTTCCCTGAGCCTGTTTCCTCGTTTGTAAAATGGGGATAGTAAGAATCTCTACTTCTAAGGAGATAAGAGATGCAAACTATGAAGTTGTTCACTTTTATAATTACTCGGAAGGTGACTTAGGGAGTTTACACGTTATTCTAAGAGTTGAGGTACTGAGCAGGTACCATATATCCATTATCTCATGTAATGCTTGCAAAGACTCTTTGTGAGTAGGTGTCACAACCCACCCCCGTATTGTAGATGAGGAAACTGAGGCCCAGGCAGGCTCTGTACCCTGCCCGAGGTCACACAGTAAGTAACAGAGGCAAGATTCGAACCCACGTCTTTGTGACTCTAAAGTCCATGAACTGTGCCTGTGTGGGCTCTTGAATCCTACTGTAGTTGTGTGTGGGTCTTGGATTTTCTCAGCTATCCCTTTCCCTTGGTGCCAGGCCAGAGCACTGGTCACCACCTGCCCCCACCCCATCCCAGGAGCATCTTTCTTCAGTTCATCTCATTGTTTGATAAGTGCCTGCTGTACCCCAGGGCTATGCTGGGCTCTGTGTGTGAATGAGGCTCTGGCTCTGCCCTCTAGGGATTCCACACTGGATAAGAAGATGGACAAGTGTACGGCTGACCATCCAACCGGGTGCCCCAGTAAGCCACAGACAGTGGGCCACTGGGGGGAGAAATCTCAGTCAGGAGCAGGTATCAGGGAGGGCTTCTTGGAAGAGGTGGAATTTGAGATAAACCCATAGGGTGGACAGTATCTGAGAGGGTGGCCACGGCCTCAGGTGCAGGGAACCACACAAACAAAGAGAAGGAGAGGGGGAAGCCGTGGAGCCCATCCAAACTAAACTAGATTAATGGGAAAGCGAGAGGAAAGCGAAAAAAGGACTTAGGAGCCCAAAGGGCTCTGAATGGGTGGTTCGAGGGGAAGTGGTCTGTGGGCTGTTATCAGCACCAGTCAGAGTCATGCTCTGCGAAGATGGTTCTTGGCTGGATAGGAGAGGATTGGGGGCGGGGCGAGGCCATCCGGGCCCAGGAGACCAGAGGGGACTCTGACTGCCCAGATGCAGGGGGCCTGTGGGGAGGTGCTCCTGGGAGCCTGGAGTCTAGAGACTGGACTGGGGCCTGGTGGGGGAGGGGTGGGCTGAGGGAAGTCTGGGGAGGGGGCTCTGCTGGCCCGGGCTAGGGGACGCCACCTGCATCTCTCACAGTGTGCCGGGAGGCCTGGGCTCTGGGCGGCGTGGCAAAGAGGAGGTGGTGAGTAGCGTTGGATTTATTCCTCGTTCTTGGTTAGTCACCAGGGTCTCCCGAGGCCGCAGCTTTCTCCTCAGCCCCTGCACCTGCAACCTATGTCAGAGT
Source organism: Stenella coeruleoalba (assembly GCF_951394435.1). Taxonomy (NCBI): domain Eukaryota; kingdom Metazoa; phylum Chordata; class Mammalia; order Artiodactyla; family Delphinidae; genus Stenella; species Stenella coeruleoalba. The sequence continues at coordinate 88,867,713 of NC_137153.1, forward strand.
CTCTGTCCTCCTTTCTCCTTATACGGCCAAAGAAAGGGACTTGGGGCATTCTGCCCGGCGTGACATGGAGCCTCGTAGGCTGCCTCGGGACACAAATGCAGGAATAGGATTCTGGGGCAGTTTATTTACTCAGCCAGGCTCTCTTTACCTCCAGGCCATGTTCTCTTGCCGCCTGGAGTTGCCCTGGGATGGCAGTGAGGCTGGGGTGGGAGGTGGCGGCTGACCACAGCCCAGGGTGCTGAGACACACCTAGTCCAGCCCTCCTTTTACCCCCTCGGTGGGGAAACCGAGGGTCAGAGAAGGGACAGGCTGGGCCAAGGTCATGGATCAAGTTAGTGTCAGAGCTGGGCTGGAACTGAGGAGCCCAGCTTCCAGACAGGCTGCATTTATGGATGGACAGGAGAGGCCCTCCCGGCGCCCAGGAAGCAGGCAGCACACATGGGGTGCCTGCAGGCCCCGTACATCCCTGGCCAGCCCTATGGCTACGGTGGGGCGGCTCTCCGCTCGTCTTGATTCACCCTCCTCCCCCCCCACCCCCCAGCTCCCTCCAGCAGGCCCTTCCCAGGACCCGCAGGGCGTAGGGCACTCTCCCTGCCCCTCAGCACAGATGAGGCCTGAAAACAGGACCCCAGCCCCAGTGAAGACACGGACAACGTGTGGGGGCCGTTCGCTGGATTTCTCACTTTTCATTCCAATATTTGACAGTGAGAATGTGCTTCATATTTTGAAAAGGCGCTAAAGGAAGTGGATTGGGGTCTCAGACAGTCTCTATATCATCTGCCAGGCCAAGCCGGCCAGAGCCCAGGGCTGTGCTGGCTTCTTCAAGGACAGGCCCGAGCTCTTCCCAGCCCTTTCAGGAGCCTTGCCAGATAGGCTGGTGGAATCTTGCCATCCTCCCTCGGCCTGCCCTAGTCAGCGGTCCAAGCCCCATCTGAACCCACACAAGCTCCAGTGAACTCGTAATACCTGGGAGGAGTTCTCTGTCAAGAGTCTCAGCTGCGGTTCCATGCTTGTCCATTTGGGTGTTGGGCTGATGTGTCTTCTCAGCCTTCCCAGGTTGCTGTGCATTGATCCTGTTCCTATTTTTTCCAATCAATTCAATTCCTTGCCCTTGCCCTAGAGATACAGGGTACCGTGTGCTCTCCAAGGGCTCACAGTCTAGGGTAGCATCATCCAACAGAACTTCCTGTGTTAATAGAAATGTTCTGTATCTGCACTGACCAATATGGTAGCCACTAGCCAGTGGCTCTTGCACACTTGAAATGTGCCTAATGAAACTGAGGACCTGAATTTTAAATTTTATTTAATTTTTAAATGAAGTATAGTTGCTTTGCAACATTATATTAGTTTCAGGTGTACAACATAGTGATTCAGTATTTTTTTTCTAGATTGGATTTTATTTCTATATATTCTATAATAATACAGTTGAAAATCTTGCCCACTTTCACACTCAATAACTTTAACAATCAGTTCTTCTTAAAATTTTGGCCTAGGAGAACATCTGTATATCCAAACAGATGGGTTTGTGTGTGCGCGCGTGCACGTGTGTGTGTGTGTGTGTGTGTGTGTGTGTGTTTATAACAAAGATAAATATGTATAACCTATTGTTCCCTGTTTGCCTTGAAAGAGAGTAGCCCAAGGGCAAACTCTGTTTTTGTCTCTTGCAAACATCCTACGTGTGGTACCTTAAAGTACACTGCCTGTGCACTGCTATATTTAAAATAGATAAGGAACAAGGACCTACTGTATAGCACAGGGAACTCCACTCAACACTCTGTAATAACCTAAATGGGAAAAGAATTTGAAAAAGAATAGATACACTCACATGTATAAGTGAACCACCCCGATGCACACCTGAAACCAACACAACATTTTTAATCAACTACACTCCAGTATAATATGATTCAGTATTTTTATAGATTATACTCCATTATAAGTTATTACAAGAGAATGGCTATAATTCCCTGTGCTATACAATATATCCTTGTTGCTTATCTGTTTTATACATAGTAGTTTTTACCTCTTAATCGCCTATTCCTATCTTGCCCCTCCCCACTTCCCTCTCCCCTCTGATAACCACTAGTTTGTTTTCTATATCTGTGCATCTGTTTCTGTTTTGCTATATATATTCATTTGTATTATTTTTTAGATTCCACATAAATTTTATTTAATTTTAATTACTTAAAGTTTAAAAAAACCCAAACAATCTGATTAAAAAATGGGCAGAGGATCTGAATAAGAAGACATACAGATGACCAACAGGTACATAAAAAGTTGCTCAACATCACTAATCATCAGGGAAATGCAAATCAAACCACAATGAGCTACCACCTCACACAGTTAGAATGGCTATTATCAAAAGGTAAGAATTAACAAGTGTTGGCAAGGATGTGGAGAAAAGAAAGCCTTGTGCACCATTGGTGGGAATGTAAATTGGTGCAGTCACTATGGAAAACAGTATGGCTATTCCTGAAAAAATTAAAAATAGAACTACCATATGATCCAGCAATTTCATTTCTGGGTATTTATTGGAAGGAAATGAAAACACTAATTCAAAAAGATATATGTATCCCCATTTCATTGCAGCATTATTTATAATAGCCAAGACATAGAAACAACCTAAGTGTCCATTGATGGATGAATGGATAAAGCAAATGTGGTATATACAATGGAATATTATTTAGCCATAAAAAATGAAATCTTGCCATTTGTGACAACATGGATGGACCTAGAGGGTATTATGTGATGTAAAATAAGTCAGACAGAGAAAAACAGATACCATATGATCTCAGTTATATGTGGAATCTAAGAAAAAACAAAAGGCAAAACCAACCAAGCTCACAGATACAGAGAACAGATTGGTGGTTGCCAGAGGTGGGGGGTAAGGAGTGGGTGAAATGGGTGAGGGAGGTCAAAAGGTACAAACTTCCAGTAATACATAAGGCATGGGGGTGTAAGGTACAGCATGCTGACTATAGTTAATAGTGCTGTATTGCATATTTGAAAGCTACCAAGACAGTAAATCTTAAAAGTCCTCATTGTAAGAAAAAACCCACTTTTTTGTATTGATAACTGTGTATGGGGATAGATGTTAACTAGACTTACTGTGGTGATCATTTCACGATGTATACAAATATTGAATCATTATATTGTATACCTGAAACTAATATAATGTTATGTCAGTTAAAAAAGATTTAAAGAGCCACATTCCCCTGGTGACTGCTGTACTGAACAACACAGGTCTAGCTGGAGAGACAGTGTGGAGGCAGGTGACCCAGTAATGCAGATGGACTGGGCCGGGAGTAGAGAGGGACATACACTGGGCCACTTGAGTGTCCAGTGGAGAAGGATGGTTTCCAGGGGTAAGGAGCAGGAAAGGTCTCGTGGGGAAGGGGGCATTTGTGATGGGTATTAAAGCACTAAGGATACACCAACAGGTGGGTATGGGAGGGTAGGGGCATTCCACATGGAGGCAGGAGGGCACATGAACATTTAGAAATAGACCTCTGCCTGCACGAGGTACCAGACTCCCCATCCCTGGGGTAACCAGGCTGAGTAAAGACTGAGAGAGGAAATAAAGGCAAGGACTAAACTGTAGCACTTGGAGTGCCAGGCTGAGGAGGAGGCGGGGCTTATCCTGTTGGGTTATTGAATGAATTGAGACCCTGCAAGTTGTGCACAAGGCATTGGGAACATAGTAAGCTCTCAATAAATGGCAGCAGTTATTGGCAGTGGGAAGTGATTGGAGGTGGTTATGTGTTTCTGTTTGCTGCTTCTTTAGATCAATTTGGCAGTCTTGCCATCTTAGCAATATTAAGTCTTCTGATCCGTGAATATGGGATGTTTTTATGTTTATTCAGGTCTTCCTTAATGTACAATGCTGTGGTATAGTTTTCAGCGTGCAAGTCTTTACTTTATTAAATTTATTCCTAAATATTTTTATGTTATTGTAAATGGAATTCTTGTCTTAATTTTATTTTTGGATTGTTCATGGCTAGTGTATAGAAACACAGCTGGGTTTTGTATATCGATCTTACACCCTACAAGCTTGCTGAACTCGTTTATTAGCGCTAATAGTTTTTTGTGGATTCCTTAGGATTTTCTAGATACAGTATTGTGTCATCTGCAAATAGGAATAGTTTTGCTTCTTCCTTTCCAATATGGTGACTTTTCTTTCTTTTTCTTACATAATTGACATCCAAGACGATTTCCTTGTCTCGTTTCTGCTCTGAGGGGGAATATCTTTAATTATTAAATATGATGTTAGCTTGCCTTCTCTGTCTTTTCAAACCTCTTTAAGATTATATTTACTTTTTAATATCTTATTGTACATAAAACTCAAACAATACAGTAAGATACAACAGAACACAAAACAGGAAGATACAAAAAAGGAAACAAAAACTTCCCCAAATTCCACCACCACCAATATGCTCCCAGGCTTTTCAGTGTATGTATATGGGAAATAGAGATAACTTTACATAAATATGACCCGTTTTGTCACTAGGCTTTGTCTACTCAATATTGTGTCATGGCATATTTTCCAGCCTGGAACTGACAATTCGCACCATCATTGTACAGCTGCCCATGTTCTATTATAAAGCTGAACCGTCATTTATTTGAGCAACCCCCTCTTGATGAATGTTTGTTTCCCTTTTATCCCCACTTTTATAAATGAGACTGATGAATATCCTCATCATATCCTTCCCAACACTGTGTATTATCGTGTTTTCCTTTCCTGTCCTTTTCATCTTTGTCAGATGATCACTATAGATTTGGGGGTAGGGAACTAGCATGATCAGAGTGAGGCTTTAGGAGGCTAACTCTGGCAGTCCCAACTTACTATGGGACCTTAGGCAAATCCTCTTCCCTCTCTGGGCCTGTTTCTTTATTTGTAAATGGCTAAAGGACTGGCTAGCAAACCTGGCTGTGTATTGAAATCACCTGGGGAGTTTTAAAAACCACAGACACCTGAGTATCATTGCAGCCAGTGATTCTGATTTAATTAGTATGCGGGATAGCCTGGGCTGTAGGATTTTTAAATCTCCCTGAGACTAGATGATGTGAAGGTCCTTCCTGCTGAAATATTCTAGGAAGGCTGCTGTGAAGCAGTAGAAAGATCTGTTCTTGGTGTCCAGCAGCCCTGGGTTTGAATCTCAGCTCATTTGCTCCTGGCTAGCTCCTGTCTTTTCAAACCTCTTTAAGATTATATTTACTTTTTAATATGGCTGTGTGACCTTTCAACCTCTCCAAACTTCCATTGCCCACCCCCACCCCCACCCCCACCCCCGCTCTTGGAGTGGGCGGGGACAGGGAGGTATTAAAATCCCCGCCCACCACTCGGGGTTTCTGCAGGTAGAGAAGGTTTAGGTCCTGCACAAATGAGTGAGAGGTGACTGTGTTCTTTTCTTGATCAAAGAGCCAGCCCCTGGGCAACAAAGTGGAAATGGAGATCGTGAGCATGTTGGAAAAAAATGCAACACTTCTCAAATTCGGCTACCACTTCACTCAGCAGGGGCCCCGGCTGCGGGCGTCCAACGCGATGATGAACAACAACGACCTTGGTGAGTGGACATATGCACCCTACCCGCCGCCTGTCATTCTTTCCACCTGTCATGGGGGGTATGGCAGGGAAAACTCCACTGCCGCCTTCCCCAAGGGAGTCCTCTTTTTGGGCCTGACTCCCAGTTTTCATGCTGATCCCGTTCCCTTGTTTTAGGTGTTTGCGCCTTGCCTCCCCCCTAGACCCTTGCCTAGACAGGAGTGCCCTGCCTGCAGGCGCTGAGGCCAGGCCCTCCTCCCTGCAGGTAGCTCAGCTGAGCACAGGGCTGGACCCAGAGTGCACCCTCAGTGTGTTAGCCGGGTGAAATGAAACGTGGGAGGCACAAAGCCAGCACGGAGTCTCCTCCTCTTCTGAATACCCTTTTTGGAGCCCAGAGTCCTCTCCAGATCATACAGTGTGGCCCAAGCCCCAGATCCCAAGGCCAGCAAACAGCCTTACTACCCACACTGCAAACCCAGGGGACTTCACGTTGCTTTTAACGTAAAGGTTGAAAATGCTGACTTTATAGTAAAGTAAAACAGGTTACATTTAATCTCAGTTAAAGACATAGTTTGCATTTTTTTTCTTAAAAAAAAAAAGAAAGAAAATGTCACAGTCTTTCTTAGGAGCAAACACCAAAAAGAAACACTAGTCAGTTGAACAAAAGGGAGACCAATCACCGACTTACTTCCAGATGCTAAGTGTTCTCAAGCTCTATGCCTAGTTATTTCTCATGTGTATTCCTGCTGGCTGCTTAAAGAACTTGATAGAGTGTCCAAAGAGGAGTATGTCTGATAAGCCTATAGGAAAATAAGAGAAAAAAAACAAGGAGTAGGTCTGTTAACTTAATTGATCATTATATTCAGCTGTGAGTTTCCTAGAATCAAGGCAGGAGGAAGACAAACCAAGTTACATGATTCTTGTCAGAGAAGGAAGCGTAATGAGTTTTTTGAAAAGAAGCAGCTTCATTCTGGGATTGAATTGTGAAATAACTGTATTTCTAAAGGACGATGCCTTCAGTGAGTTTTTCATCAAATTCAAACCTGCTCTAAATATGTTGCTTTTTTTTTGTTTCTAACACTCAGTAAAATGCAAGGAGCTTAATAATACAGCACATCTGAGAGTTCAGGTATGTCCCTTCCTGTGATGAATCTGAAGCTAGGTTAATACATGGAAGGCCTAGAAGAATGGGGATGAGTATGTAAGTGTGTATGCATGAGGCAGGTACTCACAGAACCTGTGCATAGATTAACCACAGAGCTACTCAATTCAACAAACATTTGTCGAAGTCCTATAGGGCACTGGCTGTTGAAGGTATAGGTTCCTGTTCTTAAGAGGCTATTTATTCATTGCTTTCTCCAGCTGCTACTTTTTCTAGAGCTGCAGATCTAGAAAAGTCCATCAAACAAACAAAAAAACCCCACACCAGGTCAGGTGTCCTGGTTTATCTGAAGTGTCCTTATTTGAAATAAAAGAGAGCAGACACAAACAACGAAGAATTAGAATTATCATGGTGTGACAGAGGTGATAGCTACATTGAATTGTTGAGGAAGGCCTGCGACCTGGACTCTGTTGGCCCAGCTGTGATCTGGCTGCAGAACCAGCACTTAAAAGCCTTGAGTTCTATTCTGATATTCAGTAATCTCACTTTTTTTTTTCTCTCTCAGCTTAGATTAAGCTTCTTATGTGTCCCTCGGTGCCTATCTCAAGGCTAATCCAGCTTTGGTCTTCCAGTGGCAAGATGGCTTGGAGGACTTCTTTCTAGGGACAGAAGTTTCCGGATGACTAGAGTCAGGGGTGCTGTAGGGGGGACCCCAGGGTCAGCTGGAGGCTAGAAGAAATGGCCCTTGAGGACTCTCTGTCCTGAGAGTCTATGATTCCAAAATCCAGGCCCAATTCCTATCACCAGGGACTTGCTGAGGTTATGGCAGGAGCCCGGCATGCCAGAGCTGGACGGGACTTCAGGCTCCTCCCTCCAGTTCTCCTCTGGAGAAACTGAGGCCCGGGAGGGACTGCCCTTCTAGACAGTGGCTCAGTCAAGTCACGCCCGTTGTTAGTTACAGCAAGCACTTTGGGAGCATCTTTTGTGTGCCCAGGACTGTGCGAGGTGACATAAGGGGTAGCAGAAAGCTAGTGCCCCGTAAAGAACCTTTACAACCTTTTATGGGAGAAAGTCATGCCCCCAATTCAAGAAGGCCTACAAACTGTATCCGAACAAAGTGAGCCAATGATTTGTGAGGACAGAGGCTGGTTAATCCAAGCATCCTGGTGGGTGTGGGCATGAGTCAGCCTTTCAAGGAAGAGGCAGGTTGTGTGGGAGGTCAGGAGGCCTTCCTGGCAGGGGTGCTGGTGTAGGCAGAGGCAAGGTGGTAGGAGCCAGTATGCAGGATAGGAGAGACAGAAAGTTCCGAAAGGACTGAGGAACTATTACTGGGAGTTACACCTGGACGGAAAAACAGGGGCTCCCAGAGGAGGGAGGGAAGGACATTCCAAGCAGAGGGAACAACATGGGCCAAGGCAGGACGATGAACAGGTATATGAGGTGTTCACGGGAAGGGGGCTGGGTAGGTGTGGGAGGCTGTGAGCCAAAGGCCTTTCACGCCAAGCTCAGGAGTTTGGTGAGGAAAGCAGGTGGGAAGTGGGACCGTGGCAGTTTTCTGGGCAGGAATGATAGGTGATTAAAATGGGCCTCTGAGTTACCCCATGGAACTGTGCAGCTATTCCCTTGAGGTTCCCCACAGAAGGAATTAGAGCAGAATCATCTAGGTGGCTGCACGCAACAGAGTACTAGTCGGTGAAGTAGGACATCTAGCTGTAAAAGCAAATTTGCACCCATCCGCTAGTTTTTGTGAAAGAAACGCTTCTGATTCTGATGGTGCACCGGTGTCCTCCTGCAAAAGAGAAATCCTGACTTTCTTTCCAACACAGTATTTTCATCCTGCTCTTGATGCTCTAATGAAGCAGACAGGCTTCCATGTTTCTCAGCTGAATATGTTTGTCATAAAAGCCGGCCCCGGTCCAGCCACCGTGGTTGTTACTGTGTCTGCTGCTGCAGCTTGGCAGCAGCAGGCAAGCTCCGTGCGGACGAGAGCGGGCCTCTCCTATTTCCTTCTCACTCCAGCCAACCTCTGTGCTGGCTCCTGGCCCATTGCCGGGTCTGCGGGACCTGGGCTTTGCTTACCTGCAAGGCAGGTGGGCTCTTCCTTGGGAGACATTTAATCCCTAAGGCCATGGGTCAGCCCTGCCCAGGACCCATCCTGAATGGCATGTCTTTGGTCCTTCCCAGCCATTGCCCTGGGCTCTTAACAGAGTGCTCTATGGGAGAGAGTGGGGTGCCAGGGTGAGGGGGTGTCAGGAAGGAGCCGAGGACCCCCATCTCTCTTTTCCCATGGTGACACCTCAGACGACTCCTATCTCCACACTATTTATAGCTGAGAGCCAGGCTGGCACTCAGGTCCTGTAAATCTGCCACTGAAGCTCTCTTCACTTAATGAAATCTGAATTGCAGCCTCCAGGTTAAGACAGTTGTGTGGTAGAGTAACATGTTTAAAAGCAGAAAACATCCCTTCCTGGGAAAGTCACTTTTTTACTATACTCTCAAGGAAGACCTTTCTAACAGGCACCCCAGACACAGCACATACACCCCAAATCAATTTCATCATCTTCCCCCAAAACCATCTTGGGAAAGGGCACTACTTTCCTTGCAGCCATTCAAGCCAGAAATCTCTACCTCTCTCTATGCACTACCCCCAGCCCAGCCAGCCACCTCCTCACCAGCCACCTTGCCCTGCCCTTTGTCAAGCCCTCATCACATTTACCGGGCATCCTGAAACGTCCTCGGGCCCTGCAGCTCCTCTAGCTCCTCCAGGGCGGGCATCTCACGCAGCGCTCATCCCAAAGCTTGTCCCACCACTCTGCTTAGAACGCTTTCTGTGTTCCCACTGCTCTCAGGTTAAACTCCTTGACGTGGCTTCTAAGTCCCTTAGTAACCGTAGCTGATACTTACATGGCGCTCACTGCGTGCCAGGCCTGCTCTGAACACTTCAATCTTACTAACTCCTGTAACGTTCCCAACAACCAGTTGAGGCAGGTGCTGTCGTCATCCCCATCCTACAGTAAGGAGACAGAGGCCTAGAGAAGTAGGTAAGGTTACCCACTGTCCATGGGCGGAAGTGGGACTTGTCCCGGCAGTCTGGCCCCAGAACCTGTGCTCTCCACCTCTTCTCTGGGTGAGGCCCTGCCAGACTCATCTCTTGACACCCCAACAAGCCATCTTCTTGCCCTACTGGTACCAACCGGTCCAGGTAGCTGGAGTGCCTCCCAGTGACCCAGGCAAAAGCCTCCCTTTAGAGGACTGTTACTCCTAATGCTTCCCGTACTTTCCCACCGTCTATCCCTTTATCGTTTAAGATTCAGTGTACAACTTAACCGCCGTCCTTGGAAAATCTGACCACTTCGTTCATTGTGCCTCTCATACTTGATAGAGATCTACCAGGGTACTTGTGATGTTTTATCAGATTTCTTGTAGGTATATCTTGGTCCCCTGTTAATCTTTATTTCTGGTACCTGTGCTTGGCACATCATAGCACTCAGTCAATGCTGTTGAATATAAAATGCTCCCCAAAGACATGATGGAGGTGTAAAGCTTGGTGGGAGCTCAAGCCTCGAATGGGGGTTGGTCCAGATGACTCGAGATTCCTTCCGGCTCTGACAATAAACGAGTCTCTGGCAGTTGCAATGATAAGCAACGTGGAGGAGTTCGCTTTAATGAATGTAAAAAGCAGGTTGATTTGAAGAAGGATATTGGGAGACCTGGCTTCTGCTCCCAGTTGCATCTCTTATTCACTGTGACTTGAGGCAAGTTACTTCCCTCTTGGCCTCAATTTCCTTCATTATTTAAATGGAAAGAAAAAAAGAAAACCTGAATAAGTGGGTGCCTTTCCCTTCTCCCCATCCAGTCCCTGCAGAAGCCAGTGGCAGGGGAACCCTGCACAGGTGCAGCCCAGTGTGCATACTGAGGGCAGGTAGGGGGAGACAGCGCGGGATCCTTTTCTGTACCTTGAGCCACGAGCTGGGGACTCCGGTTCCTGGCTCTGCCGCTTGCTCTCAGGGACCCTGGCTCCCTTCTCTTCTCCAGGGGAAGGGAGCTAGTCCTACTTGTGAGAACCAGATGAGATGTGGGTACGTAAAGCCTACATGGACAGGGCCGGATTGTACTGAGGGAGGCGCTGGACCGAGGCTCCAGATGAGTCACAAGCCTTGGTTCCGTCTGGTACCAGCTTTATTATTTTGTTCCCTGCCATACTTTCCTCATCCATAACATGGCAATGGTGACAACACTGACACTCCAGAATTGTTGGAGGGGCTCCAATGAGGGGTTGAGTGCAAAAGGGGTATAATGCTTGTTCAGCTAACGTGTCAAGCCTGGCTCATGTAAACCCTCTGGTCACTCTGGGCAAACTTCTGCTCTTTGGGCTTTGGTTTTTGTTCCCCCCCATCTTCCCCCAAGCTGTTGGACATTCTGATGGTCTCCAGAAATCTGGCCAGACACACTGTCTTCTCTCCAGGAGACTGCCCACTGATTTGCATTCATTGTTCTTTCAAGGCGGGTGGAGGGGAGGGGAGGAGCTCAGGCAAAGGCTAAACTCTAGGCCCCAGACTGGGCAGCCTGTGTGCCCCTGCGCCCCTCCACACCAGCGCCTAGCCTCAGTTCGGTTCTTGTTGCAGCCCGTAAGCGTCTATCTGAGGTCCGCCTGCTCAGCTCAGGAACTGGAAGACACCTAAGTATAGACAGACTTTTTTCCTCTCGCAATAGCTTCCTGTCTCTGCCACACCGGCAGCCCCCTTGACTGCCACCTACCGGCTCCACAGTCGTTGACCAACCTTTCTCTTGTGGCCGATCTAGCTTGCTGCTTGGTTTTCATCTGCAGACACTATAATTTGTTTCGAACCCTCTCCCTTTGCTATAACAAAGGGAGCCCTACCTGCCCCTCCAACCATCCCCGCCATCCTGTCAGCTAATGACCCCAGCCTGCAACCCCCTGGCTCCTGCTTTACATTTAACTTTGCCTTGCCCCCGGGAAAATGTCAAGGTTGACCATAAGGGGACACAGATAATACAGGGTAATCTTCAGGGCAGACACTGTTGTTTACACAGGCAGGCCAAGAGCTTTGAGGAAGAGTTGGGGGAAATGTTTCCAGAAGGTTAAGATCTCATTAAGATCGACTGAACTTAAATCTTATCTGACCGGAGTGAGGATCTTCAGCCTCGGGGCCTCTGTACACAAAGGACAACAGCGGAGTTGGATAAAGTGGGTTTTATACCTGTATGGCCAGCGATTTAGAAGTACTTTATGAACGAATCTACGCCACTACAGACCCTCCTCTCAGTGAAGGCTCACAAGCTGTCCTTTATAAACACCAGACGTCAGAGTTTGCTGAGCAAAGTTGTCAAGAAGCTTCCTGGCGCTCTCAGAGCCACGGTGGTGGTTCGGGTGCACAGGGACAGCTGGCTCACGTCTCATCTCCATTCCTTTCCAGTGAGGAAGAGGAGGCTGGCAGACTTGACCGGGCCCATCATTCCCAAGTGCCGGAGTGGCGTCTAGTGTGTGCGGGTGCCGACCACGCCTTTGAACTGGACGTGTTCTACTGATAGGCTGTGCTCTGCAGTGGAAACCGGAAGGCAAATGCCAGCACAAACCCTGTTGTGGTTCAGTTCTTTACGCACTAAGGTGTTAGGTTCGCTAGTGGTTGTAGTTGAAAATTTTATAAACTATGGTGAATGTGAAGTTTTTCTTTAGTCACAGAAGTTCAGTCCGGTTATTATTTAAAAACTAAAAAGCCCCCGAACTGGCAGACCTTACTGAAGACAATGTTAGAGCAGCAGTGACTTAACCGCAGGAGCCCAGTTTCGGTGACCTTGCTGTGTGGTGTTTCAGGTATATTTAAAATGTGTAACATGAACAAACAGCACCCTCTTCCATGTGGTTTAAAAGCATTATAAAATATTTTATTACAAACTTGATCTTAGCTCTTTAGCAAACAGAACATATCATCATTCTCTATTAATTCTCCTTTAAATTTTAAGAACCTCAAGATTAAAGTTGCTAAATTGATTTCTGGATCAAGAACACAATTTTTTTCCCCTCAAGAAAGACAGAAAGACTGAAGCCACAGAGCTCTGCCAGGAATCAAAGAACATGAGATTCCTTAAGCTGGTTATGAGGAAATGATAGAAAAAGCCAATGGTGAAGTCTCAAATTTTAAAAACCATCCTTTTTTTTTTAAACCAATTCCAGGCGACAAACATTTCCCTGGGTGTTCTTTATGAACATCTGGGATTTATTTACAATTTAATACTGGAGTCAGAAAGAAATTTTTCCATATCGAATGCCAACCTTACGATGGATGTGAAAACCTATGGCCAAATACTTGAAAACACCTTTCTCTGTTGCACAGTGGGCCAATGCCTTATGTGAGGCACATCACTAGAGACACAAATTTCTAGTCCATCATGGCTTATGCTTACAGACTTCAACTACCTATCGCATCACTTCTTAGACAAGTCACTGCTGATCTCATGCCTGTAAATTAAGCCTCCAAAGGTCAGTGGTGAAGAAAATCTAGATATTTAAGAACTAGGAAACCTGGCCAAACCACCCAAGATGATTATTCTGAAAATGTAATTTTGGCATTTCTGCTGGATCCCTTAACATCACGTGCATCTCTTAGGATCCAGCAAAAATGTTAAGCCACACTGCCCTTGTGCCTTTTAATATACCACGGTGCCAGTTAAACTAGTATTTCTGTTGCTTGGGGAGTTATTTTCGTGAGTGATTCAGCAAATCTTATGATAAAGGACAAGCCAAAGAGCTGACGAGCACAGACTAAGCTGCAGAGCACTGAGCAGAGAGGCTTTTGGCGAAAAAGGAAAAGTCTTGCACACGGAACTGTAATGATGGGACAGTACAGGGTAACCAGAGGTGGAGTCAGGGCCTCACCACTATGGAGGAGTGTCTACTGAGGCTGCAGATGGACCCAGGAGTGGCTCCGTGCTGCAGGAACGGCCAGCCCCACTCGGCTTCTCCTTGAAACACAATTGCAGCTGTATTCTGCATCAATGGAAACTGCAATATAATATTAAATCTGTTGGTCTAAGAATGGCCGTGCATGTGTTTCTTGGGACTTGTGGGCCAGGGACATGCGCCTGACATGGTGGCTAGAGGCTGGGAAACCACCACAGCAGTGCTGAATAACCTCATACAGAATGTCTTGTATTCTGAGGTGTTCACCTAAAAACTGCCCAAGTGTTAATGTCATCGAGCTAATGTGAATCTCTCAAAGAGAATACTTCAGAGCTAAGAGTGTGGGTGTTGGGGAAAGCACATGAAATCTCTCACAGAAACCAAACCAATGAAACATGAAGGTAGACCACATCTTTAAGACCATCTCCTCCATCAGAGGAGCTGTTGGTCTAGACTAGGGGTGGCAAGTTTTTTTCTGTAAAGGGCCAGATAGTACAGGCACACCTTTTTTTGTTGTGCTTCGCAGATATTTCAGTTTTTACAAAGTGAAGGTTTGTGGCAACCCTGCATTGTCAGATGATAGTTAGCATTTTTAGCAATAAATTTTTTAAATTAGGTTATGCACATTGTTTTTTTAGACATAATGCTATTGCACACTTAATAGACTACAGTATAATGTAAGCATAGGTTTTATATGCACTAAGAAACCAAAAAATTCACGTGACTACTTCATTGCGGTGGTTTGGAATTGAATCCACAACATCTCCAAGGTACGCCTGGAAATACTGCAGCTTTTGCAGGCCATAATGTCTCTCTTGTAAATACTTAATTCTGCCATAGGTCATATGTAAATGAATGGGTGTGGCTATTCCAATAAAATTTTATTTACAGAAGGAGGTGGGCCAAATGCCATAGTTTTCAGATCCTGGTCTAGTGCTCTGAGGCTAGCAGAGAAGACAGAAGGGTAGGGGTGGATGGCAGATTGACCTAAGGGGCCTGGTTCCGGGGAGTCCACTTCCAGGGCCACAGCTTTCACATTCTGCCATCAGGACAGACAGGTTTGCTGATAAGAAAAATGACTACTCCCAGCCCTGCTGCATGGCACAGAAAGGGCATGACCTGGTCACCAGGCTCAAGGCTCTCTCCCTCAGCAGCTTTGGGATCCTACACAGCTCACCTTTTTGTGTGCTCTAGCATCTTCTGAGTCAGAATGTCTCCAGTAAGAGGTCAGCACCCAACTCCCTCTTCCCTCCTCTTGTGGCCAACATGGTGACCAGCTGGCCATGGTGGCTCTGGCAGCACTAGAGTTCCCTGTTTCTCTGCTGGAACAGCCCTAATATTCTCCAATACATGGTCGCCCCAAACCTAGCTCTGTGAAGGATTGGGGAAAGGCAGATGGGGCTGCTCATGTAAGCATGGCCCATCCTCATCATCACCTGTCCTGGGCCCCGGGCTCGCAGGGAGTCGCCCCTGCTGTAAGAGCTCCCTGGGTGCGCGTAGCCGTCGGGCTGTACACTCGCATTCCTCTTTAAAACTGCTCTGGGCTGGGCTTGCAGCCTGCCTGCTCCCTTTGTCTTGACACGTGACACAACAGGCTGTGAATCCTTGTCCTTGGCAGGCAGGGCAGGTCAAGACGAGCTGGCGGCACTGGGGAGTGGAGCACAGTTTATACTGGTCCCATGGGGCCCCACAGTATGAACATTCTGGGGAAGAAAGAAAAGCCTTGTTATAAAGACACATGAGCACACACGTGTACACACACCAGACGTGTACACACACATACGTACCACATGCACACGCAGACGCAATTCTCCAGTTCCTAAATATAACCCTTAGCTCATCAGCATCTAATGTACCTTTTGGGTCTGAGGAAGGTTTCTAAATAGTGTAAGTCTCCTGTCTTCTAACAGACGAGGTTCCCCCACCCCCACCTTTTTGGGGGGAGGTTGCTTCTGGGAATTGTCTTCTGATTCCAGCATTCACTGACCCATTTTTCTTTTTCTCATTTAGAAAACAGGTAGTAACGTTTCTCTCTTTCATTCACTAGTCCAAAGCTGGCCAAGCACCCTTTGTTGAATGGTCTTTTTCCTTTAGATCATTCCCTTTTGCACTGGGAGACAACACGCCTGAATACAGATAATCCCACATTGACATTTGGCTTCTGCAGTCCACACTCCTCTTCCCCAGGCCTGAGGTTCTCCTGCTTTTGCCAGAGGACACTTGGCCACACAACTCCTAAAACTTATCTACTTTCTCGGCCCCTTTTCCCTGCTGACCTCCTATCACCATTGATAACATCATTCTTCAAGTCTCTTTACCTAGCTTATCTAAGCTACCTTTGGGCCCTCTCTCTCCCCTTTCTGCTCCATCTAGCTCTGTAAGAGATCTGAAGTTGCTTCCAATAAGACACAAATATAAGACCATTAAAATGAATAAAAAGATCAAGAAGAAAGGGGAGAGGAAATCAGACTCCCACTTTATTCATTATCTGAGTGTTAATTCAATCTCAGCCCCTGATCACAGGAGTTCTAGAAAATTCTGACAGCCACTAGGGTTGTCTGCCTGTGATCTTTCCCGTTCAAAATGGTGGCATCCAGGGGGAGGATCCATTTTTCTTAAGGATTATTTCCATCCTTCTTTTACTGACTGCCCTCATCTGGTACCATATGTTAGTGTGGACTCCAAACTACAGTCACAGCACAGGCTTTCTGTAGCCAGCCCTGCCTCCTGCCTTGGCCCTAGGCTCAGCTCCCCCTTGGAATGCCCCACCCACCACTCGAAAGTGCACACCACACGTGTCCACAGACCGTCTAATTAGGGGTTCTTTTACTTGTGCCGTGAATTTACTTGACAGTCTGGTGAAGACTATTCTGTCTTAGAAAAATGTTTTTACAATGCATAAAATAAAATACATAGGATCACAAAGGAAACCAATTATATAGAAATACAAAATAACGAAATATTCTTTAAAGTCTGGGATACAGTAAAATACTTGTTAACACATTCTATAACAAGACTTAGTGATGCGCCTAATAACTATTTCTATTTTGAAGCAATGATGAACATAAATGCTATTTTGAAATATTCACAGCAGCTGTAATATATGAAAATACTGTGATTTCTAGTGATAACAAAGTCACAGGTACATCTAATACTACTGATTTGCTGCTTACATTCATAATTGAAGGAAGTACTATATTTAGTGAGGGGTTATGAAACTAAAGATAAAATTATTTTCCATTCCAAATCCTGTCTGCTCCACTGCTGCATCTCCAACTCTGTTAGGAAATGGTGGTCCTACGTACTCCTTTTCCCTTGCTTTATTCTTCAAGTAATCAGTACTGGTCTGTCTTCCAGAAGGTTAATACAGAGGGTGTGCCTGATCATGAATGTAGGTTCTGAGTCTGTGCTGACCTACCTGACACTATGTCACTGTTGAAGGATAAGGCATAACGCTCATCAAAAACGAACAACTTCCCTTTGTAAAAACCATCAGGAAACTCCTCCAGGTACTTGTGGATGCCACCCTTGAGCTGGAACACTTCCTTGCACACTCCCTATGTGTGGAAACACAAGAGGAAATTTGAGGAGACTAGCAGAGACCAGTAGGAAGCTCCACAGAGGAGCAGCATGCGGTAGGAATGCCGAAATGGGGCTCCTGGCTCCCGCTGCGGGACAGTGAAGAACTGCTGACCAAGGGGGCAAGGAACCAACTGGCAGATCTTGCCTACTAGGGTGATGGGAGAGGACAGCAGTCAGGGCCTTCACTCTCTAGATCCTGGGAAGCCCAACTATTTTTGCTGCTCCCTAAATATAGGAAGACACCTGTTAGGACATGTAATGTTACTGAATTTGCTCTTCTCAGGATCAAGTAAAAGGATTAGGAAAAGGGAGATATCAACTAATCTTTCCCTTTTGTACTTGATGAGTCTCTAAGACTGTTGAGTGCTTTTCACATCTTGAGATTTAAGAACTTCAGATTTTATACTTAGAAACTCTATGCTGGGGAGAATAAATCCCTGGCTGGCTGGGTGTGGGAGAGGGAGTGAAGGTGGGGATTGGAAAGTTCCACACACGCTGTGGGTGGAGCCTTCTTCACTTCCATGCCTGCAGTGTCCTAAGGGTGGTGACTCACCTTGGCTTTGAGGTAGGCTGAACCCCGCTCACAACGGATGCCCCCAGTGCAATACATCAGCACCCTCTTCTCTTTGAAAAGTTCTAGATTTTCATCAACATAGCTAGGGAAGTAACTGAATTTCCTGATGTCTGGGGCTAAGCAGCCCTGGAACCGTCCCTACAATATAGGAGCAGCAGAAAGAAAATGATCAGAAAAACATACCTGGTAAGAACAAAGCTTCTTTCTGTGTCAAACACCACTCCCCACCCCTGCCTTGGCAAGGAAGCACTTGCTCCCTGTTGTTTTCATCCCACACGCTAGCCTTTCAAACTTCAAAATCTGGAACTTAGAAACAAGGCTGGTGGGCTGTGGGTCACCCAACCAGAGACCTCAGGGGAACTGGAGAGGCTGCCCAAAGCAAACTTGACAAGATCCTTGACACATGTCAGGGGTAGGCATATGGGAGCCAGAAAGTCCATTATGTGCCAAGATGTCTTTAATCCATATTTTCTTAGACTTTCTCACCAGATTCTGAGTTTGAAGTCTTGGGTTTTCTCTGATGCTGCTAGTAGTGGGAGGAGAGCCACTGACTCAGCCACAGGTGGGCGCACAGCATCCCCTTCAGAAACATGCTATGCTGTGGGAACTCAGTTCTGGTTCTTACTTACTATTTTGCTTTCATAGAAGTTTCTGCAGTCCAGTAGGATAGTATCACTTTCTTCTTGATTTGCCTGAGACAGAAACTTTTCTACTTCTTTATGAAATTCACCTGGGGATAAATGGATTCCTTAAACCAAACAAAAAAATCAGTTAAAACAAAACAAAAACAAAACCCAGTTACAACTGGCCCAGCCCAATGACTTCCATTTGCTTTGTTTCTCCCCACCTAAACCGTTCCTCTCATAATTACAATTACGTCTGAAAATGACACTATCTGATGATCATAATGGAAGAATTTAGTAATTCCATGTATCCTCACTCTCCCTCCTCCTAAGATGAGCACTGTGGAGACCTGGCAGTTTAGAAACAGAGAATTTTGCATCCTCATACTTGGCCTAACCCAATAATAAAAGCCAGACAGAAGGGATATAAACTGCCATGTGGGTTTTCCAGTCCATGTTATGGCCAGTGTTCTACTGTCACTGTATGTGGAGGAGCCTGGGCATGTACATGCTTGACTACAGGCTTTATAAACTGTTCTATACCAACATCAAGTCCGAGGCTAAGAACCCTGGCACAGGCAGGTGTGAGCATATGGTTATGGAACAAAGTTGGAATAAGTTTTTTAAAAATACAAAAGAGTAAGAAGAATGTGTCTAAGTTTGTGTGCATGAGTAAAAAAGAAAATGGTGGGAGGGGCTGACAGCAGGAATGAAATATGAGAAAGAAGGCAAGAGAGAGAAAAGGATGAAACGCTAGAAGAAGGAGGAGAGAAAGGAGATAAAGAAGATAAGTAACATACAAGGAGACTAAAAGGAAAGAACCTGTCCAGTGAGGCCCTCTGCCTCCTCTACTCTCTAGGATAGAAATACTCCTGTGTCTTTAGGGTCCAGACATCTCAGTAGTTTGTGAGGAACTTCTGGTGAACTTGGCCACCATACATCATGTGGTGGTGGTGGGGGCGCTCTGGTCCTTGAGTCATGGTACCACTCATGATACAGCCTGACAGCTCCGCTCAGGGGTGAATCCCAACAACCCCCTGAAACTGCTGGGTACCCAGATCGGGCTGGAGACCCAGAGCACGGCCAAGGAATCTGGACTCCTACCTGCTTAACCTAGGACTGCAGGGAGAATGTAACAAGGCCAGATTTTATATAAGTTACTGTCACATAATTTACACAGTCAGCAAAACAGTGGGGTGGAAAGGGAGGTTCAAAACTGTGATGAGAAGCATGGAAATCTGCTAAGACTTCTCCTTACAGGGAGCTGCAGGGAACCCAGCCTGTTCCTGCTGCTGCTATTACTGTGGCTATTCTCCTGGCCCTGTGGAGGCCTGACCAGAGAGTGACTCACATGAAGTGCTTAAAGAAGTGCCTCCAAACAACTTGGCTCAAATGAAAGCAGCAAAGCACTGCCTGGAGCCCACTCTCCCCTAAGCTCCGGAGCAAGGTCCTGTAGCGCCAACGAAGAGCTGTTTGTGGTCATCCTGCCTCCTGCCAAGGTAGGGACACTAAGCAGACACGGCCCTTTTTGGCCCTTTTCTCCTCATACATGAGTCTCTTTTCCCAGATGCTTGTATCTTACTCTCATTTCCCTCTGGTTTAACTCTTAGCCTTTTTAAATATTTACAAGTTAAAAAAATGAACATAGAGCCAGCCAGACCTTTCTATTTCCTGATGAAAGGGGACAATACTACCTATGAAGTAGACTTGGGGAAAAAAAAGGAAAGAAAGAAAAAAGGAAATCAAACCTGAACCTGATCAAGTCTCTAGACATGAGCTATCTAATATGGCAGCCACTAGCCACATGTGGCTAACAGGCACTTGAAATGTGGCTTGAAGTGTGCTGTAATAAGGGTGACAGAGATGCAGGATTTCAAGGACTTAGTATACAAAAAAAAAGAGTAAAATATCTCATTAATAATTTTTTACACTGGATACAAGTTGAAATAATATTTTGGCTATATTCCATTAAATAAAGCATATTTTTGAAATTAATTTCACTTGTTTCCTTTTATTTTTTAAAATGTGGCTACTAGAAAATGTAAAATTCCATTGTAGCTCACATTATATTCCTATTAGACAGCACTATTATAAATCTAACTACAGTTCATAGGAAATACAGAGGACAGAGGAACATCCCATGGAGATGCAATCAGCATTATACTGATTGTGGGAAATGCTATAAGCAAAATGATCTAATTCCTTCAAAAAATAAACTGCAGGGGAAAATAAAAGATGGAAGTGAATCTCTAGCTTAAAAGGGACTTTAGGAAACATAGTGATCAATCACAATGAGTGGACCTTACTTGAATCCTGATAGAAACAAACTTAAAAAAGTGTGAGATAACTGGGAATTTTAACCACTGGCTGGATATTTGATAACATTAAGAAATTGCTGTTAAAATGTTTTAGATGTGATGATGGTTTTACAATTATTTATTTTTTTAAAAACCTTTATCTTTTAGAGATATCTACTAAAATAGTTATGAAAGAAATGACATGACATCAGGATTCTCTTCTAAATGATCCAGGATGGGAGAAGGGGGTGGGGATAGATCAAAGCTGGCCATGAGTTTATAACTGTTGAAGCTGCGGGAGAGGTACAAGGGAGTTCACTGTACTGTTTTCTCTATTTTTTTTAATGTTTGAAATTTTTCATAGTAAAAAGTAAAACAAAACCAAAAAACCCAGCCAAACAAATGTCTTTCAACCATCTACGGTACCCATGAGGGAGGGGCAAAGAGAACATTCTAGAGCACTTGCAAACAAACTGCTTTGGTGTTGAAAGCCACTTGCTTCCTGTAGCAAAAAGCCTGTGTTTTATTCAGTTGATGAACTATTTACAAGTAATAATTACACTCTTTCCAAATTGTTATCTTTGGAAAGAAAACAACTTCTTGCCAAACCATCACCAAAAAGAATAACTAAGCCACGTCATTCTAAGTAGTGAGTCTCCAATCACCGGAGCACCAAAGAGAAGAACCAGTTTAAGCACTGAATGACCCAAGTGTTAGCCACCCCACAGATACTCTGAAGCGAGAACTCATCACAACTCTTGCTGATCAGAATGTCTAGCTTTCACATTTGTCTCTATATTAAGATTTGTCCCTATGAAGAAAAGGAAAATGCTTCTTCTTAAAGCAAGCATACCAGGCTTCTTATAGGAGATCCTACTGGGACTGATCCCCATGGGCACAATCTCTGCAAACACACCAACACGCAATTCTGGAAAACAGCAAGCTCCTCCTTTGCTGGTCTAGCCAATGAGAAACAAAACAGAATACAGTCTTTCTCTCCCATCTCCAGGTATAAGATATTTATTCAGTTAAATTATCTGGAACATTCTATGCTCTAACTCCCTTTTCCCACTGAAACAGTTGTTCCTAATTTGAGGTTTCTTAATACTTCAGCTACCCTATTATTACACAACAGATATAATTCTTATATTTGGCACTTATTTATTGTGTATCTACCATGTGCAAAAATGTCAAATTGAAAAGGTGTTTCTATAGCAATAAGCATTTAACTATAAAACTGAAATACCACTGAGCAATTTCAACATGTAAGATTACATCCCAGCTTTTAAAGCTACAACCTTTTCTTTCCTTATCATCATCACCAGCACTAACACTAGCAAGGTATTCCCCACCACCTCTATCACCCATGATGCTAAAGCATGAAGTCACTCCAACAAAGCAGCTCTCTTGGGAGAGCAATAGCTTTATTCCCTGTGTGGTGTGAAGTGCAGATCTGATCCCACCAGGTTCACTAAACACGTAGTGATCCTGATACAGCCAGGTGGTCTCTCAAATGAACAAACACGGCTAAGTTTGAGAGTTTATAGAATATATAAGCTGTAACGTCCTTATTCTATAAAAAAGGAGACCAAGGCCCATGATCACGTGGTGACGTGGTGGACGAACTGGAACAAGCATGCTCCTTCTCCTGCACTGCCTCGGGACCTAGCAAGGAAAGGGTGTTCTGTCCAGCACTGCTTACTTCTTTATAGTGATCCTCTTCATAGCCTGGAGTGGGAAGAGGCACTGAAGCAGAAGCAAATGGCTCTCGATCCATTTTATGTTCAATTTCTCTTACCTTAAAATCGTCCTTACACAGATAATCCTTAAACAATGGGCAGGAAAGCATGACTTCTACATAGAGTCTGGTGGCCAATTTGCTTCCACCCACTGTCCCATTGATTCCTTCTGTAGCAATTCGAACCTGAGACACAAGACAGTGAGAGAAAGGGAATGCAGGCTGTTCTTAGCTCGGTTCAAATCTCTGCAGGGCAGAACAGGTTCGTGTGTGTCAGTGAGTTTAACAGGAAAAGCAGAAACATTGCTGTGGACACAAAAATGTTACCACACACAGGATGCTTGTAGTTTTCTAAAATGGCACACTGCCCATAGTTCAGACGAGGTACTCAGTTAACGTGTGCCAAACAAGAGAATGAAATGGATAGAACAACTGGAAAGTCCCATTTGCTATGGAGCTCCAGCTGTCCAGTGGCCAAAACTTAAATTCAGGTCAACAGATGTAGGATCAGGATTCAACTTTGCCATTTACTTGCTAAGTGACCCTGAGAAAATTAATTCTCTCTGAACCTCAATTTCTTCATCTTGATAAAACATGACAAAGAATCAACAATGAAAAACTGCTGTCCTCAAGTCCTAAAGCACAGAACACATCTGAGGGCTGGGAATGCACATGAGCACATCTCTGCACAGTGTTGGAGGTAAAGCCCACCACTGCAAACCCACCCGTTGGAATACAAATTCCACAAGGAGGAGCTTGTGTCTCTTTTGTTCTTTGTTGCATAGTCGGTGCCTAGAGTAGTACTTGCCACACAGTAGAATTTTAATATGTATTTGCTGAGCAAATGAATGTGTATCCAAATCTGAGGCTTTTTGGCTTCTCAAGCCCTCTATTCTCTTTGAAATGCTTCACTGGTTAGGGGACATTAAAGCCTGGGTTAAGGCCCCTGCCTTAAGAGGCAATCCTCTGGAGGGACTTGTTCTGGTACCACAAAATCCTCTGGATAAGTTTAAAGATGGATCATCTCTAGACAGAGCTAGCTTTCTAGGGAAAAGTAAGAAAGTGCAACACTGTATATCATGGTATTCTCTGGAAAGAGATGTAATTTAAGTCAGGGTCTTATATTGTTACCACTTCGTTATATATTGTTATTTATATAGCAATGATACCTACCAATGCATTAGAATTTGAAAAATTTTAAAAGCTCCCCTTTTATTAGGGCCTAGAGAAGATACTTCGTTTGTTGCCTCACTTGATTCAATTCTTTAGGGCATGGATATAAATGGGATTCATTTCACAAGCCAGGGCCAACTCACTAGTAGTGGCTCTCCAGAGTTCCATGATGAGCATTCTGAGTCACATCCAGGCTCCTTGAGAAAGAGGAGTGCAGTCTATTGAAGCCTGTTCTGGGCTGGGAGAGGAAAGTAGGAAGCATATGCCATCTCTGCTGTACAGACTACTGCACCTATTACCGACTCGTATTTTTTTAAGGGACAACATAGAAAAATAGAGCTGAACCAGCATAAGGGTCAGGAAATCTACTCTAAAACTGTCTCTGACGGGGGCAAATATGATGAAGAGGTACATACGTCTGTGTACCTGTCTTCTAAGTAGGTCAGAAGACCCTTTCCTATGCTATTTTAATCTCAGAACCCAAATAAAAGACAAGCACAGGCACTCCCTAAATACCTGAGGCAGAGCAACCTCTAAACTCATGCACTAGACTTTCAACTTCTGTTGAAGTATTCTTCAACTGAAACCTTCAAAGTAGCTGCTAGGTGAGGAAGGCCTTATACCTCAGAGATGAAGAGCAACAGTTAGCATTTATTGAGTACCTAGTATGAGACAGGAACTTTACATTATACTCCTGGAAAGTAGATATCAAAATTCCCATTTGACAGAAAAGGAAACAGAAGCTTAAAGAAATCAAGTAACTTGCCCAAGGGCACAGAGTTGGTAGGTGGTAGATCTGGGATTCAAAACCATATCTTATTGGGTCCAAATCTTGCAATTTTTCCTTTCTAAAGCCTGTAATGCATCCCCTCAAATTTCTTGAGGCAGTAAGAAATGTATAGCAAAGGGATCAAAAGCTTCTTTCCATAATTCTAGAATTTTCAAGTTCTCCTCTTTCCCTACAAATGCCAACATTCTGCCAAATCTCCTACCAACACAAAACTTGAAAACTTGGCTGAAGCCTTAAAATTTAGAACTAAGATCCAGGTAGGTGCTGCCACCTTGTGGGCAGAGGCCCTCACTGCTAGGTCACCTTGGGCTGGGCCAAGAATAAAAATCGGCCCCAGACCAAGGAAACAAATTGATTTCCTATTTTGTAGGCTCAGGTTTACTGTGAGAGAATATCCATCCTTCAAGGTGTTCTCTAAATAGAGATGGTGATAAACGTATATACGCCACAAGTGTTTACTGAATTTTTTTTTTTTTTACAATGCGCCAGCAATTGTGCTAGGAATTGGGTCATAGTGGTTAAAAAATAAATAGTTTTTGCCCTTTGGGAGCTTACAGACTTAAGGAAGATCACAGATATTCAGACAAAAGTCACACACTGACAAGTGCTATGAAAAATCACTGCAAGAGGCAATGAAAAAGTGTATTTGGAAAACTGAATTTAGATTAAAGGTCAGGAAGGATGTCTTTCAGGAAGTGTCATTAAAATTGAGAACTAAAGATTGATTAAAAATTATGATAGGAGAACCCGAGTGGGTGTGGGAGAGTTCCTTGAAGAGAATTTTCTTACAAAAAGGCCCAAAGGCACCAAAAAAACTGAGGGCTCCAAGAAACTAAAAGGCTATTTTGCTGGAGTGTAATGAGTAAAGAATGGTATCAGATTAAGTGTAAAAGGCGTAAGGGGCCAAATAATCCAGGAAACTAAGGGCACGTTAAGGATTTGGGTTTTACTCTAAATGCACTGGATAGCTACTGAAAGATTGTGAGGAGGGAGGGAGGGAGATGATTTCATTTACCTTTTAAGATCATTCTGGCTGCTGTGTGGAAAATGATTAAGTGCAGGCAAGGATGGAAGAATGGAGAGTAGTCTGGAAGCTGCTGAAATGAACTAGGTAAGAGAGAGTGGGGCTTGGTTTAAGGTGGTGGAAGCAGAAGACAGAGTGAATGGAATCAAAGGATATTTTAGAGGCAGAAATGGCAGGACTTGGTGATGAACTGAATGAGGTAAAAGAAGCTTTCAGCCACTATCTATAAAACAACATGGGTATGAAAAATATCACTGACTGATCAAATAATTGCCTTAGGGAATTAAAACCTAGGACATGTGTGGGAAACATTAGGCCTAAGACAGTACAGCGTCATAACCAGAGGTGATCTCAGAGGGAATCTAGTTCACCTCCTTTTGATTTAAAATACATATATACACATATGTGTGTGTGTGTGTGTGTGTGTGTGTGTGTATATATATATACACACATATATATATGTAATCATCGAGGATTTGAAAAAAAATCCATAGTCCTATCACGTAGAGATAATCACAACTAACATTTTGATATTTACCACTCTCCATCTTTTTACACACACACTTGTGGTTTTGTTACAAACATACATTCATCCTTTTACTCAACATTCTCCAAATATTTACTGTCTGCTATGTGCTAAGCCCCGTTCTAGCACTGACAATGTATCAATTGATTAACAAAGTTCTGTACTCATGAAGCTTATATTCTACAAAGGGAGATAGATTATAACAAATTAAACAAAGATTATACTCTCCAATAGTAGTACATTTTTTGAAATTCTTTGAGCAGAAGGGAATAGAAAGTGATGAGGTTTGGAGAGAGGAATGATGAGGTTTGGAGATTATACTCTCCAATAGTAGTAAACTTT
This sequence comes from Stenella coeruleoalba, assembly GCF_951394435.1. Lineage (NCBI taxonomy): Eukaryota > Metazoa > Chordata > Mammalia > Artiodactyla > Delphinidae > Stenella > Stenella coeruleoalba. The sequence goes on from NC_137153.1 coordinate 88,893,945, forward strand.
TTGAAATTCTTTCAGCAGAAGGGAATAGAAAAGTTTGGAGAGAGACAGATGAGAATTCTCAGGAGAGAACATTTGAGGGGAGATCTGAAGTGAGGAACAAGCCATGTGAAGATCTGGGGGAAAAAACATTCAAGAGGGAAAGGAAACAGCAAATGTCAAAACCACAAAATGGCAAAAGACTGACATGTTCTAAGAAAATTAGGAAGCAATTTGATATCACACCTATATGTACAGTTCTATAAAATGTTTTTCCAGTTAATATATCAAGAACATTTCCCCATGCAAGGGGTCAGCAAATTATGCCTGCTTTTACATAGGTTTTACTGGAATATGGCCATATCTGTTCCTTTACATATTGTCTATGGTTGTTTTCATATTACGACACCAAGTTTGAGCAGCTTTTGTGCAAATCCTAAAATATTTACCATATGGCTGTTTAAGAAAAAGTTTGCTGATCCCTGGTCTATGCCTTTATGTAGTCTTATAAAACACCATTTTTTTTTAATTGAAGTATAGTTGATTTACAATGTTGTGTTAATTTCTGCTGTACAGCAAAGTGATTTAGTTATACATACATATACATTCATTTTTTAAATATTTTTTCCATTATGGTTTATCATAGGATACTGATTATAGTTCTCTGTGCTATACAGAACGTTATTGTTTATCCATTCCATATATAATAGCTTACATCTGCTAACCCCAAACTCCCACTCCATGCCTCCCCCAATCCCCTCCCCGTTGGCAACCACGTCTGTTCTCTATGTCTGTGAGTCTGTTTCTGTTTTGTAGATAGGTTCAGCTGTGTCATATTTAGATTCCACATATAAATGAAATACGGTATTTGTCTTTCTGACTTACTTCACTTAGTATGATAATCTCTAGTTGCATCCACATTGCTGCAAGTGGCATTATTTTGTTCTTTTTTATGACTGAGTAGTATTCCTTTGTATATATGTACCACATTTTCTTTATCCATTCATCTGTTGACGGACATTTAGGTTGTTTCCATGTCTTGGCTATTGTGAACAGTGCTGCTATGAACATCGGGGTGTATCTTTTTGGATTCGGGTTTTGTCTGGATATATGCCCAGGAGTAGGACTGCAGGATCCTATGGTAGGTCTATTTTTAATTTTCTGAGGAACCTCCATACTGTTTTCCATAGTGGCTGTACCAACTTACACTCCCACCAACAGAAAACATCATGTTAATAGCTATTTAGTATTCCACTTAAATGCCTAGCAGGAATTTGCTAATTTCTAAGAACCCAACTGGTGAGGCCTTCAAGCACAGCCTCTGCAAACTAAGTTGGAGGCAAGATGAGTCCAGTGAAGGATAGGGTGTGGGAGAAGGTGTTACCTTGCCCGTGAGGTGCAGGTGCTGACACAGAGCTGTCTGCCAGGCACAGATCCAATCAGGATCCTCCAGGTCACAGTAGCAGTAATAAAGTAGCACCTCCCCTTCACCATTGCTGTGGCCACTATAAAAAGAAAACCACAGGGGAAAAAGCATTTGAGTCACTGGCATAAGGAAAACACAATTCATAAGTATACCCAGGCAGACTCAGAAGAAAGGCCTAATGGAGCAACTCATGCCTGCCTTTGCTCCTAACTATCATTCTCCCCCTGAAATGAGAAGCAATTCCTGTCTGTATTTGCTCTAAAGAAGACAATACCTGCACTGAACTCCTTCCTTTATAAACAAGTGAGCTTACTTTGATTTCCTTGTTTAATCATCATATCCATGAGATAGGTATTAATAACCCCTTTTCATAAGACAGCTGGAAATTTTAATCCATTCTGGCTTATATTCTAACACAAGGCATTATCTGTTTTGAATCTCTCTCTGTACAAAAAGGTTTCATTTCCATTTTTTCAAGTAATCCTGTTACCCATGAGACAGGTTATTATCATCCCCATTTTATAGCTGAATAAACTGAGCCCAACTCATCCCAGGTGAGACAGCTACAAAGTGACAGTCAGGACTGGAACACCAGTCTTCTGACACTAGAACCCACACTCTTTCTACTGCACTGTGCTGACTTAAACTAACTAGTTATGGGACCTGGGCAGGTGTCTTATCATCCCTGAGCCTTGATTTCCTCAACTGTAAAACTGGAGGACTGAAATAAACTGCATTTCTCAAAGTGTGCTCTGAAGCTGTTCTATGAAATCACATGTCTGAGAAATCCTGCAGATAATATCTTCCCTTTGAGAGTCACAGTGAAAGCCCCTCATTTATTGAAGGCTCTGGGCAGTCCTGCAAAAAAGAACATTTTAACCTAATGCTTCCCAAACTTAATTGTCTTTAGCATCTCTTTTCAACACCTGATAGCATCCTCCAGAGCTAGTGTTGTACAGACATATTTTAGAGAATGATATAACAGATGATAATTAAGGTCCCATCCAGCTCTGGAATCTGTGACTGTCTCCTCAGTGCCCTCTTCATATTTCAGGGCCGAGTCTCCGAAACCTGCTTATCTATTTCAGAGCCTATCTATTTCCTGTTCTCTAAATTCCTGTAATGAATTACTGTCTGAGCCATACAACTGTAAGTGATAATTATATAGCCTGTCTCGTACCATCTGCTAAATGTTTCATGTATCCTTTTCTTTGTCTTTCTAACTAAAAAGCAGGGCCATGCAGAAATGAAGAGACCACATTTGTATAGCACTTTATAGTTCACAAGTGCTCTTACCATCATCATTTTATACAATTCATATAGCAATTCTGTGAGGTAGGCAGAGCAGGCATTATTATTCCAGTTTAGAGGCGAGAACTTAAAGGTACAAAGAATTTTAGTGACTAGCTCAAGTCTGACTCCAAGTTCAATTCTCTTTCTAACTTTCTCTTCCTCTTTCTGATAAACAAAGGGAACTGGCATAACACGGGTGACAAAAATGTATCAAATTTGGGCATTTTCTATTCACCAAATAGTTTAGGAATTGCTTAAAATCAGAAATCTGTCCTCTAGAATTATGTAATATTATGATTTGGTGAGGTTTTCAAAGGCAGATTTAAACTTCTAATCCTATGCTTCAGTTCTAAAACTTAACATAGGGACTTCCCTGGTGGCACAGTGGTTCAGAATCCACCTGCCAATGCAGGGGACACGGGCTCAAGCCCTGGTCCGGGAAGATCCCACATGCCGCGGAACAACTAATCCCATGCACCACAACTACTGAGCCTGTGCCCTAGAGCCTGCGCACCGCAACTACTGAGCCTGCATGCTGCAACTACTGAAGCCCATATACCTAGAGCCCATGCTCCGCAACAAGAGAAGCCAGCGCAGTGAGAAGCCCATGCACCGCAATGAAGAGTAGCCCCCGCTCGCCGCAACTAGAGAGAAAGCCCGTGCACAGCAACAAAGACCCAACACAGCCAAAGATAAATTTTTTTAAAAAAATAATAAAATAAAATAAAACTTAACATACTTTATAAAACATATTCAGCTCAGAAAACCACATTTGGCAACAAAACCCCCTTTTTAAGTTCTGACATTATTCAGGGTACAGGAATCATCAACATTTCTGGGCCTTCTGATTTCTCTTTGAAAAAAAATACAATTTTCTGTTCCTTACCTCTGCCTAGAGAAGATAAGATGTAGGATGGCTTCTGAGAAACCCGGAGAACACTGTAAGCTGTGCGGGTATATGCTACCGCATAGGCTATGGTCTTCTGTTATACATAGAACATGTTTATCGGCCTAGTTTAGGCGGTAGAGAAATTCTGTGCCTTAAGGATTTGCCATTTTAGTGGATGGGTGGTATCTCACTGTGACTGGAAAAACATTTTTTAAATTAAACGAAAGGTATAGAATGAAATTCTTACCTTAACAGCTCATCAGGGCTAAAGCAGCTTATATCAGGGAGCCAAGCAGACACTTCATGGTTATGCGTAAGGTCTTCTTTGAAAGGGTTTCTTTTGTCTGCAGACTTAAGAGTCTTTGAGGTGCTTGATGTCACAGTCAGCTGCTTTAAAACAGAAGCAGTCTCATGGTAAATCTCATCAGCATGTTGTGTTGCCACATGTCTGTGGATGCTGGTCTGGTCTGTGAATAGTTGCTGACAGCATTTCCACCATTTTTCTTTATACTCAGAAGGAGGTGCTGGAAGTTCTTTAGTTTTGACAAAAAGGGCAAATGCCTACAATTAAATTTCAAATATGTCACTGTTAAATAACCTTAGGTTTCAGGCTAGAATGAAAGTCTCAGTGAAATCCCTTATCTTTCCTCAGGGATTTCTAGTTTTACGTCCTACTGTTCTATAGAAGAACTTCCCGAGAGACTGAACTTCCTCCAAAAAGGAAATGGTCAAGGAAATTATGGAGTATACTTACTATGGAATATTAAGCAGCCAGTTTTAAATTACATGGGAAAATATAATATTAAATGAAAAAAACTGGATAAAATTTGCTTATACAATGTAATCTCAACTACATTAAAAAGTACATTTTAAAAGACTGGAAAGACTACCAAAATGTTTTGATTTGTATAAAGAGGATTTAGGCTAATTGTTAAAAAAAATTTAAACAGAAGAGAAAATTATGGATGCACCATAACTCCTTTAACCAATTCTAAATGAGCGAGCTTTTTTTGTTTCCAATATTTGCAGTTATAAACAATGGTGAACGAACATGCCATGCACATATCTTTCCATACGTCTTTAACCATCTACTTAGAATAACTATTTAGAAGAAAGTTTTGGAGGTGAAGAAGCATAAAATTTTAAACTGTGAGAAATAGTGACTACCTGGAAAATCATACCAATTTATACACTCACCAGCAATGCATGAGGGTTCCATTTTATCCACAGCATTTTTATCAGTATTTAATTTTTGTCAGTATTTTTAATATTGACCCAAATAAAAGGCAAAAGAAATATCCTGTTTTTATTTGTGTATCTTTGATTTAAGGTTGAATATTTTTTCATATTGATTTGATGTTCTTTTCTAGCTTACCTGTTAATACCTGTTGCCTATTTTTCTACTGTGGTATTTATCTTATCTTCTTACTGATTTGTAAGTGGTTTTAGTGACCTTTTGTTCATCATAGTTATCCAAATTTGTTTCCCAGCTTGTCATTCATTTTCAACTTTGTTTATGGTGTTTTTTGATGTATAAATGGAAGTTAAATGGTATCTATGATTATCAGCCTTTTTTCAAGGCTGAAAAAAATGGAAAGGTATTTTTACATATATATATGTATCTATATATATTTTAAACAATTTTCTTAATGCATCTGAAGACTGTAGTACAGCACCCAAAATTGGGCACTCTGAAGAATAACAATTATAAATATGGAGCATCACTTTTGGACCTTCCTCAGTCTGTACACAACCTTATCTGGACTGTCCCAGACTGAATCAGGATGGGGTCGTCTGAAATTACACTGGAGGGCATTTTTTAGCCTCTCCTGCAGTTAATCCTTCTGTATAGGCAAAAAAGGGAGAGAGAGAGATGGTGTGTATGTCAACTTAAGTTTTTCTTTGTATTATACTTAGAACTAAGGTGTATGCATCCAAGACCTCATTATCATCGAGGCCTCAAAAAGTCATGGTCCTTAAAGAAATACTATATAAAATCTGAATTTTTTCCTTCTTTCCTCCTTCCTTTGTCAAAAAGCCATCAGGCAGGCCTGAGCAAGATGGGAGGCCCAGTGTAAACGTGGCCTGCTGCTGGTCTTTTAGGGCCTCGGGAACAAAGCACCTGGGATCCAGCAGCAGCTAGGGCCCGTGTGAGGTCTGTTCAAGAGAGATGCAGGCCAGGGCTTCCCTGGTGGCGCAGCGGTTAAGAATCCGCCTGCCAATGCAGGGAACACGGGTTCAAGCCCTGGTCCGGGAAGACCCCACATGCCACAGAGCAACTAAGCCCGTGTGCCACAAATACTGAGCCTGCGCTCTAGAGCCCACAAGCCACAACTACTGAAGCCCACGTGCCTAGAGCCCGTGCTCCGCAACAAGAGAAGCCACCGCAATGAGAAGCCCACGCACCGCAACGAAGAGTAGCCCTTGCTCGCTGAAACTAGAGAAAGCGTGTGCACGGCAGCGAAGACCCAACGCAGCCAAAAATAAAATAAATAAATTTTTTAAAACAGAGAGAGAGACAAATTACTTCTCTAAAAAAAAAAGAAAGAGAGAGATGCAGGCCAGAGCTAGGAAGGCAGCTCAGAGGTGGGTGAGGCCTGTGTGGGGAAGGCAGGCCCTGGTGGAGGAGGCAGCTTGGCAGAGTGGGAAGACTGCATACAGGGAATAAGCAAGTAAGTCAATATATTGGGACTAAATGGAGCTAGGTTCTCCACCCATATGAAAAGGAGAGAGAGCGAGTTCCCTGGCGGTCCAGTGGTTAGGACTCCACGCTTTCACTGCCGCAGGCATGGGTTCAGTTCCTGGTTAGGGAACTAAGATCCCGCAAGCTGCACAGTGCAGCCAAAAAAAAAACTGGAGAGAGAATAAACCTTGTGATGTTGGAACGGAACTGAAAGTATGGTATGAACTCATTTGATTTACAGTGATATAAAAGTAAATATAAAAGTATGTGTATGATACATATGGATGTATGTATATTCATCTCTCTATATTCCTAGCTCCGTCCACCAGAGGTCCTGGGAGAAGCAGTGAGCTCACCTAGCCCCCAGGTTTTGGTTTTTGACAATTCTCCACTAGAAAGAACCAGGGCTCCTTGAAGAAATGTCTGACTCCAGGGATAAGACAGGGAAAATACAAATGACCCTGAAACATCTTGTTGAATTAGAAAGTAAGGAAATGCTCAAAGAATGATGAGGGCAAGTCAAAAAGACATAATACTAGCTTGAAGGGGCTCCCAGCCAAATCTGAGATAATCTGAGCATCAAAATAAATAATTATACTAATGGATTATAGCCCACTGAATAAAACAGAATTCTTGAATACACACTGATACAAATAAATTGGGAGGAAAGAAAGCTCTTCCTTACAGAAGAATGCCAAGTAAGAAATCTAGAAGGAATGAAGCAATTAGAAAATCACCATTTAGAAACCATCACAGTAATAATTCAGCAAAGAAACATCAATGGATCTAAAACTAGTAGATGAAAGTTGGTTGAGGAACAGGCTATTTACATAGTCTCAAAGTATTTCCCCCCAAATACTGAATAACTAAAAGGGAAAAAATAATTTTATAGCAAAGAAATCTGACAGGCACTTCCTTAATCAAGTACCCAAAATTAACATTGCCAGTAATGGGACAAATTGGCACTGTGACTGCATGACAGAACGCAGCCAGATGAACACAGCGTCTTTTGTGGGGCAGTCTTATTAACAAAGCCATAACTTGAATCTAATCACAAGGAAACATGAGTGAAAATCATGAGACGTTCTACACCATAACTCATCTGTAATCTTCAAAAATGTCACAGTCATGATTTCAGGGAAAAAAATGAGAAAGTGGTCCAGATTGAACACTTATGAGACATAACAACTAAAGGTAACATGTGACCTTAGAGTGGATATGTAAAAGCCATTTGAGGCAACTGATTAAACATGAATGGAGCTGCTGGGCAGAGGGGAGTTGGGGGCCCTCTGTACAATTCTGGCAACCTTTCTATAAGTTTGAAATTATTGCAAAGTAACTTAAAAAAAAAACCTTTCTGTACCCTTTGGGTTTCATTTTCAAGGAAATCTGTGTGAGATGAGGGTAGAAGGATGCTAGATAGGAAGTTATAAGCAGAGACATCTATTCTTCATTGACATGGAGCCAATATAAGATGATTTTGCAAAAGAGGGACAACAGATTGGAGGTAAGAAAACTAAGTCTCAATTGCACTTCCTCAGTCAAGTCATTTTCCTTTGAGCTTCAGCAGGTTTAGTCAATGATCCCTAAAAAAAGAATAAATGGCATAGAAGAATAGCATCCATACCACCCCTGTAACCCAATCCTCAGTGAGCCTGCAGCATTCTGGGCTGCTCTGTTCCTTCTCCCAACCAACGGAGCCCTGCCAGCTGGACTGGATCAGGAGTCTTAGACAGCAGTTGCCCTAATGCCTGTCTGTTCTCCTTATGACTAGGTTTCCTGGGTTCCTGGGATTCTTCCCATACCCTAGGTAGGAAAAGGAATCCAGCCCGTCTGTCTAGGATCTGTCCTCAAGTACTCCACCATAAATAAGTGTTCCAGAGCCACACCTTGCCTATGATTCTCCTTTGCTTGACACTGAACTAAGATTACTGGCTAATGGCTCTGACTAGACCTTACCTTGAACATGGCATCAGTCTAGTGTCTCACTAGCCCTCCACTCCCTGGAGGAAAACCTTGATGAGCTACTTCTAGGTATATCTACATTAACTATACCTACATGATCCTGAAACATCAACAGCAATTTTACCTTTTTCTTTGCAAATGAGTATTTCTTCTTTGTACTGACATCTAACTCTGCTTTGATACTGCTACTGGGATTGATAAGACTTGTGTCTTTCAAATCCAGGTCTGAAAACCTTAAAACACAGGCCTCCAGGTCATCTCCTTGGTCTGGTGAAGTGGAAGAAGGCATCTGGTTTGGTTCCAGCAGTGAGGCAGACTCCTTTCAGTTAACTATCTCCTAGGAAGTAAGCAAGGGAAAAACAACAACGTCCAAGTCTTTGATTACTACTTGAAGTAAACTTGAAGCTAATCAATCATGCAAATGAGCATGGGTCCAAGTAGCTCAAGCTATCCATCCATTCATTTACTCGTTCATCCAAGAAATATTTATTTAGCACTAATTCTATGCCCAGCACTGTTCGAGGCCCTGGAGATATAGCAGTGAATGAAGCAGAAAAAGTCTCTGCCTTCTTAGACCTCACTTTCCAGTGGGGAGAGAGAGAAGGTAAACAAATGAATAAATTGTTTTTAAAAAATAGTCAGATGGTAAAAAGGGCTATGATGACAACTAAGCAAAGTAAGGAGACAGAGTCACCAACGGGTTCTTTAAAACTCAGAGGGTAGGTAAAGTCTTTCTGAGGCAGTAGCATTTCAGCAGAAACCTGAATTAGAGGGCAAGCCATGCAAACATTTAGGGGAAAAGATACCAAAAAAGCACAAGGTGCAACCAAAATCAACCAAGCTTCCTGTTAGTACCTTCAATTATAAATGTTTTGTTCTTTTTTGTCCCCTAATTTTTGAGCTGGGCAAATTCCCTTACTTAGAAGAAATAACTACCAAAAGAGCCTCATTTTAATGAGCCAGAAGAAATATACAAACTGCTACTGTGGCCAAATCTTGTCAAAATGGACACAGTACAACCAACATGGTGTTTTTTGGTAAAGCAAATGTTACAAGTGACAAATGTGAAGAACATGAAGACTGGGGAAAGCATGGGCTTTGGATTGTGTTGCAGCTGGGTGCAAGTGTGTGAACCTGGGCAGGATATTTAACTTTTCTGAGTTCTAATTCCCAAATGTGTGAAATAGAGATGACAGTATCTACCTTGCAGGACTATAGTGAGGACTGGAAAGGACTATGTAGCCTTTGACACATATGTAGTTCCCCTACCACTCTAGGCTCATCTAAGACAACACTCTCCCTCATGTATCCTATTCTGGCCATGCTGGACTTCGCCTAGTTCTGCAAACGAGCCCTGCTCTCTCTTGCCTCAGGGTCTCCACACATGCCTTTCACACCACCCCAAAATGACCTCCCCTCACTCTAAACCCTCTTTCAGTTCTCACTTTAACTTATTTATATATTCTTAATTATTATTTGTGGGGACTTTGCTATGTGCCTGACAGATAAAATAGTGATGCAGATGCAGGTCTTAATGAAACTGTTAAGGTCCTTGTTAACTTGGAGCTTATGTTATAGTAAGAGAAGAGACACTACGTAAACAAAAAAACATGAAAATATCAGTGATAAGAGCTACTGCTTCTCAGTTTTCTTTGTTGCGGATCCTCCTTATCATCTCAACCTCTAAATGTTCACTCACTCTAATTACACTCACCTTTGAGGTGATCTTCATCTAGTCCCAGGGACTTATAAACTATATTTACTTCAGAATAATTGGGCAAGGGGAGATAATATAGGTAAAAGTAGATGGGACATTAGTTGGTAATTGCTGAAGCTGGTTGATAAAGTCCATGGGGGTTCATTATATAAATTCCTCTACTTCTGTAAATGTTTGAAGCTTCCATGAAAAAATTAAAAATGGAAACAATCGTAAAGGAAATTTTATGTTTAAAACACTATACGCTAGATGACTCCAAATTTATATCTCCAGGCCAGGCCTCTCCCCTGAACTCCAAATTCATATAACCAATGTCTACTGGATGGCTTCAGCTGGAAGGCTAGGAGGCTGTTCAAATGCAACTGTTAAAACCAAACTCTTAACTTTCTCTTCCTCAGTCTTCCTTACCTCAGTAAACAATTCCATTCTTCCTGTTACTGAGGCAAAAAAACTTTGGGATTCTCATCTCCTTACTCTTTCAGACTATTGCAAAGCCTATCAATTCTGCTTTTGAAATACAATGACATCAGACCACACTGCACCACCTTCACTACCAACCTCATTCAAGCCATCATTTCTTGACTGAATTACTGCAGTTGCCTAACTGCCCTGCTCCTGTAGAAGCCACAGAGATAACTATTAAAAAATAAGTCAGATCGCCCTCCAAAGGCTTCTAAATTGTACTCAGATAAAAGTCCAAAGTCCTTACAAAGCCCCTCCACCACCTCCCTAATATTATCTTCTCCCACTTTTGCTCACTACCTCTGATTGCACTGTTTGCTGGTTCCTGAATGGGTCATCAGCACTGAGAAAGCAGGGGTTTTCCTTTGTTCACCTCTGCATCCTCAGCGTCTAGAACACTGCCTGGCACACAATAAATATAACATATTTGTCAAATTAAATAAAGAGTGATTGGGTGGCCAGGGAAGCCTTCACCAAGGGCCTGATGTTTGAGCTGAGACCGAAATGACAAGGAGCCATCCATGCAGACTTAGGAGCAGAGATATTAAGACAAAGGAAATAATAAGTATAAATTCCTCAAGTGACTTACTGGAGGTACAGAAAGAAAGTCAGAGGGGTTGGAATACAGTGATGAGGGAGTAGAACCCTGTAGGAGAGGTTATGGAGTTTTTTTGCCACGGAAAGCTGTAAACAAAGGAATAACGTGATCTGCTTCTGGATCAGTTCGGAAAGTAGAGTCGGCAGGGTCTACCGATAGATTGTTCCGTAGGAACAATCCTACCTACATTTTTGGATTAAGCAATAGAATGGATGGTGCCATTTACTGAAATGGGTAAGACGGAAGGAGGAATAAGTTAGGCCAGGAGAGTGAGACATAAGTTCCATTTCAGACGTGTGAAATTTCAGATGGCCATGGACAAGGCAGTTGGATAAGCAGCTGTGGTGCTCATCAGAGATGTCAGGGCGGGAGATATTCACGTACACGTATGGAGATATCCAATAACTACTGAAGATATTACTAAAGCAATCACCCGTTCCTTCCTAAACAACTCGGAGACGCGAGAGGTCAGATGACGGCCAGAGGGTAGCCCCGGAGTAGCAAGCTCACACTAGGGAGGGTCTTTCTGTCCCCGGGGCGGCCAGAGCGGCGCTGCCTCCCACCCGGGCCCCACCCCGCGCGCCGGGCCAGGCCCAATCTCTCCGCCCAGCTTTCCCAAGCCTGCAAAGGCCCGGAAGTGGGAGAAGGATGAGCACGTACCCGCCTGTCCTGATCCTTTCTTAAATCTTTCTTCACGGAAAGGTCTCCGCCTAGCAACTGTCACCGCTCACTGCCCTCGCATCTCCAGCCCCAGCCTGTGTTTAAGTAGGAAGGAACGCCGGGGACCTCACCTAACTCCGGAAGTCTAGGCCGTTAGCGAAAGGGCCGCCGGGAAAACCTCCGAGAGGCCCAGGCGTGGGAGGGTCTGAAGTGGAGGCGGGGACTAGAGCGTCCTTCCTAGACCATTGGCCGCCTGGCGTGGCTCGCGGCCGACGGGCTCGGGCTCGCTGAAAAGGCGGTGCTCTCCGCGTGGCCCCGGAAGGACTTCGAGGGAAGGCGGGCGAAGGAAGCAGGCGAGAGGCGGAGGTAGCCCGAGAGGGCGGTTGCGTGCGGAGCAGACGCCCGCGGCCTGGTGAGCTTCCAGACGCCGGCCCTCCCGGATCCAAGCCCGCAGAGCCACCAGGCCACCTCTCCCTCTTGTGCTTCCGGGAGCCGTCGCGAGCGAGTGCGCCTGCGCGACGGCCACTCCGCGCGCCTCACCGCTGTCCTCGCGCCGGCCGGCTGCCCGAAGGTTCCTGCCGAGCTTCCCGCCCGGCGTTTCGGCTCGGCGGCGCACCGGCGTGCGGCATGTCACGGCGACGGCACAGCGACGAGAACGATGGTGAGTGCCCTGGGCTCGGCCGCCGAGGCCGCGCCCAGGAGGGGTCGAGCTTTGGCTTCTTTGGTCTTCGGGTCTCGAGCGAAGGGATGGAAAGCCCTTCCCTCCGGGAGCGTTCGGGGAGCCGCGGAGAGAAGAGGGTGGTACAGCGAGAGTGTGGCCGGGCGACTTCTGAAAAGCCCCTGCTTCTCCCCACCCCGCCTCCTTCAGTCGTTGGCCGAGGAGCGGCCTGGTGGACCCCTGGTCTCTAAGGACTCTTCAAGATTTGGCCCTTAGCACCGCCGAGCAGGGAAGTACACCTGTGTCTTTGCCGCCGCCTCTTAGGGATAGTGACAGGGACCCACTCATCCCCGTGTCTCGTTTTGACCCTCAAACTGCACCTAAAAAGGGCTCTCAGAAGACGAGAGACCTGATGAATCGCAATCTGAGCTCTCTCCTGTATCGGTCATCCGTCGTTTTGCCTTTTTTCAAGCGGCAAGGAAAGAAATCGGTTTCTTATCCACACCCAAGAGGTCTCTAAAAAAAAAGATGTACGTAGGTTGTTGTGTTAGATTTTGAACTGGCCGTAAGCATATTTCTCTCGTGTAAGAAAAAGTGCCGGAAGACTGGAGAGCTCGTAGAGATTTAGATCTAAATTCTCATCTCCATTTGCATGGTTGCACTCATGGGGATCATGGAGTTGCCATCATAAAAACCAAGAATAATTTTGCTAGTTAAAAATAGAAAAGGTGCTTACATTACAAAAATCAGTCAAGCACACACATCCAAAAAAAGAAAAACTAACAGTAATTCTGTTATTAATATTGTAGGGTATTGTTCTTTGAAAAGAGTGTAGTGTAGTGGTTAAGAGGCCAGACTTTGGAATCAGAGGGCTTAAGTTCAAAGCTGGACCCTGCCATTTACTTTGTGATCTTGCCCAGGTTATATCACCTCTTTAAACCTTAGTCTGTAATATAGAAGTAATGATACATACCTCTCGGTTTTGTGAGGATTAAATGAGGTAACACATGTGACTAATTGCTCATGATGGTGTGTATTTTATCACCTGTTAATGCTTAAGAGGTGATAAACATTAGCAGATGTCGACAATGTAAGAAAAAGTACAGAAGAGAACATTTGAATTAATTTTCTCCACTAACATTTTTCTCTCCTTGAATGTTGGGGCACTTTGGGTCAGGAGCAGAATCCCACTAATTTAGTTTTAATAGTGAAATATCAGATTTCTGCTAGGGCATGGCTTGAGAGGATATTCTAGTTCAGCCTTCTCATCTGACACTTAAGGGTCTAAAATTTTAGTGTAATTAACATGGAGACACGATTAGCAGTGCCCAGGCACCAGTGAAAGCAAGTCCAAGGTTCTTGTCACTACACAGGTATTACTATGCTGCATGCTTTGATTTTTTCTTTTTTTTAAACACAGGAGGCTTCTTTGTGTAATGTACATACAGGGCACAGAAAATAGTTTTCAGGTGCTTTGCCTTTGATTAATTAAAAACTTAATCACCTAGAAGTCATCACTTGGGGTTTGAAGAAGTTGAGACTTTTAAAGTTCTTCCCATTTTCTTTGCTCTTCTCATGCTCTCTCTACTCTTCTTCTTCTCTCTTCTAGGGCATCCCTAAAGGGAGAGAAAATGTTTCCAAGGGGCAGCCTGGAGAATTGGATGTGAATATGTAGAAAAACAACTTTGGCTTTGGTTATTGGGATGCTGGCATAACTTTCTTAGGAGTTAGCTTCTGGCAGCTAAATCACTGTCCATTCGGGTCTTGCTGCAGGAACCTCAGAATAAATATGTAAAGACAAAACAAAATAAGGAGTTAATTAACCAGAGTTTACTATGAATAATATAGTAGTCGAGGGGCAGTTTATAGTCCCTCTTAGATACTACACCAAGTCTGGAACTTTTGTAAATTGCAGAAGTTTGGGTAATGAACAGCTAGGGTTTATCCTAAACGGTGATCTGAATCAAATATTTTAGATACTTTTCTTTTGGTTAAGCATCTAATTTTTTTAAAAATCAGAAATATTGGAAGCTTAAATACTGCAGAAAGCTATTTTAAAATAGGCTGAATTATTATTGTTGTATTAAATAGATGCATCTGAGCATTTCTGGATTATTGTCAGCTCTTATCAGTCACTGACTGCCATGGCTTGTCATATGGCTTGACTAGATATAATAATTTATTCAACAAATATTTAACAGTGCCAGGCACAGTTCTAACTACTGACAGTACAGCAGTGGACAATATAAAGATTCCCTTTTACAGGCAGACAACAATCAAGTAAATATAGTGTATCATATGGTGTTAAGTGCTATGGAGAAAAAGAAAACTGGATAAAGAAAGTAGAGGCTGCTGTCGGGGAGGAGTTGCCATTTTGTATTGGTTGGTCAGGGAAGGCCTCACTGAGAATCGCATCTGATCAAAGACCTGCAGGAGGTGAGGGGGCAAACCAGATGGCAGTGTGGGGGAAATGCAGTAGTCTAAGCAAATGGAGCCTGAAGTGCAAAGGCTTTAAGGCTAGAGTATTCCTATCATCCTGAAACAACAAGGAGGCCAGTGTTGCTGTAGCAGAGTGAGTGAGGGGGAGAGTTGTAGGAGATAAGATCGGAAGGGTAGCAGAGGATCAGCTCACAGAGGGCAATTTTAAAATTGTATCTCTGTGCTGAGACTAGAGTGTCCTTGATCCAAGGAGATAAGTTCCGGAAGCTATACCAATGAAGTTCACCTAGAGATGGATTTATAGACAAGGAAAGGAAAGTCCTAAATGGAAATTAATGTGTATGGATACTGGTCCAGTGCTAAATCTAATTCATTTCTTAGACTCTTTTTAAGAATGTCTCTGAAGCTTTTCAGTTATTTTGGATATGCATACAATAGATGTTCAATATATTGCTTTGTTCTTTTAAGAAAGTTTTTAGATTGTCCATAATCTTGGCCAAAACCCCATATTAGTCCCTTTTAAGCTACTTAGAATTAGGTCCTTACCTTTTAGGTGGTGACTGTTCTTTTACCTAACTATAGAAAATAAAACGAATAGAAGGGGCTTCCCTGGTGGCGCAGTGGTTGGGAATCCGCCTACCAATGCAGGGGACGCAGGTTCATGCCTCCGTACGGGAAGATCCCACATGCCGCGGAGCGGCTGGGCCTGTGAGCCATGGCCGCTGAGCCTGCGCGTGCGTCCGGAGCCTGTGCTCCGCAACGGGAGAGGCCACAACAGTGGGAGGCCCTCGTACCACAAAAAAACAAACAAACAAAACAAAACAAAACAAAAAACGAATAGAAGTGAAGGGATTTGTAATTCTGACAAAAAGTATAGTTTGTTTCAGAAGTGATGGTTACTTCTTTAAATCTGCAGGATCGAAGTGCTTTACTTTTCCCCTTTCCCTTGTTGTTTTTGTTACTTTCTCTTTAACAGAGTTGTTTTTTTTTTTTTTAATCACTTTAGTCTTTATTATTATTTATTTATTTATTTATTTTCTTTTGCGGTACGCGGGCCTCTCACTCTTGTGGCCTCTCCCGTTGCGGAGCACAGGCCTATGGCTTACAGGCCCAGCCACTCCGCAGCATGTGGGATCTTCCCGGACGGGGCACGAACCCGTGTCCCCTGCATCGGCAGGCAGACTCTCAACCACTGCGCCACCAGGGAAGCCCCAGAGTTGGTTTTTGTTTCCACTTTGTGGTTCTAAAATTTTTTATAGTACATATAATTCTAAATAAGGATATAAGATGTGTAGTACAGTGTATCCATATAGAATAAGGATCACCTTACAGGCGAAAAATTATTTGGTGTATTAAGATTCTTTCTGATGGCTTTTTTGTTGCGTTTTTATTTGGCTGCATTGGATCTTAGTTGCTGAGCATGGGCTTTTTCTAGCTGCGGTGCGCGGGCTTCTCTCGTTGCAGAGCACAGGCTCTAGGCGCACAGGCTTCAGTAGTTGTGGCACAAGGGCTCAGTAGTTGTGGCTCGCGGGGTCTAGAGTGCAGGCTCAGTAATTGTGGCACACGGGCTTAGTTGCAATCTTCCCAGATCAGGGATCGAACCCGTGTCCCCTACATTGGCAGGTGGATTCTTAACCACTGTGCCACCAGGGAAGTCCCTTTCTGATGGGTTTTAATAGAGACTTGCTTCTCTCTTCTAGCCAAGGGTGTCAGAACGAAGTGCTAATGTGTAGCTTTAATTTACATTGTAAAACTTCTACTTAGTTAACATGTTAATATAAAATCTGTTGTTGTTTTGGGAGCTACCTTAGATATGCTTTCTTGAGGGTAGGTGAAAACATTCAGCTCATTCCCAAAATTTTATTCTTCTTTAAAGTGCTTTATTCTACTTCCCCATGCTCTTGCCCACATTCTCTTGAGTTCAGTTTCCTGTTACTGTGCATGAGTTCACATTGTGTCTGTACCTCCCCCTCCCATCCCTCTTTATATTCTCTCCAATATCAGGTGAGTGTGGGGCATCTCTTACTTCTTAATACTTTCTGCCTCTTCTCATTCTCCAAGCATAGTAAAAATGAGAAGAAGAAAAGAGTTACACTTCAGAGATAGGACTGTATACTGTATTTTCTAGTTTTTCTTCAGAAATCCTACCTTCTCTCCCCACAGCAGTATTTTCTTCTTTTCAGTCTTACAAGAGGGCCTAGGAGGATTGCTTTAAAGACTGGGGTATAATTCTAAACTGATTTGAGAACAAGCCAGCTGGATGGTTAATTTAGAGAGGGTGTGGAGGTGGGATGTGGGATAAAGGGTTTTGGCATAGTAGATGGGCCAGAAAGAAAGGAACAATGGTTAAAGTTTAAAAAAAAAAAACCTGCTCTCATTCAGCTAGTTTTTTAGCATCTGCATTCTCCCAGCCTTACCAGAATCTGGTTCTGAAGAACATTTAGTATATTCTGCTTTCTAGAACAGAGTTTCTCAACATCAGCACTGTTGCCATTTTGGGCTGGATTATTCTTTGTTGTTGGGAGTTGTCCTGTGCAATGTGGTATGTTTAGTAGAATCTCTGGCCCCTGCCCACTGGATGACAGAGTTGTGACAACTAAAAATGTCTCCAGAGATTGCCAAGTGGCTCCTGGGGGACAAAAATCCAACCCAGTTGAGAACCACTGCTTTTGGAGAAGGCTATTTTAATGTCCTGGCTGATAGCTTATATAAACATCGCATCAAATATGTCATTTTTTTTCAATGAATGAATCCTGGAAATAGAAGTCCTTTGTGTCGAACTTGGCTCTTGGGGTGGTGGAACCTTTATAGAGATCCTGTGACTTCAGTTTAATGTATATTTGAGAATCAAGGTCACTGATCCCACAATACCACACATGTCCACAACTTTACACGGATACATATCTCCAGGAATACATCACAGCTGTCATGCTGCATGTGTATTATATTTTTTATGGCATTATCCCTTCAAAACTATCCCTTCAAAATTCAGTGGTTATTTAAACCAGTTCCTAATGATAACTAAGGGGCTGGGTGGGGGGGGGGGGTCAAAGCACACAGTGCTTTACCCTGTGGCCTTTTATAATACTTTATTTGGCCCTATCTAGAAAGTAATAGATCGGTTTTATTCACCTTGAGTTCAGGTGGTAAGTACCTGAAGATCATTTCAGACATTGGAAAAATTTTTAACACCTCAAGCTTAGAATAGCCAAGTGCTGTGTTTTATGAAAATCATTGTATTTTTCAAGCCAAATGTTCCAGTGGCAAGTAAGTAATTATGAACTCTGTAAAAATGGTTCAATTCCTTTGGCTGTACAAGTCTGGAGAAGATTAAAAATATAACTTGCTACTGAGTAATCCTATATCTGCAGATTTTCATTATTAAGACAGATCTCCAACACAGTTACAAATTATTGCTTCCTTGTTCACATGCCATCCTAATAATCTAATTGGTGGAAGTTAAAAATTGAATTATACTGGGAGACTAGCCAACATTGTGTGCAGCAACAGCATCATGTTCAATATTTAACACCTTATTTGAAATTTTTTCAGCTTTATGTTAGTCCACAAAAGGATATAAGGTGGGTATGTTGAG
This sequence comes from Stenella coeruleoalba, assembly GCF_951394435.1. Classification (NCBI taxonomy): domain Eukaryota; kingdom Metazoa; phylum Chordata; class Mammalia; order Artiodactyla; family Delphinidae; genus Stenella; species Stenella coeruleoalba. The sequence goes on from NC_137153.1 coordinate 88,912,306, forward strand.
GTTTTAAACAAAATATTGGTAGTAAGAGATCACTAACAGCAAGACTGAAAATACACAGTCCAGTGCTTAAGGATGATTTGTAGCACAGCTTCATTCAAATTGAATTCTTTAGCGACCAAAATGACAGAGAGAAGACTGCTAATGATTTCAGAATGGTAGTTTTTATTTGTTTGCACAACTCTGAATGACACCGTTTTTGAACATAATAGGATCACTAAAGTACGGAACCAAGAGCTGGTTAAAGCAGGAAACCATAAAACATACACCTTTTCCCCACCGATTGTTTGATATAGTACTCAGGACTTTTCTTTGAGTATGTCTGCTGATTGTAATTCTCATTGTTTGGGATGAACTAGACCCTAGTGCTGCAAGGTCTGTAGAAGCAAAACCGTTAGTTGAAGAGTTAAGAGCTCAGACATTTGTAAAAACTAGTGAGGAATCCTAATGTTTTATGCTCCCTTTCCCATCTTTTGAAGTTTTCCTCTTCATACCTTTCTTTTTTAAAAACTTTTTTCCCCCCTAATCAAGTCTTTCCACAGCACTCAACTTGGTTTTTACACCCATATTTCATCAGTTTACATAATTTTCATTATTAAAATAATGAGTACTACTGGCACTGACAGGTTTCAGGAACAAGTGACTAAGGATGAATAAACAACTCAAGTTCAAAGAATGGGAGTAGCCATACATGAGTGTTACAGGGAGTCTTCTAACTGCTAGTGGTTAGCATGTTATGGGCACCTTTGCTGCCTATCCATAGAAATGGACAGGGCTGCTGCATTGCGTTGCTCCATGGGGGCACTATAATCACAAAATTTAACATAAATAATGCTTCCTGGAGTTATTATGGTGCCACTGGGTATGGAGACAGTTGGTTGATCTAGCCTTGTCTGAGAAGTGGAGGGTCAGTTAAGCACTTCTGTGTGTAAATAGTAGGGCTTCTGGTACAAAAGTGATTATAGCATTAAAAAAGTTAACGTTTTTGATAACAGATTCATCATGTAATGTTCACTTTTTTACATTGTTGAAACAGGGGGACAGCCTCACAAAAGAAGAAAGACCTCTGATGCAAATGAAACTGAAGATCATTTGGAATCTTTAATATGCAAAGTAGGAGAAAAGGTATGATCAAAATAGGCAGAGACTGTGATGGGCTTAGGGTTGTAGTTAACTGTGCTTGATTAGTTTCTGCATCTGCAAGCTCGATGATCTAAGTTGTGGGCAAAGTTTGTATTGCCATATATCTATATCCCAAAGTAAATGCATATTAAAAGCCTTGGGATGCAGAGAGTTAAATGTTATTAGTAATTTTCATAGAATATGAGTCTTAGAAGGGACCTTAGGGAATAGTCCACTCAATTTAAAAATGAAGACCAGGGGCTTCCCTGGTGGCACAGTGGTTGGGAATCTGCCTGCCAATGCAGGGGACATGGGTTCGAGCCCTGGTCTGGGAAGATCCCACATGCCATGGAGCAGCTGGGCCCGTGTGCCACAGCTACTTAGCCTGCCCTCTGGAGCCCGTGAGCCACAACTACTGAAGCCCGCGCACCTAGAGCCCATGCTCCGCAACAGGAGAGGCCACCATAATGAGAAGCCCGCACACCACGGCGAGGAGTAGTCCCCGCTGGCCATAACTAGAGGAAGCCTGTGCACAGCAATGAAGACCCAATGCAGCCAAAAATAAATAAAATAAATAAATAAATTTAAAAAAAATTTTTTTAATGTATTAAAAAAAAATGGAGACCGAGGAAGTTCTGGATAGGTGAGGTAATTTGCCCAGTCATACAGTTAAGTGAATTAGTTAGAGAAGTAGAATAGAGCCCAGAATGTCCTCCCATTTCTAATACTTGTTTTGCTGTCTTAGATTGCTTTTTTAATTTTATTTGTTCTCTTTTCATGGTTTTCTAAGGAATAGTAACAACCTGAATTTATTTATACTAAACTGTCAGTGCCTTATGTGTAACTTTTTTATCGTCACCTAGAAAATTTTAATGCACTAATTGCTGAGTACTTGACAGATATTTAATATGCTGTCCTCTACAGAGTGCCTGCTCTTTGGAGAGCAACCTAGAAGGCTTGGCTGGCGTTTTGGAAGCTGATCTTCCTAACTATAAGAGCAAGATCTTAAGGCTTCTTTGTACAGTGTATGTATACAAAAGATTTATGAATCCAGGTGATAATGTATTATCTACTCTTAAATGCTTGTGAATGTTCAGAAGATGTGTTTATGTTTCATATGTCATCTGCTTTCATTCTGTGGGGAATTTGTCAAATGAAATGACCTTTTGCCCTTTGGCGAACTCTTAGCGATAAATAGGATGAAAATTGAGCATTTTCTTTGTTTCGTTTCTTGTATCCTTAGAATCATTTGAGTTGACTACTTTTAAGTGAGAAAGTAGACAACTTCACATTCAGCGATTTTCTTTTAAGCACGTACAATTAAATATATATAATAGGGTTTAATTTATACTTTTAATCAGTAGTATCAAACATATTTGAGAACCAGTCACTCGAGTAACAATAGCCCTTCTTAGAAGGCTGAAGATACTTTTGAAGCTATGACATATAATAGGCATAATCTTTCTCTGAATTAGGTTAGCTAGAACGAGTATCAGCATTTAATTTGTAAGGACATTAGAATGGGAAAAGTCTTACATGAAATCATGAAACAGTCTCTCCCAACAGTGGAATTAGCAATCCAGACTTCCTCATCACTCAGGTGGACATTGGTCACTCTAAACTGTATGCTTTGCAAAGGAGTATCTATGACTTCTGGATAAAGGAGTCTTCATTATAAAGGTGCCTTAAAATGTTATTTCAATTATTTTAAAATAATGGGTTTTTTAAATTGCTTACAGCTCAGTTTTGAAATTTAAAAATGTACACACAAATTGAAACTATCAGTGGATTTTACTTTAACATCTCATAAAGTACAAATAATTTCAGATACAATTTTTTTAAGGAATCTAGTTAATATTCAGGAAGACATGTCCTTAGACTAAGAAACTTAATACTAAGAAAAGTTATTTGGCTATAGTTATCCGTAGATTCCTTCTGTTCTGAAAGCATTTATTAGAATAGAGTAGATTTATGCTTAAACTCTGATGGAAGCCATGACTTTGAAGCAGGGGAGGGTTGAGGAGGAATGGTTACTATCAATGCAGTTATTTTTTTTAAACCTAAATTGTCCCTAACACTCTTTGCTAGGAACCTTGGGAAAATGCAAAAAGTATAAGAGAATCTGAACAATCAGGAGTTCCCATTTGCTTTTCTTTTTTGAGCTGATTTCTAAAGGCTGCCTAAATTAGGGATCAACATTTGCTTTTTTCAAAGATTTATTACTATAATCCTCTTCTCTGCTTTTCAAATAACTTTAATGAAAATTAACACACTTGAGTAAGCAAACTGGATGTAAAGATATCTTACTCTATCAGAGTACCATGTTAAAAATTCAACAATTTAACTGATAGGAACTGGTTTTAGTTCTGAATTTTTTCTAAGCAACTAGAATAGTGTTTCTCAAAGTGAAATTCTGATCCCGTGACATTTGGTTGGCTAAGTTTAGAAATGTTGATTGCTCCATCTCCCCCTTAATGATTCTGCATTAAAGAACCTTGTTTCACTCAGCAATTGCCAGATATTTTACCATGGAAACCATTTTCTGTAGACCTGCTATTCAATTCCACTAAGCACATTGGAAGAAAAACTGGTCTAGTGTCAGTTATATCTATTTTAGTTTGATTTCACAATTAGAGTGTTTTACTTTCTTAACTCTTGGATTAACTAATTAGAATTAAAATGAAAAAATTGAGGGAGCCATGTCTGCAACTCTTCTCAATATTTTTGCCTTTTCTGACATTGTTTTAAAAACATAGCTAAATGTCATGCTTTTCTAAAGTTAGTAAAACAATTTAAAATTTTTTATAGTATAAAATTCAGCAACTTAATGCTGTTGTTTTGGGATCTTCTTATTGTGCTGGGTTCTCAAATCAGTGCACGTCTGTTACCTGAGAAGTTGACAATTTATACAACATTAGTTGGACTACTAAATGCCAGGAATTACAACTTCGGTGGAGAATTTGTAGAAGCCATGATTCGTCAACTTAAAGAATCGTTGAAAGCAAACAATTATAATGAAGCTGTATATTTGGTAAGTTTTTTGTTTTTTTGGCTTTTGGGGAGCTTTTTGGTATGTTATGACTTAGTGTTGGGATGAAGGGGAGAGGTGAGCTACAACCAAATAATTTATCTTTTCTCTTGAAATACAGTTCCCCACTCACCACAACAGCTGCTCTTTTGAAACCATTCTTTTTTTTTTTTTTTTAATCTTTATTGGAGTATAATTGCTTCACAATACCGTGTTAGTTTCTGTTGCACAACAAAGCGAATCAGCCATATGCATACACATGTCCCCATATCCCCTCCCTCTTGAGCCTCCCTCCCATCCTCCGTATCCCACCCCTCTAGGTCATCGCAAAGCACCGAACCCATCTCCCTATGCTATGTTGCTGCTTCCCACCAGCCAACTGTTTTACATTTGGTAGTGTATATATGTCGATGCTACTCTCACTTCGCCCACCCACCCCATGTCACCAAGTCCATTCTCTGTGTCTACCTCTTTATTCCTGCCCTGCAACTAGGTTCATCACTACCTTTTTTTTTTTTTTTTAGATTCCATATATATGCGTTAGCATACGGTATTTGTTTTTCTTTCTGACTTACTTCACTCTGTATGACAGACTGGGTCCATCCACCTCACTACAAATAACTCAATTTCATTTCCTTTTATGGCTGAGTAATATTCCACTGTATATATGTGCCACATCGTCTTTATCCATTAATCTGTCAATGGACACTTAGGTTGGTTCCATGTCCTGGCTATTGTAAATAGTGCTGCAGTAAACATTGTGGTGCATGTCTCTTTCTGAATTATGGTTTTCTCAGGGTATATGCTGAGCAATGGGATTGCTGGGTCATATGGTAGATCTATTTTTAGTTTTTTAAGGAACCTCCATACTGTTTTCCATAGTGGTTGTATCAATTTACATTCCCACCAACAGTGTAGAAGGGTTCCCTTTTCACCATACCTTTTCCAGCATTTATTGTTTCTAGCTTTTTTGATAATGGCCATTCTGACTGGCGTGAGGTGATACCTCATTGTAGTTTTGATTTGCATTTCTCTAATAATTAGTGATGTTAAGCATCTTTTCATTTGCCTCTTGGCTATCTGTATGTCTTCCTTGGTGAAATGTCTATTTAGGTCTTCTGCCCAATTTTTAACCGGATTGTTTGTTTTTTTGATTGAGCTCCATGAGCTGTTTGTATATTTTGGAGATTAATCCTTTGTTTCATTTGCAAATATTTTCTCCCATTCTGAGGGTTGTCTTTTTGTCTTGTTTATGGTTTCCTTTGCTGTGCAAAAACTTTTAAGTTGATTAAATCCCATTTGTTTATTTTTGTTTTTATTTCTGTTACTCTAGGAGGTGGGTCAAAAAAGATCTTGCTGTGGTTTATGTCCGAGTGTTTTTCCTATGTTTTCCTCTAAAAGTTTTATAGTGTCTGGTCTTAACATTTAACTCTTTAATCCATTTGGAGTTTATTTTTGTGTATGGTGTTAGGTAGTGTTCTAATTTCATTCTTTTACATGTAGCTGTCCAGTTTTCCCAGCACCACTTATTGAAAAGGCTGTCTTTTCTCCATTGTATGTTCTTGCCTCCTTTGTCGTAAATTAGGTGCCCATATGTGCGTGGGTTTATCTCTGGGCATTCTGTCCTGTACCATTGATGTATATGTATGTTTCTGAGCCAGTACCATACTGTCTTGATTACTGTACCTTTGTGGTATGGTTTGAAGTCGGGGAGCCTGATTCCTGCAACTCCATTTTTCTTTCTCAAGATTGCTTTGGCTATTTGGGTCTTTTGTGTTTCCATACGAATTGTAAGATTTTTTGTTCTAATTCTGTGAAGAATACTGTTGGTAGTTTGATAGGGATTGCATTGAATCTGTAGATTGCTTTGGGTAGTATAGTCATTTTCACAATATTGATTCTTCCAAACCAAGAACATGGTATATTTCTCCATCTGTTTCTGTCATCTTTTATTTCTTTCGTCAGTGTTTTATAGTTTTGCGAGTACAAGTATTTTGCCTCCTTAGGCAGGTTTATTCCTAGGTATTTTGTTCTTTTTGTTGTAGTGGTAAACGGGAGTGTTTCCCTAATTTATCTTTTGATTTTTCATTGTTGGTGTATAGGAATGCCAAAGATTTCTGTGCATTGATTTTGTATCCTGCAACCTTACCAAATTCATTGATTAGTTTTCTGGTGGCATCTTTAGGATTTTCTATGTATAGTATCATGTCATCAGCAAACGGTGGCAGTTTTACTTCTTCTTTTCAAATTTGTATTCCTTTTATTTCTTTTTCTTCTCTGATTGTTGTGGCTAGGACTTCCAAAACTATGTTGAATAAGAGTGGCAAGAGTGGACATCCTTGTCTTGTTCCTGATCTTAGTGGAAATGCTTTCAGTTTTTCACCATTGAGTATGATGCTTGCTGTGGGTTTGTCATATATGGCCTTTTTTATGTTGAGGTAGGTTCCCTCTGTGCCCATTTTCTGGAGAGTTTTTATCATAAATGGGTGTAGAATTTTGTCAAAAGCTTTTTCTGCATCTACTGAGATGATCATATGGTTTTTATTCCTTAATTTGTTAATGTGGTGTATCACATTGATTGATTTGCGTATATTGAAGAATCCTTGCATCCCTGGGATAAATCCCACTTGATCATGGTGATCCTTTTAATGTGCTGTTGGATTCTGTTTGCTAGTATTTTGTTCAGGATTTTTGTATCTATGTTCATCAGTGATAATTGGTCTATAATTTTCTTTTTTTGTGATCTCTTTTTCTGGTTTTGGTATCGGTGATGGTGGCTTCGTAGAATGAATTTGGGAGTGATTCTCCCTCTGCAATGTTTTGGAAGAGTTTGAGAAGGATTGGTGTTAGCTCTTCTCTAAATGTTTGATAGAATTCGCCTGTGAAGCCATCTGGTTCTGGATTTTTGTTTGTTGGAAGATTTTTAATTATGGTTTCAATTTCATTACTTGTGATAGATCTATTTATATTTTCTACTTCTTCCTGGTTCAGTCTTGGAAAATTGTACCTTTCCAAGAGTTTGTCCATTTCTTCGTGGTTGTCCATTTTATTGACATATAGTTTTTTGTAGTAGTCTCTTATAATCCTTTGTATGTCTGCAGTGTCAGTTGTGATTTCTCCTTTTTCATTTCTAATTTTATTGATTTGCGTCCTCTCCCTTTTTTTCTTGATTAGTCTGGCTAAGGGTTTATCAACTTTGTTTATCTTCTCAAAGAACCAGCTTTTAGTTACATTGATTTTGGTATTGTTTTCTTCATTTCTATTTCATTTATTTCAGCTCTGATCTTTATGATTTCTTTCCTTCTGCTGACTTTGGGTTTTCTTTGTTCTTCTTTCTCTAGTTGTTTTAAGTGTACAGTTAGATGTTTATTTGATATTTTTCTTGTTTCTTGAGGTGAGATTGAATTGCTATAAACTTCCCTCTTAGAACTGCTTTTGCTGCATCCCATAGGTTTTGGGTTGTCATGTTTTCGTTGTCATTTGTTTCTATGTATTTTTTTATTTCTTCTTTGATTTCTTCAGTGATCTCTTGGTTATTTAGTAGACCACTGTTTAGCCTCCATGTATTTGTGTTTTTTACAGTTTTTTTCCTGTAATTGATTTCCAGTCTCATAGTGCTGTGGTCAGAAAAGATGCTTGGTAGGATTTCAGTTTTCTTAAGTTTTCCGAGGCTTGATTTGTGAACCAAGATGTGATCTTTCCTGGAGAATGTTCCATGTGCATTTGAGAAGAAAGTGTATTCTGCCACTTTCGGGTGGAATGTTCTGTAAATATCAATTAGATTTATCTGGTCTATTGTGTCATTTAAAGCTTGTGTTTCCTTATTTTCTATTTGGATGATCTGTCCATTGGTCTAAGTGGGGTGTTTAAGTCCCCTACTATTATTGTGTTACTGTCGATTTCTCCTTTCATGGTGGTTAGCATTTGCCTTATGTATTGAGGTGCTCCTCTGTTGGGTACATAAACATTTATAATTGTTGTATCATCTTCTTGGATTGATCCTTTGACCATTATGTAGTGGCCCTCCTTATCTGTTGTAGCAGTCTTTATTTTAAAGTCTATCTTATCTGATATGTGTATTGCTATTCCAGCTTTCTTTTGATTTCCATTTGCATGGAATATCTTTTTCGATCCCTTCACTTTCAGTCTGTATATGTCCCTAGGTCTGAAGTGGGTCTCTTGTAGACAGCATATATATGGGTCTTGTTTTTGTATCCATTCAGCCAGTCTGTGTCTTTTGGTTGGGGTGTTTAATCCATTTGCATTCAAGTTTATTGTCGATATGTATGTTCCTATTACCATTTTCTTAATGGTTTGGGGTTTGTTTTTGTGGGTCTTTTTCTTCTCTTGTGTTTCCCGCTTAGAGAAGTTTCTTTAGCATTTGTTGTAAGGCTGGTTTGGTGGTGCTGAATTCTCTTAGCTTTTGTTTGTCTGAAAAGCTTTTGACTTCTCCATCAAATGTGAATGAGATCCTTGCTGGGTAGAGTAATTTTGGTTGTAGGTTTTTCTCTTTCATTAGTGTATCCTGCTACTCCCTTTTGGCCTGCAGAGTTTCCACTGAAAAATCAGCTGATAACCTTATGGGGATTCCTTTGTATGTTATTTTTTGTTTTTCCTTTGCTGCTCTTAATACTTTTTCTTTGAATTTAAATTTTGTTAGTGATTAATACGTGTCTTGGTGTGTTTTTCCTAGGGTTTATCCTGTATGGGACTCTCTGTGCTTCCTGGACTTGGGTGACTATTTCCTTTCCCATGTTAGGGAAGTCTTCCCCTGTAATCTCTTCAGATATTTTCTCAGACCCTTTCTTTTTCTCTTCTCCTGAGACCCCTATAATTTGAATGTTGGTGCATTTAGTGTTGTCCCAGAGGTCTCTGAGATTGTCTTCAATTCTTTTCATTCTTCTTTCTTTCTTCTGCTCCTCAGCAGTTATTTCCACTGTTTTATCTTCCAGCTTACTTATTCATTCTTCTGCCTCCGTTATTCTGTTATTGATTCCTTATAGTGTATTTTTCATTTCAGTTATTGTATTGTTCATCTCTGTTTGTTTGTTCTTTAGTTCTTCTAGATCTTTGTTAAACATTTTTTGTATTTGTTTTTTGGTATGTTATGACTTAGTGTTGGGATGAAGGGGAGAGGTGAGCTACAACCAAATAATTTATCTTTTCTCTTGAAATACAGTTCCCCACTCACCACAACAGCTGCTCTTTTGAAACCATTCTTTTTTTTAAAAAATAAATTTATTTATTTTATTTATTTATTTTTGGCTGCGTTGGGTCTTCGTTGCTGCACGTGGGCTATCTCTAGTTGCAGTGAGCAGGGGCTACTCTTTGTTGTAGTGCATGGACTTATTGCGGTGGCTTCTCTTGTTGCGGACCACGGGATCTAGGTGCACAGGCTTCAGTAGTGTGGCTCACAGGCTCTAGAGCGCAGGCTCAATAGTTGCGGTGCACGGGCTTAGTTGCTCGCGGCTTGTGGGATCTTCCTGGACCTGGGATCAAACCCGTGTCTCCTGCATTGGCAGGTGGATTTTTAACCACTGCGCCAGCAGGGAAGTACCGAAACCATTCTTATTAAAGATACAGAGCTCATTACCGAGTCCAGTGGCTTCTGTTAACTCAATCCTAGTTGACCTCCCTGTAACATGGGATGCTTTACACTACTTGGTTTCTGCAGCACCACTCTTTTCAGGACCTCCTGCTGCCACCTACCTTCTATTCCTCAGTCTCCTTTTACTGGGTAACCTTCCTTTGCCCTTTAAATTTTTGTGTTTCCCAGGATTCTGTCCTCACTTCACTTTTTTCCAAACATTCTCTGCTGAAGCATTCTCATTCTCTTATAGCTTCATAAACTACCTTTATTTTGATGACCTTCCCCCCTACCAACTCTAATCTGTATCTCCTGCTTCAGCCATTCTCCTGAGCTCCAGACCTTTGGTCCAAATACTACCTGGATAGCCCTAAGGTATCTTGCCTGGAAGTCCCTGAATTAATGCATTCTTTATACCTCCTTTTCTGTACCCTCAGCCCAACCCACACAAGTGGTTGCTATTTACTGGATAGCCCGTCCAGAAACCTGAGCATTAATTTTTGTCTTGCCTTTGCCCTCTCATACCAGTCTCCAAGCCCTGTCTGTCCTACCTCCTAAATTTCTCTCCAGTCTGTCCCTTCTCCTTGTCTCCAGGGCCTCTAGTGTAGTTCATGCCTTCCTCGTAATGTCTTAACAGCTCTTAACAGCTCTTTTTGCATCCAGATTCTCTGCCTTTCACTTTATCTTCTGTAGTGGCACCAGAATGGTCTTCTGTAACTAGGCTCTGTTCATGTTGGTTACAGGTTAAAAACCTCAGTTCCTTCCCATTTTCTACAGTGGATAGTCTTCAAAGCCTGGTGCACAAGATGATGCAGGAAGTAAATATCAGAACTCTTACTTATCTTAAATGGAAATGGAATTAAGCCTTATTAATACATAACACATAGATTGACAGTGGGCCAACTTATATTTATATATAAGTAGATATTTATGTGTTGAGGTATGTGATCAAATTCTTTTCTACTGAGTACATGATCAAAAGAGTTTGGACACTCATCACGCTATTAAGTTCAGATTCCATTAAGTCTGATCCTTCATGGTTGCCCCAGTCTGTTTCTCTTTGCCTCCCATATACCCTCCAGCTCTATCTGAATTACTTGCTGGTCCCTGAACACACCTTGTTTTTGAACCTTTCTGCCTAGAACCCTCTCCTTGCTCTCCACGTGAGGACTACTTTTTTCATCCTTTATGATCTAGCCCAGTTGTTACCTCCTATATGATGTTTCCCCCTACTCCCTTTGTCCCTATTTCTAGAACACTTTATTTATCTTTTAGTATAGGATTTATCCATCTGGGTTGAGATTGTGCTTGTCCCACTAGTCTGTGAGCTCCCATGTGACAGAGACTTTAATAGTGCTCAGCAGTGGCACACAAAGGGCACCCAATAAATATCTGTTCATAAATTTCCATTTCTGTGGTCCAGCGAAAATTTTTTCACAGCCAAACAGAAAAGAAGATTATTGGTTGTAATAGCTAGAATATTACAGTTTAGGTTCTTAGTTTAGTATAAATGTAAAGCTATAAATGCAGATTCCTGTCCTTCCTACAGTGTCTGTCACAACTACTCAGCTCTGCTGTTATAGCAGAAAAGCAGCCACAGACAATATGTAAACAAATAAGCATGGCTGTGTAAAAGTCGATTTGTGGACAATGAAATGTAATTTCATATAATTTGTATGAATCAAAATATTCTTTTGGGTTTTTTTCAAGCATTTAAATATTTAAAAACCATTCTTAGTTTGCAGGCTGCTTAAAAAACAGGCAATGGGGGCTTCCCTGGTGGCGCAGTGGTTGAGAGTCCGCCTGCCGATATAGGGGTCACGGGTTTGTGCCCCAGTCCGGATAGATCCCACATGCCGCGGAGCGGCTGGTCCCGTGAGCCATGGCCGCTGAGCCTGCACGTCTGGAGCCTGTGCTCCGCAACAGGAGAGGCCACAACAGTGAGAGGCCTGCATACCGCAAAACAAACAAACAAACAAAAAACAAAACAGGCAGTGGGCTAGATTTGGTCCTTGGGCTGTAGTTTTTCAGAACTGTGGTTTCAAACATTACAGAATTGCTTGTTTTATAATTATTACAAAGGACATTTAGATTTCATAGAAATTGTTCTCCCCACCAGGTCCGTTTTTTATCTGATCTTGTGAATTGTCACGTCATTGCTGCCCCATCAATGGTTGCTATGTTTGAAAATTTTGTAAGTGTAACTCAGGAAGAAGATGTGCCTCAGGTAAGAAAACCCCTTGTGCTGAATCTCGTCCATATAGTACCAGGAATTTTTCACTGGTAACCCTTTAGTAGTAAAAACAGAAGATTAACAGTAGATTTATCACATTGTAAATTCTTAATGTCTAAAAGTTAAGTCAGCTGGTATAATGGTGGGTTCTTTGTGACATCTGTACATTAGTTAAATGATTCTGTCTAGTAACATTAAAGCTAATATATCTAAAAATGCTCTAAATGAGCCAGATGTCTTTGTTAAGTCATACTGAATTGCGTCCATAGGATTTCATTCAGGAATAAATATAATATGAATGAAAATTCACTAGCACCTATTTTAAATGTACCTTTTTAAAAAAATTCCTTAGGTGCGCCGGGATTGGTACGTGTATGCATTTCTATCATCTTTGCCCTGGGTTGGAAAGGAGTTGTACGAAAAGAAAGATGCAGAGATGGACCGAATCTTTGCCAACACTGAAAGCTATCTTAAGTAAGGGCACAGCAGCTTGGTAATGATTTTGTGTCCCCTTAAGTTTTTTCAGAAGAATTTTGTTATAAGTTTCATTTTCTATTAATAGGTAATTCTTTGGATATTGTTAATATCTACTTAGTTACAATAAAGCTAAAGGAAGTCTAAAGATAAAAATCTGCTTTCTCATTACACTAAGGTACCTTTAAATGATTTTTTAAATGTTTTATATTTTTCAAAAGTTGTACTGTTTTTTTAATACTATATAGATGTTTGCAAAAGAATGAAAATAAGAGTATGAATATGCTAACATTTGAATGTCATTTCCCCTTTTTATACAAATGATAGTCCAGTATACACATTGTTCTTCTATACACACTTGCTTTTTTTTTCCCTCTTAATATAGTTTGGATTCGTTGCATAAGATATTTAGCTCTACCTCATTCCTTTTAACAGCTGTATGGTATTCCAGGCTTTTAATGTACTGTAATTCCTTTAACTAGTCTCCTGTTGGTAGACATTGAGGCTATTGCAAGTCTTTGGCTATTTTAAACAGTGTTTCAGTGAATATCCTTGTACATAAGTCTTTATGTGCATGTACAAATATGTTTTGGCGTGGCAGGTACAAATATGTTTTGGGATGATGTGAATTCTTAGAAATGGCATTGCTGGGTTGAAGTGTCTTTAACAATTTTAATTTTGATATTTAGTCAGATTGCCTTCCAAAGAGATTATACTCTTCCATATGTCGTCTAAAGAGATTATATCAGTTAGCCCTCTGCCAGTGATGTTTTTGAAACCGTGTATTTGCCTACATTTTGGCAATGCAATACATTATCAAAGATTCTAATATCTGCCAATCTGATAGGTTAAAATGTTTCACTCCCTTAATTTGCATTTTATTAATTATGAAAGCAACTGAATATCTTTTCATGTTTTAAGAACCTAAATGTAGATTTTCATTCTTACCTTTAGAAGACGCCAGAAGACTCATGTGCCCATGTTACAAGTATGGACTGCAGAGAAACCGCATCCACAAGAAGAGGTAAATTGATTTCAGTCTCTTGTGATACAAGCACAGAGTAGATTCTTATCTCTGTGACATATTCAAATCATCCCATTTGTATACCTCAGCTGGGTTTTCACATTTCATATCAGGGGTTCAGCTCCTCATAGCCCTAGGCATATAGTGGATTTTTAATAAATGTTAGAATGTCATCAAAACATTCCCTATTCTAGAGTTGATGTATTTTTAATTTAAGTGCCCAATTTGAAAAAATAAGAAGTATCAGCCCCAGACAGACTTTATAAAATAAGTAAAACAAAAACAGAAACTTCGCAGTATTCCTTAGTACTGTATTTAATTGTAAGTTAGCTTGCTTTTGTATCCTGTATTTTAGAAGGCAGTAGATTTTTGGTTTTGTCTAGTCAAAATGTTATTTCATCTAGCCTCCAAATATCTATTAATTGTTAAAAATTAATCTGTCTTTAGTATTTAGATTGCCTCTGGGCCCAGATTCAGAAATTGAAAAAGGATCGCTGGCAGGAGCGGCACATCCTAAGACCTTATCTTGCCTTTGACAGCATCCTGTGTGAAGCACTGCAGCACAACCTGCCTCCTTTCACACCACCTCCTCACACTGAAGATTCGGTGTACCCGATGCCAAGGGTCATCTTCAGAATGTTTGATTACACGGATGATCCTGAGGTACATGCATGACCAACAAAAGTGCCTTTCAAAGCGCCTGTGTTGTGTTGTAATTGTGGTTTAATCTTGTTTGAATTATGCCTATGGGACATTTTAATTTTGAGTTGTTTATTATCTAAGAGGGTCATTGGCAGCGAAGTTAACAGTTTAATTCAGTGAATGGTATCACCTCATTATTCAAGAAATCATATTTAGGCAGTGTAAATTGACAGCACGGTGTACAATTGAAGAGTGTAGGTTTGAGAGGCCAAGTAGGTTTGGATTTTAATCCTGGCTTAGTCATAGCCCAGCTGTGTGCTCTTCAGTGAGTTATTTACTTCCCTACCTTAGTTTCCTAATGGAATAATAACAGTATATATCTCATAAAGTTGTAATGAGGATTAAATTATTAACACGCATAAAGTGCATAGAACAGTATGTGACACGTGATGAGTGCTCAATAAAGTGTTTTTAATTTAAAAATCCCAATGATTAGTATAAGCTGACTTTATAGTTCTTAAATATATGTATTTTTTATTATGAGGTCAGGTTGTTGATAGCTGTTATACTTTAGCAATTAAGAAAATGTATAATTTTGATATTAACATTTGATATAAAAATTTACATTTTAACTGTGCTTTAGTTACTTTATACCTTTGCATTTGAGTGATTGTTTTTTTTGGGTTTTTTAAAAATTTATTTTTGGCAACGTTGGGTCTTCGTTGCTGCGCACAGGCTTTCTCTAGTTGCAGTGAGCGGGGTCTACTCTTCCTTGCAGTGTGTGGGCTTCTCATTGCAGTGGCTTCTCTTGTTGTGGAGCACAGGCTCTGGGCACACGGGCTTCAGTAGTTGTGGCACATGGGCTCAGTAGTTGTGGTTCACGGGCTTAGTTGCTCTACGGCATGTGGGATCTTCCTGGACCAGGGCTTGAACCCGTGTCCTCTGCATTGGCAGGCGGATTCTTAACCACTGTACCACCAGGGAAGCCCATGACTGTCTTAACTTTAATACCCAGGCAGCAAGCACAGTGATCACTGGGCTGGTTCTGAAAAGAAACTCGCCTGGCTAAAGTACTATCGATACCTGTTGCTTAGTACATTCCAGTCAGCATAGAGCAGAGTTTCTCAGCCTCAGCACAATTGATGCTTTGGGCTGGATAATCCTTTGTTGTGGGGCTGTCCTGTGAATTGTAGGATGCTTAGGAGCATCCCTGGCCTCTACCTTCTAGGTGCCAGTAGCATGTCAGTTGTGACAACCAAAAATGTCTCCAGAGATTGGCAGATGTCCCCTTAGGGGCAAAATTTCCCCCAGTTGAGAACCACTGGCATAAGAACCAATGTTACCACCTTAGGTCAAACTTGAGTTTTCTTTCCCTGTCTTCTCTCTTCTATGGAAAGTTGCTTATGACCAGGGAAATTTTAGTGTATGTATACTCTATCTCAGGGTAACAAGTTGTTGGATAATTGGTTATATATACAAAATTATCAACTTGCTACCCACTTGCAATATTGCATATATAATGCTTTTAGTTAACTTTATGTAATGGTCTAATTAGAGTATATATAATTGGAAGTCTAATTTACAGTAAGACTGTTAGAATCTTTGTGATTAGGTA
Organism: Stenella coeruleoalba; assembly: GCF_951394435.1. NCBI lineage: Eukaryota > Metazoa > Chordata > Mammalia > Artiodactyla > Delphinidae > Stenella > Stenella coeruleoalba. The sequence goes on from NC_137153.1 coordinate 88,928,028, forward strand.
TTTAGGGGAACATTAGAATGGCACCTCAAAATTTGCTTTTCCTGTACTATTTGTACTTAATTGGTGTTGCCTCTGTAATGTGCCCATCATCCTTTGCCAGAAGAGCATAAATATGCAAAATATCTGTTTGAAGAGGATTTGGTTTTTTTGTTCTGGGCTTTCAAAAAATGTTTTGTTTTGTTTTTAATTAGAAATGATAAAGTAGATTAAAGTAAAAGTCACCATTAAGTAGTAAGTAATAAGTAAATAAACTCATTGAACCTGTTTGCTATGCATATTTTTTTAATTAAACAATATCATGTAGATAATGTTCTTCAACCTTTTTTAAAACAGCGTAGTGTGGATATCTTTCAGTGCATACATGATTTTTTTATGTCTACATAGTGTTCAAGACAAAATTTTCCCTCTCTCCATGTTTTTTATGGAAGTAATCCAGTCCCATGGTTTCAAAAAATAAACTGTAATGGCCACGGCGGGCGAGAGCGAGCCGCGGCTGCCGCCCGGGCCCCAGGGTGATCTCGGGGGCCTGGGGCCCCGTGCGGCCGGCTCGGTAGCTTTTCCCTCCTGCCCCCCTGCACGCGGAGTCCTTCCTCCCCTGACGGGGTCTCCAGCTTAACCCAGACCAGAGGAGGCTTTTCTTTGGGTGGGGGACACGAAAGTGCATTGAGAATTTCTCAACTCGGGAAGCAGAAGTGCTGCTCCTAGGTTTTACAGGGAGTAAGGGGGGAGCAGTGAGTTCATGGATATTGAGTGATGATAATAGCTAACCTTTTTCCAAGCCCTCGCTGTGTGCCAGGCACTGTGCAGAGCAACTTGTGTGTCTCTTCTTTACTCCCGAAATGCCCCAATGAGGTTAAATTGACCAAAGCAATGGTTATGGAGAAGCCTAGTCCCCTGCTGGTCGGGCAGGAATTTGTGAGACAGTATTACACACTGTTGAACCAGGCCTCAGACATGCTACACAGATTTTGTGGAAAGAACTCTTCTTATGTCCATGGGGGTTGGATTCAAATGGAAAGCCAGCAGATGCGGTCTATGGACAGAAAGAAATCCATAGGAAAGTGATGTCACAAAATTTCACCAATTGCCACACTAAGATCCGTCATGTCGATGCTCATGCCACCCTGAATGATGTGTGGTGGTCCAGGTGATGGGCTTGTTCTCTAATAACCACCAGGCTTTGAGGAGATTCATGCAGACCTTTGTCCTTGCTCCTGAGGGCTCTGTTGCAAATAAGTTCTATGTTCATAATGATATCTTCAGATAACCAAGATGAGGTCTTTGGTGGCTTTGTCACTGAGCCTCAGGAAGAATCTGAAGAAGAAGTAGAGGAACCTGAAGAAAGACAGCAGACACCTGAGGTGGTACCTGATGATTCTGGAACTTTCTATGATCAAACTGTTAGCAATGACTTAGAAGAACATTTAGAAGAACTTGTTGCTGAACCAGAGCCTGATCCTGAACCAGAGCCAGAGCAAGAACCTGTGTCTGAAGTCCAAGAGGAAAAGTCTGAGCCAGTATTGGAAGAAACTGTTCCTGAGGATGCTCAGAAGAGTTCTCCAGCGCCTGCAGACATAGCCAGACAGTGCAGGAGGACTTGAGAACCTTTTCTTGGGCATCTGTGACCAGTAAGAACCTTCCACCCAGTGGAGCTGTTCCAGTTACTGGGATACCACCTCATGTTGTTAAAGTACCAGCTTCACAGCCTCGTCCAGAGTCTAAGCCTGAATCTCACATTCCACCGCAGAGGCCTCAGAGGGATCAAAGGGTGCGAGAACAGCGAATAAATGTTCCTCCCCAGAGGGGACCTAGACCAGTCTGTGAGGCTGGTGAGCAAGGTGACGTTGAACCCCGAAGAATCGTGAGACACCCTGACAGTCACCAACTCTTTATCGGCAACCTGCCTCATAAGGTGGACAAACCAGAGCTTAAAGATTTTTTTCAGAATTATGGGAATGTGGTGGAGCTGCGTATTAACAGTGGTGGGAAATTACCTAATTTTGGGTTCATTGTGTTTGATGATTCTGAACCTGTTCAGAAGGTGCTTAACAACAGGCCCATCATGTTCAGAGGTGAGGTCCGTCTGAATGTGGAAGAAAAGAAGACTCAAGCTGCCCGGGAAGGGGATCGCCGAGATTACCGCTTTCGGGGACCTGGAGGCCCTCGAGGTGGGCTGGGTGGTGGGGTGAGAGGCCCACCCCGTGGAGGCATGGTGCAGAAACCAGGATTTGGAGTGGGAACGGGCATTGCTCCAAGGCAGTGAATTGCTCTTCACCGATCTTCAGGCAGCAGTACAAACCCTAGCTCCCACAGAATGGTGATTTCTTCAGCCTACCTTTGGTATCTTGGAATCTGATCCTAGTCTATGATAAACTGCTTAAGTTTGTACAGTTCTACTTTTTGTGTTACTGGTGTGTGCTCCTTCCCCTCTCACCCCCCCCCCCACCTTTTAGTCCTTCACTTCCAGTTTTGTGGAATGATATTTTAGGAAAAATGGATTTTTAAAGAAGAAAAAAAAAAAAGACTGCATTTCCTTGCTTTATTTGCATATACAGACTGGATTTTTTTTTTTAACAGTTTCCCCAAAGGATTGTCTTGCTTATTACTGACATTTGGTATGTTTCATTCATTGGAATATTTTTTACTTATTTTCTACATTTTTCAAAAGCCTGTGAGAATTACAGGATTTGATAAACATTTTGAAGACAGGAAGAACCCAAACTGTCTCTTCTTTGAGAGTCATGACTACCTTCTGCTGTGGAAAAATTGCCGTTGGAAAAATTGACAATTTAGATTCTCTCTGGTATGGTTAAAAACTGAATAAAAGGTGTTAGTAGAGTTTTTCTTTGGATACGTGGTTGCAAAACAGTTCCAAAACCTGTTTTTACCATTGAAATTTAAACTGTAAGATAGGTTTTAAATGTCTAGAATGCAACTGATAAGCTTTTCTTGAACTGTTAGATTTTTTTTTTGAAGTAGAGTTTTTTCATGTTTAATTTGTATTTGTAAAAAAAAAAACCAAAAAGACCCCAAAAATTTTCAAAAATCTGAATAACACAAAACCGGAGCAAAACTGTTGTGCCTTCTATTTATCTTTGATTCCAGTCTTGGCAATTGTTTAAAGAAAAATAATAATAAAAAAAATAAACTTAGATTTGTTCTATTTAAAAAAATAAATAAAAATAAACTGTATAGGACTAATAATATACAAAAATTACTTAGTTTGCTTCATTGAAGACTTGAAGTGGGCAAGGATAGTACAGTGTCAGATGCAGTAGAAAAAACACTATAGCTGACATTCTAATTCTCTTGTAGACATAAGTGAACAAATTTGCTGAAATACAGAGCTTTCACACTTGTGAACTTTTATCCCCAGCATCTAATACAGTGTCTGGAACATAATAAGCTCTGATATATTTGTTGAATAAATGAAAAATAATATTTTGTCTAGGTCTGGAGTATATGTATTTGGTTTTCTTTCCAGGGTCCTGTAATGCCAGGGAGTCATTCAGTGGAAAGATTTGTGATAGAAGAGAATCTTCACTGCATCGTTAAGTCCCACTGGAAGGAAAGGAAGACTTGGTAAGATGCTTTTCATGGTACTTTTAGTAGAGTGGAGAAAAAGTAGCAATCTTGATGATTTAGTAAGAGCAAATGTACGTTAAGAGTAAGAAAATCTTCCTCTCTTCCTGATGCCCTGTCTTGCTAAGACCGATCTCTAGCTTTCTGGAGGCACTTCACCCTCAAATAGTACTTTCCTGGATGCTGTATAGTACTGTAGTGCTTTATAGTAATATGCATATGATGCCTGCTCTTTTGTATGGATATTTGCCATGTGCTCTGGACAACTTAACTTGAATGGCAAGCTGTTTTTGGTATGAATGTTGTGGGAATAAATGAATACTAATGGTTTTGCTGTTTCCTAGCAGTTAGACATCAAGCTTTGGAAAAGTTTATTTTTAATATTTTCTGAAACCTTGGAAAGTTTTGGTTTAGATCTTAAAATGGAAAGGAATATAGTATTTTGGGAATGGTCTACCTTATAAAACATTTTACTTTAGTAGATCTGAATATACTTCCTTACTATTATTACTTATATGCCTTTTTTTTTTTTTTTTTTTGCGGTACGAGGGCCTCTCACTGTTGTGGCCTCTCCAGTTGCGGAGCACAGGCTCCAGACGCGCAGGCTCAGCGGCCATGGCTCTCGGGCCCAGCCGCTCCTCAGCATGTGGGATCTTCCCAGATGGGGGCACGAACCCGTGTCCCCTGCATCGGCAGGCGGACTCTCAACCACTGCGCCACCAGGGAAGCCCACTTACACTCCTTTTGATCTTCTAAGGAGTTTTGCATGCATTAAAGAGTTTCCTTATGGTAGACAAAATAATCTGTGCTGTAGTTAAGTAACTGAAATCTAGAACATTTCAGAAAAAGATTTCCTTTATATCTACATACACTGTTTTTGAAACTGCTTATTTAGTTTTTCATATATCTGTGTATACTCATTAAACTTAAATTACACTTTTTATATAGTGCTGCACAGCTAGTGAGTTATCCTGGGAAGAACAAGATCCCCTTGAACTACCACATAGTTGAGGTATGCATTCCAAGTGGAGCTTGTTTTTAAGTTTCAGAATCTTTCTGTTGACTGTAAAGTGTAATCTACCCTTGGCCTTTTTGTTGTTCTTGCTACTTGGCAGGTGCTGAAAATTAATAGAGAAGAGAGGAAATTGCTTTCAATTTTGGAGCTCTGTTAGCCATGTTAGTAAAGAGAAAAGAGGAGGTTAAGCCCAGTGTACAAATGGAATTTTGAGTTGCCTATAATTTATTTATATATTGATAGTATATCTTCATTCATGAATAGTTATCATGGATAATGTAAGTTACCTCTAACTCTATCAATACATTGTCCACTTAACAGATGTATAAGAGGCTTAAATATTTTAAAATACTGTATTCTTTAGGCAGATAACCCATCTTTAACTGTGTTTATCTGGCCTCTTATTACTAGCATACCCCTGACTAGTGTATTATTTCCTGTATCACAGGGTAGGGATAAGTAGGAATCCTTATTTATTCTTAGAAATCAAAAGAGCCAGTTGTTTTGGAAGTGGAAAAAAATAGATAATGCTTTTGATTCCATATGAAGTCATACAGAAGGATGATACTAGTAGCGTAGTTGAACACCTTGTAGAGATTTATTTCCCAAAAAACAGTGTTTTCACTTGACCCAAACTGTCAATTGCATTATTCATTTATGTTAAAATACTCAAAGTGAGCATAATTATGTATCATTTGATTCACTTTTTATTCATACTATACCTATGTACTTCCTTAGAAATGCTGCATCTGTTCTCTTTATAGAACTTGAGAGTGTGGTTAGGCTATGAACTTGACTCAGTGACATGTCAGTTGAAATGCAAAACATAAGTCATATTTTTAAATGTGCAAAATGTGTAGAAATTCATACAAAAGTATGGGAGATGGGAGTGAGAAGAAGGAATGCAGACCAGGCTCTAGAAGTCGAGATAGATGGTCCACACATTATATAAGGAGGAAGGAAACAAGTTTGTGAACGAGAGCATGGCAAAAAAGTCTTGGAATACCAAGAATATAGTAACAGTGTAGAATGAGTTAATAACTATCTTCTGTTCCCATCCTCCGAGTCTACAAAGGACTTTTACTTCTTATAGGAATGAAACTCTGGTGGATCTGTGAGTCCCCAGTAAACTGTACCTCCCTGAATTAACTCTGATACTTCCAGAGTTGAAATTGGACAGTTCTCTGGAAGTATCAACTAAGCATTAATTTTTGCATATTCTTATTTGATTGAGTTATAGAGATAAGAAATCTTCATTACAGTATTCAATTGTAGATCTTTGTGTTTTAAAGAGCATAATTTTAAAGGTTAAAAAGTAATTTTTTTTTATTATGAATACCATAGAGTTAGACTTTAGAACATTGAGGTGTTTCTAATAGTAGAAGTGTGTAGATAGCTGTTGAATTGAGTTCTGACTTGTAATTCCTTTGTAGGTGATCTTTGCAGAGCTGTTTCAACTTCCAGCACCCCCTCACATTGATGTGATGTACACAACACTTCTCATTGAACTGTGTAAACTTCAGCCTGGCTCTCTACCCCAAGTTGTATCCTTTCCTTTGTTTTTAATGTACTCTCTTTGGCCTGACTTTAAGAGATTATTAAATATTTCTGCTTGTGGGTTTAAATCACTTCATGAAAACAGTTTGGCGTTTCTTTAAAAGTTAAATATTACGTGTACTATACAATCCAGCCATTTTGCTCTGGAGTATTTACCCAAGAGAATAAATGTTCATAACTTTATTTGTAATAACCCAAAACTGGAAACAATCCAAATATCCATCAACAGAATGGATAAGCAAATTTTGTTACAGCTATACAGTGGAATACTACTCAGTAATAAAAAAAAAAAGGACAAATTTTCAATGCAGGCAGCAACATGAATGAATTGCAAAATAATTATATTGAATAAAAGGTGCCAAACAAATATGAATTCACACTATATGATACCATTTACACAAAATCCTAGAAAATGCAAAGTAATATAGTGACAGCAGACCAATATTTGCTTGGGGGCATAAATGAGGGGCAAAAGGGAGAATGGATTACAAAAGAGCATGGGGAACTTTTGGAGATGATGTAAATGCTCATTATCTCGATTTCATGGGTGTATACAGATCAAATGTACATCACTGATACCTCAAAGATCAATTACTTGAAACAAAGCTCAGCATTATTAGTCACTATATAGACTTCTAAGAAATGTTATTTATTTTTTCTACCACAGCTTATTTTCAAGGAGAGTATAGTTTTCCTTATCCTGAAATTCACAGCTTGCACAGGCAACTGAAATGTTATACATGCGTTTGGACACGATGAATACTACATGCGTAGACAGGTACAGTAATTGCCTTATTTCTGTACTGAGTGTTAGCAGCTTCTTCTCCCTGTACTTTATAAAAGAATTTGATAAGGAAAACAATCACCTTTTTAAGAATTTCCAAGTTGGTTTTTCTTTCTTGCCTCCCACAAATAATCCTTTATATAATAAAACTTGTAATTGTTATAACATTACACTTTCTAGTTTAATTTTCAACATGAAATGATGCCCATACTGAGGTTTTCTTTAATTGCATTGTTTAGTTCTTTGGTATGGTTACACTTTTCCCTCTGTAATTGGGTAGGTAAGCTTTTAAAATAGGTTTTATGCTAACCCATATGTAGAAGCAGAGTCTAATACTGTATATTTATGTTTATATAATATGTAATTTTGTTTATGAATAGTATCTGCTTCTAAAATAATTAGCTACTATGTAACTACAGCTCCAAGACTCAGTTTATACAAAAGGCCATATTGGATTTTTATAGCTGTGGTAATTTCATGCCTGTTGTCATCTTCTGGGTGAGGTCTATTATGTACTACCTTTATTAGCTGGTGTTCTCTCTTCTGTCAGTTTTCCAAAGTAGATCAGGACAGATATTGAACATTTCCATAATCTGTCATGTCTGCTGTTCAAATGCGATATTTGAAAATTATCAGTAAAGGCTATCCTGTGTTGTTGACCTATTATCTTGAGTAATTGTAATGACTGAAATTATAGATACATGAGGGATGTGCTTTAAGAAGGTGTCTGCTGAGCTTTTTTTCCCAGTCTAATTAATAAACCATCAGTTGTGCTGGGCATCCCTATTATGCCATTCATTCAGCAAGTGTTCATTGGGCTCTTAAAAATTTCACAGTGTTATACAGTCTACTAAGGTGATCCCTATCTAGTCAGAGAGATCAGATGTGTTTTTAAGAGAAAAGGGGGCTTTGATGGTATATTTTGTTGTTTGTGGTGAAAGGGTGTGGTATGATGATGAGAGACTACTTTGGCTCGTCCGTTTATAAAACGTTTTTAATCTTTTTTATTTTTGCACCTCACACCTCTGTTTCGTTGTCAGTTAAATGGGGAAAATAATACATTCCTCAGAAGTTATTGTGAGAATTAAATTATATAAACATATATAAGGTACTTGATATAAAACAGGCACTTGAATCATATCAATTATTCACTTAAAAAGGATAGCACTGTTAGGAGTGAAATGGGGGACTGTTACTTTTTGAAGTAGAAGGTGAGTTACAGGATTTGCACAGAAAAGGGTAACTGGTAGGAGAAAATACAGCTGTACGTAGGGGGAAATCGGGTTTTGTCTGAAGGATTATGTAAGTTCCTGTTATAAATTGCAACCATTCATCCTTTTCTGTCCCCCCACCCCACTTCTCTGTATAGGTTTATTAATTGGTTTTCCCATCATCTAAGTAACTTCCAGTTCCGTTGGAGCTGGGAAGATTGGTAAGCAGTGTTATGTATATTATATCTTTCTTCTCTCTACAGTCTGCCATTTTTTTAAAAAAGTTAATATTTAAAACTATAATATAAAAGCAATCTTCTTCACAGTCTGAAAGATTTAGGGTTTTTTTTGTATGTATATAAATGTAATAATTTAGGTAGAAGGGAACTATTTGTAGCTAAGTACAGGTTAGGTATAGCTGCAGATCATGTGTAAGAACTTACAAAACTATATTTCCTCATTAGGTCAGATTGTCTTACTCAAGATCCAGAAAGTCCCAAACCAAAGTTTGTAAGAGAAGTTCTAGAAAAATGTATGAGGTAAGTTCTTTGTGTTTTCTCCTTGGCTTAGGTCTTCTAATTTCTGTGGGGGTATTTTTCCCTTCTCTGCATTTGTGATGTATGTCTAGAATATTATTTTTAAAATCCAAGTACCTACCTCTCTTCCCTTTCAGTTTGTAATCAAGATTTAGGCTGAAAAACTTGGGCAACCATGCCATCTGGATTCTATGTGAATTAAGCCAATAAGGTTTTTTTGTCAAATAGACTTTGAAATAATTTCAGATTTCAGGAAAATTGCCAAAATAGAGCTCTGTATAGTGTTCATCTAGATTCCCTAGTTAACATTTTACTACATTTGTTCTAATGTCCTAGTCCTTTTTCCCTCTCTGTGTATGTAATCTACCCTTTATATTGGTCTTTTTCTGAACCCTTTGAAAACAAGTTGCAGATATGATGTCCAAGCATCCTTTAATGGTCAGTTGTATATTTCCTCAAAACAAAAACACTCCCTACATGACCAGCATACAGCTCCCCAAATCAGGAAATGAGCTCTGATACAGTAATACCACTATATGATCCACAGATGCTGCTGAAATTTTGCTAACCATCCCAACAATGTCTTTTCCCTTTCAGAATTCTTGGATAGAACGTGTGTAGCATTTAGTTGTCATTTTCTTCAGTCAATCTTTTTTTTTTTTTTTTTTTTTGGCAGTACGCGGGCCTCTCACTGTTGTGGCCTCTCCCATTGCGGAGCACAGGCTCCAGACACGCAGGCTCAGTGGCCATGGCTCACGGGCCCAGCCGCTCCGCGGCATATGGGATCTTCCCAGACCAGGGCACGAACCCATGTCCCCTGCATCGGCAGGCGGACTCTCAACCACTGCGCCACCAGGGAAGCCCTCTTCAGTCAATCTTGAACAGCTGTTATTCTTTATCTTTCATGTCCTTGTCAGTTTTAAAGAATGTAGGCCTTACTTTGTTGTGTTGCCTTGATGGCGCCCTCATGACTCAAGTCTTGCATTGTCCCACCACTAGAGATGTTAACCTTGATTACATGGCCATGTCAGGCTTCTCTAACTTAAATTCACCATTTTTTCCCTTTGTAGTTGATTAATATTTTGTGGGAAATACTCTGAGGTTACATCCTGTTCTTTATCAGACCTCCACTGACAACTTGTACTTTTATCTGTCACCACTGTGGTAATTGCCAAGTGATGATTCTCTTTGTCTATTATTTTTTCTACATTTATTAGTTGGCATTCTACTGTAAGAAAGAGCTTTCCTTTTTCACCCATTTATTAATTCCTGTGTTTATATATCAGTAGGGACTATTTCATTCAGTGGGTTCTAATTCATTACTGTCTTTATTAATTATGATGCTCAGATTGTCCCTGATTTGTCCATTGGGAGTCCCTTGTGGCTCCTGTGTCCATTTTTTTTTCTTCTTTAATGTCCCCCTCCATTCATTGAGCATTTCCTTATTTCTGGCACAAGATATTCCAGGCTTATCTTGTGTTTCCTTGCCCCTTTCCTGGAATCATCTATTTATTCAAGGAGTCCGAGTTTCTTTTAGTGGAGCATGGCACTTAGGAAGCAAGGTCTGGACACTTGATGTGCTTGTTATTATTGGGGTGTCATTGGTTCTAGGCCCTCTGGATGGACAAGGGTAGTGAATATATTTCTACACACACACACACATCTGTAACTATTTTTATATCCACTTAGATGTGTGTATCCCTCCAATTCCAACCAAACATCTCATTTTTTTCCTAGCCTTCCCCTTTGCCATGATTTGTAAATACCTTTGCAGGCATTAAGAAACCTGGTTCCCATTAGCCTCAATAAGTATTTATTTGCTGCAATATAACCCAACCAAGTCTCCCAACCATACAAACGGTTTCCTCTACCTCATCCCACCCCACCATCACCACCCCACATACCTGGCCTCCAGGCTTGTGGACCCAGTGGCCCACACCTAGTGCAAACCAGTAAGTTTTGAAGAAGGCCTGAGTTCTCGTGCTGGCCTAGACAACAGTTTAAAAGACTTGTTGTCCTCTTTTATTTCTTGGTTGTCAGCTGAGTCCGGGGTGTTGGAGATTGTGACCTTCTGGGTAAGTTGGATGTTACTGAAGAATGGAACTGATGAATGATATTTTCTGAGGCTCTTATTTGTATTGTAGGTTGTCTTACCATCAGCGTATATTAGATATTGTCCCTCCTACCTTCTCAGCTCTATGTCCTGCAAACCCAACCTGCATTTACAAGTATGGAGATGAAAGTAGCAGTAAGTAATAAAACAAATCCTGTTTTTAAAAGGTACTAATGCAAGTATTCTCTTAAGTCGGTTATCTAAGGTGGAGAAAGTGAACTTTTTCTCTTCTTGGGTTTATATTTTCTGTTTGAAAGGTGATTTCTCACTAACCTCTATTGTTTTATTTGCTATCATTTTGAAGGTTTATTATGATTTACTTAGTTATTACTGGCTTGTTACTTTTTTCTTTTAATATTGTTTATAATGTTATACCCATGACATTATTTTAAATGTTGCTAAGTATAGCAAGATGAATTTATAGCCAGAACTTAATAGAATGAAAATACGTTTGTCATGGCAATGGAGATTACTCGAACTGATTAATATCTGGTAACAGTTCAGGTGCACATAGACTGTATTTTGACCAGCAGTATGCCGCTAGAAGTAAATTCTTGAACATGCTTTTCTTACTTTTTGGTCACATCATTTCTGAGGTTGCACTATAAATCGAGGGGGGGGCTATATAATTTGATATGCCATTTTGTGCTTTACACTTAATGAAGGTAAGGTTGTACATTGGTGAGCACTGGTAGAGAGTTAGGTGTGGAGTTTCCAAGTTAGTCTTTTCACATGGCACTGAACACAGCTCCTCCATGAGCCTTCCAGTTCGTGTTGTGTAGCAGTTCTTTGCATCTTGAAACTCACTCCTCTCCCTTGCCTTCTCATATTGTACCCCTGGTTCTCCACCTGCACCTCAGACTACACCTGTTTTCCTTGAAATAAACTCGGTTCCAATGCTAAGTACATTTCCTATGTTACAATGTCACGTATTCCTTAAAACAACTCTGAGAAATAGGTATGTTTATTTTACAAATTTTACAATGAGGAAATGGCTTCAAAGAGCCAGAGTGAGATTGCTTTGAGTGGTAAAGCCCAGAGTCAGATACTGAGCAGCCCTGCTCTTGACCACTGTCTTTTCCTGAAAAAGCAAAGCTTGATGTGGTACTTGTAAGTGCCAAGTTTTGATTTCTGCTTTGTACTGGCTCAGAGAACCATAAGGTACAGTCTTTGATATCAAAGAGTTCAGACTTTTGTTGAACACTGAGCTTTCTTTTTTTCCATAGAAATAGCCTAACACTTAAGGCCCTCTTGTCATTCCTACTTTATGATTTGTCAGTTCTTCTCAAACTAACCTCCACTCCAGCCAGGCCCACTTCCTTTTTTACTTCTTCTATGCTTTCTTGCGTTTGCCTTTGTGCCATTATCCCATTCTAGAAAGCCCTTTCTCTTCTGATTCCTGTTCTCTTTCCAGGGTCTAGCCCAAGCTCCAGTCTTTTAAATATTTTTTAATGCAAGCCAGTTTTGTGTTGCTCTCTGGCTACTTCTTATGTGAATATCTTGGTTTTCCACCTAGAATGTAGACATCACAGTGGCAGAGGATTCTGTTTTTCTTCACGTATTTTCTCTCCCACTTTCAAGAAGAGCACACAGCACATGTGACCTGTTGTAATTGACTTTATTCATTCCAAGTGCTTAGTAACTCATATTCTACGTCAGAATTTTTTGTTACCTCTTTGTCTACCGTACATTAAAAGTAGTTGTTCTGGTGACGCCATACAGTATATCAGTATATACTAGTACAATATAATACAGTAAGGACTCAACAGGTATTAACCACCAGTAAACATGTGGAGTCAAAGCACATGAGCATCTGGCTTACACATATTCAAGTGTGTGGACTCAGCAGAAGAGAAAAGCAAAAAATCTGTCTTAAGTTGGCAGCCTTCACGTTGTTCAAACCCAAATTTAGTTTCCACTGTCTTAGGGAAAGGGAGGAGGAAGGGTACATTGACCAAAATCAAAGAGAATACATTGATTCTCAGCTTACGGAGGCCTAGGGATTTGAGGACTGTCAAAGGACAGCTGCAGCTGTGTCCCCTCACCCTCATCCCTGAGGAAGATCAGTACCCCTCATACTCTGAATTTCAGTTAGCTCCGTGTTAAGGAAGTATCGGGGCAAGAATTACCTCTTATGCTTTATTTTAGGTGAAAAAACCATTGCCCTATCAAATGAAACTTCCACATGTGGTTATCTTTATACAGAATATTGATCTTAGGAGAAAGAGTGCTCTATTTTAAAAGAAAATAATTTTTTTTTAAGGTTTCTCAGGTATTTAACTAATTGCAACAATAGTCTTAAAACCTGGTCTACTCTCCTCCCCATTCTGTGCTTAGACTCTCTTCCTGGACATTCGGTTGCCCTCTGTTTAGCTGTTGCCTTTAAAAGTAAAGCAACCAATGATGAAATCTTCAGCATTCTGAAAGATGTACCAAATCCTAACCAGGATGACGATGATGGTAAGGGAATTAAATATTTCTTGAATGGAACTCTGTATGGGCCATGTTAAAAGTATAAACATAATTTTCTTAAATCTCATGGGATACTCATAAAGCAATATATTTGTTTGGCCTGTCCAGCCTGACCATTGTTCCCAGAACCCAGCTATCTTCTCCCTTAAACATTCCCTCTTTTCACTTTAGAGAGTTTCCTGCCCAGAAAGACTTGGTATATTATAAAGTTGGATTTTCTCTCCAAATTAAACTATAAGTTTATCATCAACAGATAAGACAAAAAGAATGAGAGGGACTTGCTTTATGTCGTATTAAAACATCTTGAAAATTACAATAACTAAAACAAAAAAATCAGTAAAAGAGATGAAAAGTCTACTGGGACAACTAGGTTAACCATTTGTTGGGGGGCAGATTTTGTTGTTAGATGTGTTACATAATGACGTGCACAGAAAAATGACACAGTCAAAACATTAATGGTGTTTGGGTTATTTATTATTGGGATTTTGTTTGTTTAGATTTTTTTAAGAAACTTGTATTATGATGTTAGAGAAAATGTATTTAGAAAGTATAATTCAAAATGTTAAATTTAGACATTCTCAAACAGGACATAGACCTAACTGTTAAGGGCTTACTGTATTTTTTTCTTTTACTATATTTATTATCTTGCCACCATGTAGAGAGATAAGAACAAGGAAATCTATGTGGTATTTGTAAAAAGAAATGGATCATATAGAAGAATTAGGGAAACAATCCCAAAAAATTAAGAATTAAGATTATGCTTAGTTTTATATTTTGAGTATTTGAAATCAGTGATAGTCTTTTATCATCTATTAGTACTCAAAGACATTTGCTTGAATGTCTCACTTGGTATTTGGATGTGAGTGTGCCATCTGTTTAGCGATTCAGGCAAGGGACCAAAAAATTGCTATACTTAAAACATTTTCCTAACTCTCTTACTGTGGGCTATTTTTCAGATGAAGGATTCAGCTTTAACCCATTGAAAATAGAGGTCTTTGTACAGACTCTGCTACACTTAGCAGCCAAGTCATTCAGCCACTCCTTCAGTGCTCTTGCAAAGTAAGTACAAGAACACACATGCTGTCTTGAGGGTTCAGGACTTTGTTTGGTGAACACCAATGGCATCCTGATTTTTACCTAAAATTATTGACTGTGAAGATCTTAATAACAGTATTATCATATAATTTGATACAATGGGTTTTGGTTTGTGGTAGCTAAAATCCCCATCCTATGGCTCCTGTCAGTCTGTTAGCACAGTTTGCATGTATATATATTCAATAGAATGTACATTTTTTCATATAAACCTTTAGAGAAACAAGTGAAAAACCTGAGTCCATAGGACAGTCATATATACAGTCAAGAAGTTGCCACCTTGGGACTTCCCTGATGGCACAGTGGTTAAGAATCCACCTACCAATGCAGGAGATGCAGGTTCGATCCCTGGTCTGGGAAGATCCCACATGCCACAGAGCAACTAAGCCCATGTGCCACAACTACTGAGCCTGCAAGCCACAGCTACTGAGCCCACATGCCTAGAGCCCATGTTCCACAACAAGAGAAGCCACCACAATGAGAAGCCCACTCGCTACAACTAGAGAAAGCACACACACAGCAACACAGCCATCCATCCATCCATACATCAATAAATAAATAAATAAATAAATTTATTTAAAAAAAAAAGTTGCCACCTTGTCTAAGCATCTTCCTAAAAAAAGGTTAGCAGAATTGAGAGCCAGCTACATTTTTAGGAGCCACCCAAAGGTTGGCATCTAAAGACAGAACTTTCTAACTCGTCCTACAGTTCCAAATGAAGAAAGAACATACAGATATTCCTTCAGTTGAGCAGAGAAACTAGACTCCTCACCCCATCTCAACTTCCAAGTCTGTATATGACTTGCAGGATTCTCACAGAAGGCACAGTCAGAATACTGCACCTGTGTTAGTTCCTTAGCCCTCATCTATTCTTAGATACACAGTAAACTATAGTCCTAGGCTAATGATAGTATAATTTTCCTAAGATTTTATGACAAATTCCATACAAACTGAAATCCTAATCATACCTTTTATATCCTTAATGGTTAACGTTTGGTTATTTTGCATTTATATATTGCGCTGTAAACTGAGTAGCACTGTAAAGGCTTTGAAAATATTAAAATGTTTAATAAGTTTGTATGTGGTGTTTTTCCCCCCACTGTCAAAAGGTTTCATGAAGTCTTCAAAACCCTAGCTGAAAGTGATGAAGGAAAATTACATGTTCTAAGAGTCATGTTTGAGGTCTGGCGGAACCATCCACAGGTAAAAACTATTTAAGACATATTGAGGTGCTGATTGTACAGGTATAAAAATAAGGCAGTTAATACCATCGTTTTAGTTTGCAGAACATGAAATTTGACTCTTGCCTATAGAACAGTTTTTAAATCTGTAATTTTAGTGCTATGAAAAAGTAATGATGTTTGAGTTATTCTTTAAAGAGCAATTGTTATGATTTGGTTTGGTATTGTAATATCTCAGCTCATTTTAAGTACTTAATAAGAATGCTTATTTCTTGGAAGGTTCTCCAGTTGGGTAGGAAAGAATAATCTAGTCTAGCCAGTTTCTAAAACACAAGCTCCAGATTTGTCAAATCTCGATACACTATTATCATACCATGTATTATAAAGAGGCATTAAAATAAATTTCAGAGTTATATTAAGACTTTTGTGATAAAACTACCTTGTATTTCTAAATTTTAAGATTCGATGGAAATTATATATTTTGTATATATCATCTAAAATTTAAAGAAACATTGTTAAGTGTTAATATTCAGAGTTTTTCTTTTTGCTCAATCTTTGTGTTCTTGTATTCTTACAATAAGTACCAGAGCCAAGCAGAAGGCAAAATAAATCTTAAGACCTAATGGTTAAATTGTTCAGTTCCATAGCCACTGAAAATGAACTTCAGTTTTGCAGCAGGGGGATTATCGTGGCCTACATATAAGTGTGATTTACCCTAATAATTTATTTTCTCTGATTGTAGATGATTGCTGTACTAGTAGATAAGATGATTCGTACACAGATTGTTGACTGTGCTGCAGTAGCAAATTGGATCTTCTCTTCAGAACTATCTCGTGACTTTACTAGGTAATACGGATTATTTTACAAAGTTCCTGTTCTCTAAGAATTAGTTTATATGTGGTCCCTTATACATGAGCTCCAAATTCTGGTCCAAACCAGGTTGATATTAATATAATGGCCCAATCTGGTAGGATTGGACTTGGCAAAGATTCTTGCACAATGGAAATCCACACAGCCAGTCCGGCTGCAGTGTCTCTTAGGGATATACGTAAGTTGAATTAGGACTCAGCCAATCAGGAGAAATGCTTATAAATGATCCAGACTATTGGGAGGGAAGATCAGGCTGTATGGCAGGGTCTCAACTAGACAATGGGACATGGGCAGGAGTTCCAGCTCCACTGGGGACCTGAAATGCACCCCCGGAACTGGTAGAAATCACAGTCCGTCATAGATTACACATCATGGAGGGACTGAGGAAAGCCTGGTGGGCACCTGAATGCCTCTGGGGAAGGGAGGTCTCACCTGTCATAAAAGTCCTTGATTTAATACACAGAAGATTCATTCTAGACTCATTCCTCCTAAAGGAAAGAGGCTTTTCATTAAGTTTGGTTCTTATACGTGATGTTGAGTCCATAGGCTTTATAACTGATCAGGACTGGGACAGCAAGAGCTGACACAAAACAGGAAACAAAGGAAAATTACTTGCAAAGACATAAATATCCATCACAACCTTTATCCTGTTCATTGTATGTTATTGGCAGAGAACACTAGTCTGAGATAAACTGAATCCTTAGGGTGAAAGAATGTGGTCTGAGGTTATCATACCAGCCAAGTAGGTACTCACAAATGAAGGCAACGTCAGACCATTCTCAGATTTGCAAAATCTCAGAAAACTGACAACTCAAGTAGGTGTTAGCCATTATCCTGAATGATTTACACCTGCAACTCTAACTCTGCAAAGCCTTCCCTGACCACCCCTTCCAGAGTTAAAGTACTGTGCTCTTTTATCCTATCTGCTAACATTCTAGACCTTGAGTTTTATGAAATGATTGGTTTATTATCTTCCACTTCAACTGTCATTGTCCAGATCAAAATCTGTAGAAAGAAGTACTCTTCTGTGCTGTATATCCTGGGGTTAGGAGACCAAATGTATAGACATACAAGCAGTTAAGAAGCTACTTAAAAAGCACATGCATATTTATGCAACAAACATTTAAAGCACTTATAGGTGATCCTGGTATTTGAGCAAGTAGTTGACATAAATATCTCATTCTTAAAAGCCTAGCAGTGATAGCTATTATCAACTAATGAGATTCTTAAATGTGTCAAGAGAATTGGCTGAGTTTGTGCTAGTTAAATATCAACAGTATAAACCATGCAAATGAGCCTCAGATTGTTTCCATTTCAAGCTGCAATACTTAGTGTTTACATTTAGAAGAGAGAAAATGTATTTTTGTTCCTAACCTGTTTTTTCTGGTTTGCCATTTCATTGAATATATACACATACCTTCTATGTGTGTCTAGTAGGGGATGGAAATAAGAAAAATGACAAGGACCCAATATTGCCTTCAGGAAGCTCACCTGAGTAATGGGTGGAGCTAGATGTTTGCACAGTTGACAATACAAGAAAAATCATAATGTTGCTGGAGAGATATGCCTTATTCTGTCTGCCTAAAGAACAGAAGGCTAGGGCTTCCCTGGTGGCGCAGTGGTTGAGAGTCCGCCTGCCGATGCAGGGGACACGGGTTCGTGCCCCAGTCCGGGAAGATCCCACATGCCGTGGAGCGGCTGGGCCCATGAGCCATGGCCGCTGAGCCTGTGCTCCGCAACAGGGAGAGGCCACAACAGTAAGAGGCCCGCGTACCGCAAAAAAAAAAACAGAAGGCTATATAAAACCTCAAGAATGAGTAGGTTATAAAAGTTGAGAGGTCTTATTTTCTGAGTAGAGTTTAACATATAGTAATCAAATGCCTTATTACTTTAAGATTGTTTGTTTGGGAAATCTTGCACTCCACAATTCGTAAGATGAACAAACATGTTCTTAAGATCCAAAAGGAGCTAGAAGAGGCTAAAGAAAAACTCGCAAGGCAACATAAACGGGTAAGTCTTGTGTTGATTGTAAATGGTCAAAGAAAATATACCAGAAACTTTTGCGAATATTCATTACCTTGATGGGAACTTATTTTTTCGAGACCAAATCATGCAGAGCTGTTTGTAGAAGTGGAGGAAGGGACGGACCTGGGGTCTGCTGTTCTCTCGTTCTGCACGGTGAACCTGTTTAGGAAGCCACAAACCTCACTTCTCCATAGTTCACCATCTCTGGATCAGTTTCATGTTTGCCTTCCCAAAAAGGGAGGAGAAGGAAGGAGGACGCTTGTGTTTCTATAAGAGTTTCTGATGCAAGAGGGGAAGAGGGAGAAGATTGTCTGTGTTCACCACTCCCCCGGTAAGGTTGGGGGTAGTGGGGGGGGGGGTCACTCCCAGGCCTATAAGATACTTCTCATACTTCTCATATTAATAAGAAGTTAAGTATTTTAGCTATTTGGCAGAAACAGTGAGTTGGCTGTATCCTGTGATTTAGCAAACAGTGCTGGTATTGTTCATGACAGAATTTTCCAGTTATGCACATTTATCAGAGTAGAGGGTAGAAGCAAGTTTAATGATTTATATGAACTAGAGCAGGTTCGAGTGCTAGTCTCCATCTAGACATTCATATATACCTGAGTGTATGTAAACACACAGATCTAAAATACTGTAAGGTAAATGGTATCATCCCCATTTTATACATGTACAAACTCCAGAGACTTGACTTCACACCACTCTGGTCTCTAGATATGTGGTGTCCAATATGGTGACCACCAGCCACATGTAACTAGTTATAAGCTAATTAAATCTGAATACAATTTAAAAGTCAGTTCTTCAGTCACACCACGTTTCAAGTGCTCAGGTGTCACGCGTGGCTGGTGGCTATTGTGAGGGCAGCGCAGATCTACGGTGATGAAAGTGTTGTGATGAGAGGCTCCCAAGACCCTAACCCTGTATTTCCCCTAGGAGCAGCAGTTCAGTGTTCACAAACTCAGGGTTCCCAGCAATTTCATAAAACAGACTATGGTGAATAACAAAAATCAGCTGTATATTTTCCTTGGAGCTCAAAGCTGTTTTCATTTTGAATGGAGGAAAAATGTGACACATATTTCCTCCTTGAGTGGGTTGTCTTATAAAAGGCATAACTTACTTCTGCTTTATAGCAAATCTACCACGATTGCCCAAGTGCCACTGAATTTCCCTGGCCTAGATAAGAGGTACTCATAGGACTTGGGACATTTTGCCTGTATGTTTGGGACACTGGAGTACTTTTACTATAGAATACAAGTCTTCAAATAGCATTTGACCAGACATAATAAAAATCCTTAGATTTGCTTGATGTGATTTAATACACTGCAATCCTAAATGGTGTTTTCCCTTTGTTCCTTTGCATTCGGTAGCGAAGTGATGATGATGACAGAAGCAGTGACAGGAAAGATGGGGCTCTTGAGGAACAAATAGAAAGACTGCAGGAGAAAGTGGAATCTGCTCAGAGTGAACAAAAGAATCTCTTCCTTGTCATATTTCAGGTATCTTGGCTTGGGACACTGATATGTTCAAAGAAACAGTACATTTCTTTAGTTTTAAAAAATGTTTTTATCACAGAAGTAATACATATTCATTTATAAGATCTTAAATATATAAAAGTTTCTAAGGGAAAAATAAAAGTAATTGTTATTTACTTAATGAGCATTCTTGCATGAGCATTTCTCCTTGCTTTAAAAAAAATGGATACTACTGTTAAATACCTCTTTCATATTTAATTATTCCCAATTGTTGATCTATTTATTGATTGTTTTCCTTCCTGAAGATTTTTGTGTATACACTCCTGTTAACATTTCTGATTATGTCCTTAGAACAGGTTCTAAGAAAAATTACTAGCATAAGTTAATCTAGACATTAAAGGTCTTCGGGTATTGCCGAAAACGATGTACTAACTCATTATCACTGCTTTTCTACACTGACAGTATTTATTGAATTATGAAAGTTATGAATACACACCACAAAGGGTGAAACAAGCAATACCTTTGAGGTCTCTTGGTCAAAAATTTGATTGTTTCCGAAGTATAAGAATTTTTTCTGACACCTCTGGAACTTTGTACCCCATTTCCAGCGTTTTATCATGATCTTGACTGAGCACTTGGTACGATGTGAAACTGACGGGACCAGTGTATTAACACCGTGGTATAAGAACTGTATAGAGAGGCTCCAGCAGATCTTCCTACAGGTTTGTGGAAAACTGATTATATAATAAACATCATTATTCCCAGCCACAGGGATTTTCCATTTCAAAAAGTCATCAAATCTGTCAGGAGGTTATGTAGTACCTGTAAGCCCCTTAGTGTCCATTTGTTCCTACTGCTGCTCATCACAATATTTAGGCTTAAATTGGCTCTGTATCATTCAGACTCCTAATTGCCATTCTCTTTGGAGAGCCTAGCTGTAATACAACATATAGAGAAAAAAATGCTAAGGGAAGAGTAATCAGATTTTAAGAATCTCTGTAAATTCAATGTGCAGATGATAACCTTGTTTCTGGAGGCACTATTTAATTTCTCTGAGGTCCTTATAGAAAGCAAAATGCAACACCTACTCTCTGCTAGATTTAAAGATCTGTAAGAGAGTGAAACTAATCCTTTGTATCTTCAGATACTAACACCCCAAATCCTCATTTGTTTGTTCTAGAAAAGAGTGATTAAAGCAGAAGGCATAAAAGGGGGGGGGGAGTGCTTTAAGGCTCCAAACAAAAATTTATTCTAGATTTTTTAGTTACTGTCAAATTAAAAAGCTTTAACAGCCCCTACTTAGTCCTATAGGAATCTGAGTATATTAAAGTTTATATTTGTACACATAGAAGAAACTATTTTCTGACATTTTTTTTCCCAGTTAGGCTCAACAAGTCACTGATTTTCAGTAAGACAGATGACCTCTTTATTTTTAAAAGATTAATTAAAAAAAATGAGGTTTTCCTATTTTGTGGAATACTTCACAGATCACTGGCTAATATCACTGGCTAATTCTCTTAATATTTTTTTCTTTTGCAAAGAGATACGTTAAAGCCCTAACCAAAAAAAGGAAATGATTCCAAATTTTTATGTTTCAGGGACCATGGTTAAAACCATGGTTACTTAGTAACAGTGCTATTCTTATTTGTAATGTATACCACCTCCCCCTCAACACCCCCCCTTTTTTTTTTTTAAATCTTCCTAGATCAGTCCCTGTCCTGACAGCTTTTAAAAAGTCATACTGTATTTTGTCCTGATTAGGGAAGAGACGCATCTGAACCTCATCTAGAATAGTAGCAAGTGCTGCTGCCACTGCCTTGAAGTAAATTGCGTTTACACAGAAGCAGGCCAGAACTGGATTTTTTAAATTATTGAACATCGTTTTGTTTTGTCTTGGAACTCGTTTACTCCTACATTTTCTTAATGTTGAGGCTTTTCAGGGGCCTATTATTCCTACCAGCAAAACCACTTTTTTTTTTTCCTGTTCTTTCCCATCATTCCAGTGTGGATGGGCCTCTGAGGAAAATGTTCTGCAAGATTGCTTATGTGCGTTTTCTCCTGACCTAAACACTTATCCCCTTTTCTGTGTCCACAGCATCACCAAATAATCCAGCAGTACATGGTGACCCTGGAGAACCTGCTCTTCACTGCTGAATTAGACCCTCATATCCTGGCTGTGTTCCAGCAGTTCTGTGCCCTGCAGGCCTAAGGGTCATTTTTTTTTTCCCCTCCTGTCAAGATTTTTTTAAGATCTCAAAATAATGTCTTATTTTTGATGGTTTGAATGCTTGCTTTCTTGTAGCATCCTTTCTTGAAGCAGAGGGGGAAGACAGGACAGTGAAGAATATGGTATTGATTACGTTTAACTGCCCCCTAAAAAGCAGATATTCCCTAATGACAATAATGTGACAATGGCCATAGGATGGATGTATTACATATGTGACAGATACAACTTTTCTCTGATATTTTTTCTCCTTAAGGCACAAAAGATAACTGATGTGAGGTATGTGCAACACTAGAGGTCAAGCTTACAAAGTAGTATATAGAACTGATGGGTTTATTATCAAGTAGCATAGCTTTTCACAGCTCATGGGTAACCTAACATGGCTAAAATAAAACTGAAAATATGTTTTTTAAACCTTGGTATTTCATGATTTATCATCTCAGTCTACTTTAAAATTAGTGGTTTCTTACTAAAAGTGAGGTTTCTTACCTCCATCTGAAATTTTCTCTTCAAAGTATTTTTCATTACTGTAGCATTTTAAAACACTACTGTTATTAAAAGATGTTACTAGAGTAGAAGTTCCCAAATTCATCTGAACATAAATCACCTGGGGCTCTTCTAAAGTTTTTTTTTTTAATTAAACCACACTCTCTGGGGGTGGAACACAGACATTGGTAGTTCTTAAAGCTCCCGGGTAATTCCAATGTGCAGATAAGTTTTGAACTATCATCATCTTAGAACATCTGGTCATTTCCTCAAATCTGAGACATCTGTCAGGTCATACAGTGAATTACATGCTAAAGTGGGATTTAGAAGTAGCTAGATTGGCTAAAACTATACTTGGCATTAGATGTAGGTTTGGATTTTATTTCTATGGAGTCTGGGTGGGCCAAGTAATTACTAATTCCAGAGCCTGTTTCCTATATGGTGTTGAGGCTTAATTAAGATGGTAAAAGTACACTGTTAATTAAATAACACACAAGGGATTATCTGACATTCCAAATCCTAGCATTTTTAGACTTTTTTCATTAAATCTTCAGAAAAATTTACCAGTAATCTCACAACTGTAAGTATCTTTGTGCATTTGTACAATCTTTTTTTTAGCTTAGTACATCATAAGTTTATGATGCATTAGGTATTTTCCATATTAATATATGGGGTCTCTTTGGTTTATCATAACATTTAGTGGCTACAGAATATAGTCTACTCAATAGATGGAAATTCCTAGGATTTTTAAATACCGTACCATTTAACAAATAGTCACAGGATTAAGGTTGCATGGCAAGTTACTGGCAGAAAGGGAACTAAAACCCAGGTTCTTTGCTAAATGTTCTTTTGTTTACACTGTTCCTCCTTCCCACAAACTACATAATTAGAAAAAGCTCCTATCCTCAAGAAGCTAAAGGATAACCATTTAAGGCTTTGGTTAACTTTGATCCTAAACTGCTTTGTAATCGTTTCATAATGTATTGCAAAGTTTGGCTAGTTATACTTACTTGATCCAAATCCTAGAGGAATTTCTAGGTTTTCACCTCCTTTCTCTTGGACCGTCTCTTCATGTGTAATGGTTGCTTTTAACAGTTGCTCACTGATGTAACCCTGCTCTGACCCAGTCTGGCAGCTAGGTATATGAAAAAACTGAAACAGAGACTGAGTTTTGAAGAAATAAAGGTACAAGAGCAAACATTCAACAGTTGCTCTCCCCACTAATGAAGCTCACACAGACAAAAGAATGGCATGTCACTGTAACTGTACGTCGTACCTTGCAATAAATCAATATTCTATTAAACTGTGCTGATGCCATTTAACATGCTTTTGTCAAAGTGAACATATACTTTTCCTTAACTCTCAATCTCCCAGGAATTATTCAGAAAGCAGTTCATATGAAGTTTGTTTGCTTTTTCTGGAAAGTATTTAGCAGTGATTTGTATTAACTTACTAATCTACAATTATACCTGAAAATGAAAGATGAGGACAGAACTTGGCAACCAAAAGCAGATCTGGCTGTCAATGTTAACTGGATACCAGGATTGTCCTAAATTGATGAAGGTGAAGAGTGACTAGAAGCCCACCTCAACTGGACAAGTCTATTAACTACACTGGTCCTGATGATATGATGTGCTCATTAACAACTGGCTGTTACGTGCCAGATGCTATAGATTCACCGTATTTAATCGTCATGAGAGTTCTTACATTATTATACCCATCTGATAGATAAAAACAGGCCCACGGAGTAACTTACCCAAGGTCCACAGGTAGTAAGTGGAATCTGAAACTATGTCCATGTGGTGGTTTTAGGGCTTCTTGTCTCCCAGTAGTAATGCTGTTGTCAGCAGCCTGAACCCCTAGTTACTTGCTGGGAAGGTTTTTTTTTTTTTCCCCAAGAAGTTCTTGCCGCCCATTTGGAATCGCTTTTTAGTGAGCTGTAATATTCAGCATAACACATTAAAAAAAATCAACACTCGATAAATATATTAAACATTTCTGTATTGAATACTTATATAGAGAACAATTAGTAATTATAGTCTCAAGTCTTTGGATTTGACTTGTTTTGACTTTTGCCCTTCTTCAAGCATAATCTCCAAGAGCTGATCTAGAGAGAGAAATGAAAATGTACAAAAACTTCCTATTTATTTGTAGCAGTAGGATAAAAAGTCCTGTCAAAGAACTTGAAAATATCTAGTTTATCATAACTTGTATTTGTTTTTATCAGGAAAAGAATGCATAGACCCTGTAATCAAGCACTCGGGATCAAATGCTCTTACTAGATATAACTACCTTGTAATCCTTTTGACAAGATAGAGGAATATTTGACTACCTAAACTTGATCAAGATGTCTGGGGTGATGTCAGGTTGTAGGTTACCCCTCCTTTAGAAGTGTTAAAACAAGCACAGCAAGCTGTCTTCCCTCCCAGGATTAAATGAGAATACCTGTAAGGCACTTAGCATAGTGTCTGCATGGCAGGTGGTAAATGCTCAGTAAATGTTAACAAGTTATGATAAACTTATCACTACCTTTGATCAACAAACAATATAGCTGTTTTTCCATTTTAATCCAGATTTGAAAAGGGCTATCTGGAAACTAATATTAAGATCTATAGTAGTAAACCCTAAGGGTACAGAAAACTTGTCCCAGCAATAGCTCCCTGCTCCCTGACTTGCAGACAGTAGTAGTCTAGAAGACCTGGCCCAGCCTCTGGGGTGCAGTGGTCTACCACCATCCCTGCTGTTTCTTGGGATAAGAATCCAGTTCAGCCAGTTTTTGCCTTTACTACTAAAAGCTCTTCCTCCTACCCCAATCTAGGGTTTGTCCTGGTTGCTTCTCAATTTTAGCTCTAACCTAACATTTTTGAACCTATCACTCAGCTCCCATCCCTATTGTAGAAAAAATGGTCACAGACCCAATATTTTGCCCACAACCAGACCTGCTGGACCTTAACTGAAACTTGTTCTTAAGCCATAACATACATAATTATTTAAGCATTATTTATACAAGTGTTTCATTCATCTATGAAGACTTTACGTTTTGATGAATTTTGAACAAGACCAATCTAAATTTCCACACTATAAAACATATCACTTAACTAAAAATCACATTTTCTCGTATGTCAGTTCATGGCCACACACAGTACAAGTCTTCCGGTACACGTCATCCTCTAGGTTTTCTTCTGGTCCATACTCATGTTGATGAGCAACTGTCTCCTTTTTCCATAGACTGCTTCTTACTGCTCGCCGTAATTCTAAGAGAAAAAAGCCAGTTTTTCAGTGGTGCTATTTCAGCTGTGTGTGTTTAAACCAAATGTGGTTTACACCTTAATTTTATAACAAATCAAAACTGCTGATACAGATTTGGCAAGCTTACTTATCTCACTCACTGGTTTGGCCTGTGAAATCATTCATGTGATTGTTGGAGTTAGTGTGAAACAGGAGATTCAGAATTGAGGTATATGGACTAGAGGGACCGCAAAAAACTAGATTCAGAAGACAAGCGAAAGAACAGGGTTTGTTCGAGCAGCTGGCTACAGAAAACAAGATGCCACAGCAGGAAAGGGCAATCAGCTGGGATGACTGAGGATAAAGAGCATTTTAAATTCCTTGTAAGTCAGGAGCTACTTCTCTAAGAGGCAAGTCAAACTTTGCTTGCAAGAAAACTAGAAAGCCAAGAACTCCGCCACTAGTTCATGGCTGATGTTAGAAAAGCTGCTCATGCAACGGACCTTATGTCTATTATTATTTATCCTATAAAATGAGAGCAATAGTTTAGGACATAAATTGCTAGTAATCATGCAAAGTACAACATAAATAAAAGAATCACTGACTATTAAGACCCGGAAAGAACCATGGAGTTATTTTACTTCATTTTACTTTGCAGGTAAGGAAATTGAGCAAAGATAGCATGGGAACCCAGGTCATTTATTCCAATGTTTAGAACTTTTCTCGCTAAACACGTTAAGATGTCATTTTCACAAAGAAAAGTTACGTTGGATGCTCTGAAAAGCGACTAGGACATTATAAAGTTCACACTGCATGTTACCTGAAGAAACCAAATGCTTTGTGTTAATCAGAAATTAACAAGCTAATAACATCTCAGCTTCTAGTTTAATGAATAAAAAGCAACATGAGTTGTTTTCATTTTTCTATTCTGACCAGTGGTCCATCAAGCCCTGCACTTTTGATAGCAGCACTACCTAAGGGAGGGTATGATCATTATCTTCTATAATCTCAACCTTAAAAATCAAAGTACACCAAGTAATCACACAACATTTTGTTTAATCCATTTTACTATGATAAGTACTATCAAAATAATACTTGAATCTTTGTATTTTCAGCCTTTATTTGTACCATGAGGATAAGCAAGCAAATAGGGCTATGTATCAGGCACTGTTCTAAGCACTTTATTTATAAACATTTAATCCTCACAACACTTTGCAATAAGTACAACTATCAACCCAGTTTTACAGATGAGAAAACTAAGGCTCAGAGAAGTTACATAAGTTGTGCCTAAGATCAGGCAGAGGCACAGTCTAGCTCAGGCCATGTTCTTAACCACTAAGCTGTGATGCCTTTTCATACACCTCCAACATGAAAAGCACTTTATCTGAGACATTTTCAAGCTTCAATGTATATACCTCTAGACAGTTTCCAAACTAGGGAGAAAATCATGTTCATCCAAACTCTAACCTTTATTCCTATATCCTCTCATATTCTGAAGAACCCTAGTTTTTCTAAACATATCTGGAATGCCCTTTATCCTTTTATTTTTCTACCTTGGGATATTTTTAAAATAAAAAATAAATGATATGCTGACCAGAACTGCACAGATGCCTCATGGTTTCAGATAATGACAGGAAGATGTCTCCTGTCCAAGTTCCAATACCTACTTTTCAACTTTGCTCTGATGTAAGGTATCCTGGCCACTTTCCCTTTACTACCCCACGAGGAAAATCTCTCAAAATCTGACTGCATCCCAGTCGCTAAGCTAACTGCCCAGTTTGTGCATTATGTGAACTTAGGAAGAGAGATAAGAAAATTTTCTTAACACTAAAAGAATACTTAACAAAAATCCAGCTTACTAGCCATAACTGTCACAACTGAACATAAGGTTTTATACTGACTTTATGGCTTTTCTTCCCATCCTTCAGCTAATCTATCAAGATCTATAATGACAATAAAGCCACATCTTTAGTATTTACTAGACATTCCTGGAAGAACTTGTGCTAGGAGGCACTAAAACAAAACAAAACAAAAGTGGTATATCTGTCATTTTCTTGCCCTTCTTTCCCCACACGACCGATCTAGTCTTAAAAGCCATGAGGTGGAGCAAGTGGGCATGGGGGTGGGGGGGAGCCCAAGATAGATAAGGAGGGTCTCCTAGAGAGGAGGCAGCAACAGTGAAGGGAAATTAGGTACATTCAGGGGCACTAATCAAATAACTATATATTATAACAGATAATGGAAATCAGGTTTCTCACTGTCAAAGAAGGAAATTACAAATAAGGAAAGGAAGAAAACCAGAATAAACCCTAAAATTTTGGATTAGAACTTGGTATAGTGTAAACTCAAGGATTTAATTATGTATTAGATATACACGTGTTTTAAGCTAGAAAGAAGTGGTCAAAGATTGATGAAGACATGTCAAAAGGACACAAGACCTAGCCTGAAGATACTCCTGTGGGCCCAAATCTGAAACAATTTGAGCACCAAAATAATTGAGGACAGAAATGAACCAAAAGCCACTGAGAAGAATAGGAATTAATGAATCCATACCAGTAATAAACAAATGGGGGAATGATGCTATAGAATGTCGATTTCCAACTGGTTAAATGTGGAGTGAGCGCTGAAGGTAGAAAACAATTTTTGCAACCATCATCCTAAATACTGATTCAGGCAAGAACCATCCACGGATGAATGTTAAATTTAGGGTGAAGTGTTGAGGAGAAGCAGGACATTTACGTGGTCTTACAGGGGTTTTTTTGCTTATCAAAAATAAATATTAACATCACCATTGAGGGCCAATGGATATCACATGCCTCCAGATGTGATGCCCTAGAAAAGTCACTTCATTTATGTTCTATCCAACCTGAAATGAATAACCCGAATCTAACCACCAGGAAACATCAGAAAAACCTCAAATGAAAAACATATTACTGCAAAAAAGGTAGGCAGGGGAAGAGAAAAGACTTCTTCAAAAATGTCAGTGTCGTAAACGATAAAGGCTGTGGAAATATTCCAGAATAAAGTAGTTTAGGAAGACTTGGTACCTAAAGCCAATACCTGATCCTAGACTGGATTCTGTACTAGAATAAAAAAACTACACAGGACATGACTGGGTCAACTAACGGAATATGGATGACAGATTAGATAAAAATATCAGTAGTATACTTCTGTAAGAGAATATTCCTATTCTTAGGAAATACACACTGTAGTATTTAGGGGTAAAAAAAGGGTGGCAATGTACACAACCTACTCTTAAATGGCTCAGAAATAAACGTATGTGTAGAGAGAATGCAAATGACATAAAGTTGTTAATAGGTAAATCTGGGTGAAGAATCTGGGTGTCCCTTGTACCATTCTTATCCTTGCAATTTTATGTAAGTTTGAAATAATTTCCAAATAAAAACATTTTTAAAAGACAGTAGCTAGATTGAAGGGCCTTCCAATGGCCAAATTTGGGCATCAAAATGAATAATCAGGAATGGACGGACTGTAACAGTTAAGTACTTGAGAATAAGAATCCATGAATCCAACTAGTACTAAAAAAAAGCTCTTCTTTCCAAAAGAAGCCAAACAGTAATTGTAGAAATAACAGAAAAAGAAAGTCACCATTTATATCCACCCTAATAACTGACTCAGGCAAGATTCAACCTGGGTGCTAAAACCACTGAGTGAAACTTAAGGAATGAGATGTTCACATAGTGTCAGTCACCCCATAGATTTCTTATTAACTACAAAGGGGAAAGGGTACCTTTACAATGGAGAAATCTGGCAGACACTACCTTACCTAAGCGATACCATGTGTCTCCTGAGGTAACCGATCAGAATCTAATTGTGAGAAAACTGCTAATAAACCAAAGCGACTATGGATATGCATCATCCTTGACTGGCCCCCGGATCCAACAACTAAAAAGCTATAAAGGGACATTGGAACAACTGGGGAAAGACAAATAATATAGATTATATACTAGGTAAAAGCATTATATTAATGTTGTTTATTGAGTGTGACTATTTTTTGGTTAGCAGAAACACATCCTTATTTATAGTAGATAAATGCTTAAGTATTAATAAGAATCACAATGTCTGCAAGTAACTCTTAAATGGTTCAGCAAAATATGTGTGTGTGAATGAGGGAGAAAAAAGCAAATGTGGCAAAATGTCAACATCTGGTGAAATAAAAAATTTGTTTAAATAAGGATTAGAAAGTTTTTCACATTACTTCATTTAAGCAACTTAAAACTTTGGAAAGTAGAGGTCAACTACCTACTGCTGAGAATGAGAAGAAAAGGTGGAAAGATCAGAGACTTTAGAAGAGTGAGAAAAGGTCTGCTAGGCCTTGGGAAAACTAAGGAAACCTTGGGAGTGGAGCGGGGACATACCAAGCAGCCCTGAAAGCCTAACCGAGGCTGGAGAACAGGACAGCAGTTACCGCGTTCCAACCTCCTGGCCCCACTGGCCTAGGATTTCACAACACAAAAAGCTGTAGACTACTTCTCTGGGAAGGTTATAGAACTGTTCGTGATAACCATCAGTCTTGCTACTGATTATCTTCAGGGACTGTTTCTATTTTTTACCCAAAGAAGTTTTCCCCTAAATCTTTGTTTCAATGAAAAATGTATTTTATACCACTCTAAAACTTGTATTTTATCCAGCTTAATATCTTAATTTTACAAAAGAGGCAGCCTGTATTCAAAGAAGCCCAATGCTGTTTACCAGGTAAACTTATAAAAGAACTAGTGGAGAGAGACCAGATACTTGTAAATACCTGATGGGAGGGCAGGAAGTTTTGACATAGGGTGCCCACTGGTAACGAGAGGGAAAAAAAAATCACAAGGAAATAACATATGAAGCTTTGATCTTACTTTGTCCTCCAAAACTAAGGATAGGAAACTGTGTCCTTCAAACTTCCCTGAGAGAAGCCCAAAAATAGTCATAAATATAACCACAGGCCCAGAATGTAAAATGTTCACAAACTTAGAAGGAGCCTCCAAATGGGATTTTCTCACCCACCTCTTTTGGGGAAAAAAGTGCATACTAACAAACAATTAAGATTAATTGTTCTTTGTTTTTAGAAGGCTAACCTCTACCAGTATTAAGAGAAAGCTGAGTATAACTTTAAAGAAAAGCCTTACAGCCACCTTATCTGTGGAAAGGAGCCACACAAACCCAAAATGTTCTGTGTATTTGCATCAATTCAAAGTTCCCATCCAATATCCAGGCCAACACACACTGCCTTTTTTAAAATCTAGTTAAACTAAGCACAGTGATGCCATCCTTTCTACTTCTGCCTTCTTGGATCTAAGAGATCTGTAACAATTTGAACTTGCCGACAAGGAAATTCTTTGTCTTTCACCTTGTCTAAATTTATATATACACCTTACACTATCTATAATTTCCTTCTCTAGTAAGATCAATTCTTTCTCAAACTGATGAAGTAGAAGATCATATTCTAAAAACAGGTAAATGTAATCTCTTACCTTTCCATAAAGAAGTAAACTTTGTGTCAGCTTCTTTGTGGATCAAAATCAGAAGACCAAGAGAAACCAGGTTCCAATTTCTTTTGAACTAAAAAAACTTTTAGACTTGCTTTTATTCCTCTCTGTTCTGAGCCTTCTGAGCAAAGTGCATAGTAAGCTCCTTGTTTCTAATTTCTACAGTGTCTACTCCACTCTCAGCCCTTTGTGGCCTAGTCAGGAGGACAGGAACATATCCACCAACCTCTAAAGTAAATCAACAAGAAGAAGCCATAATTAAAGAAGGCATGGCACTGACCTCTGCACATTAAAGACCAGAAGACAATGGAGTAACGTTTATACAACTGAGAGAGAACTCAGGTTTTCGTATGCAAGAGAAACAGAAAAACATTCTTAGATTCGTAACAGGGTCTTAGAAAATAAACCATTCTTGTAACCACTTGGAAAATTTCCTCAAAAAACATGCTTCACCCAAACAAGAAATAAACTGAATTAAAGAAACCAGTCTTAAGAGGTCCAAGAAAAAATTTAGGGCAAATTCAAACTCTTCAAGGATGAGGAAAATCCACAGTAGTTTATCTGGTGGATAATAGCAGCAATTTAACATAGCGAGAAAAACAGCCAATTATGTTTGAGTTTATACTTCTTTAAAAAAAATACCCATGTGAACTGTGTAAATCTTAAAAGAAATGTTCTATTCATGCTAATATTTAAATAGATATGACTATCTTAATAGAATTGTTACAGAAAAAAGCATGAAAAAATTAAACATGCCATCATCTGTTATTGTTAGTCAAATTATAGAATTTAGTCCCCTTTAGATGACATCTTGACCAAACTACAGAAATATTATAGTATCTAATAAAACTACAGATAGACCCTCTTTTTAAAATATTTCATCACTTTGAAGGTATAAGTTTCTAATTCCTTTATCCATATATTATTATCTACAGCAAAATACCATCAGGAAAGTGGTTTGAGGAGGCAGCAGAAAGGGAAGAGCTGAGGTGATTCAGGGAGCTGGGGCTGACAAAAACTCTAGGCTGGTATGTGATTAGTCTATCAATGTGCCCTCCTCTTTCACACCCCTTAAGGTGCCTTCTGTTACCTGATCCCTCAAGGCTTTCCTTGAAGTTGGAAGAGAAGAAGGGTCAGGGTAAAACATGGAAGAGATTAAAGAAAGGACCAAATTCAAAAGAAGTCTTTCCAAATCCTCTCAACTGGCCCTTGCAGGTATTCTGGAAGACTGTGGTACAGAAGTGGCTAATCTGGGGATGAATCTTCAATGAAAGGCTCTTACATGGCATAGTTTGCTATAGGAAACCTCTCTACAAAGGCATATATATATATATATATATATATATATATATATATATATATATATGTGTGTGTGCTTATTACCCTCTGATTCAGGAAATGATATGTTAAGTAACTATAATTTATATAAAGATGTATATAAGGATGTTTATCATGGGGTTGTCTGTCTTTGATAAATTTTTTTATTAAACTTTGATTTTTATTCCTTACTGTTAAGTTGATCAATTTTATATATCAAAATTTTCATTTGTAATCAAAATTAAGAAAGCTGAATTAGAAATCTGAAATATGCTCAACTATTATTCCCTTCCTGTAATTAAAGAATAAAGCAATCATTGACAAATATTTGAACATTTACACCCAAGTCCAAGGATATATAAGTGGATCTTTTACCTGCCTTCATTATATAATATCTACAGGGGAAAAAAAGAAAACTTTTCTCTAAAGAGTATCCTTGTACAGCAACACATGCAGAACTGCCATATTCTTATAATAGGTACATGATATGCCATAGTAATACTACGATCTATGGGATGTCACTCTGCCCTAGTTCTCATCTAAGCAACTTACGTGTAATGTCTCACTGATTCCTTACTAAACTTTTATAAGGTGGGTGGTATTATCATCATTTTTATAGTTGAAGAAACTGAAATACAGAGAAGTTTTTTTTCTTTTTTTTTTTTTTACAGAGAAGTTTTGATAAACTTCATAAATGTCCAACTGTGCTTCCATTTTTATAAAAATGTTTTAAGGGCCTATGCATAGAAAAGAACTGGAAAAATAGACATTAAACTGTTACTGATGATTGTCTCTGGGTAGTATAATTATGGGATAGAAGTTCTTTATAGTTTTCTAACTTCTCTGCACTGCACATGAATTACTCTTGTACTGAAAAGGGGGAAAGAATTCCCTCACAATAAGAAGGAAAAAGGTAGGCTTACATTCAATTTTTTATTTTTGCTCTTTTGTTTTTAAGATATCTGAACTATCTTCATTCACCCTCCAAAACCTCTTCTAAATCCTAAACACATAAGCAAAATTACTTATTATGGCTACGATACCCATTTTAAATGGATCAATTTATTATATGTATAACCCTGTATAAACAGAGAATACATGTTATCTATATACACTTGACACCACACTGGCACTCTACTGTATGAAGAACATTTATGCCTACTTTTTAAGATTCTCTGTAGGGAATCTGTGATACAGCCAACAAGTGCCCTTTGTGCTCCTATAACACCCTATGTTCATCACTGTCACAGTACTTATCACACTCGATTATGACTAAGTTTATCAGTCTTTCTCTTCTGACAAAAGTTAACGCCAGCATTTGTGTTAACACAGAGCCTGGAACACAGCTGACACTTAGCAATTGTTGGATACACTGATTACAGATGGACGGACAGACAGACTTCTGCACATATGCATACATGGATGGATGCATGGACAAATGAATACAGAGATAGATGGACAAAAGAATGGATAGTCACATGGATAGACAGATGTATGGACAGAGGAATGAATGTACCAATGCAGACTTTTGGTCATGAAATCCTGGCTCCAGTCCCAACTCTCTAGCACCTATGTAACAAGTCACTCTACCTTTCCAGGTGTTTTATTCATATATAAAAGTGATTAGACTATCTGACATTAGAAGGTTCCTTCTAGCTGCTAAATTAGATCACTGAGACTTAGGCATTATTTTTTCATTTTAAGCAATTAGAGAGGTTTGCTGGTGGAAAACTTCACTTTTGATAACCGTGTGGGTCACATTTAAGATTGCATTGAGGCCAAACCCTTAACCAGGGGTACATTCCTGACCCTACCGCCGTTCCTATACAAAAACATGACTCACTTGAAGACGAGGGCTTACATGCTTTTTTAGAATTGCAGTGAGGTTTGGACTGAGAGTCTCAAACACCAACTTACTGAGGGCAAACTTTAAGTCTTTTGTTCTTCAATTTATGGAAAAAAAAAATTTCCAATCCAACAGTGACATTGTATCTTTAAAGTGGAAGAACTTAGCTAAAGGCTCTTTGCAAAGCAGTAGAGCACAGTCCTTCATGATATAAATGTAGCCACTTACCTTTTACTTTTTTATCAAACTTCTTCTGTTTCATTTTTTCTCGGTTTTTCTGTTGAACTTCCTTCGCTTCTTCTAATGCTTCCTGACTACCCCAAACTTCAAGAGACCTCTTCACAATCTGAAATACAGACTCCATAAATTAGTTGTGATTCATTGTTGTAAAATAGTTATAATTATTAAATCCAAAGGTGCCAAAGAGTGATCTAACTTAAGTGCAATTTTATAAGTATTTATTTGAAATTTAAAAGTTTTTAAACATTGATAAGAAACAACTCTACGGCTTTCCTGGTGGCACAGTGGTTGAGAGTCCGCCTGCCAATGCAGGGGACACGGGTTCGTGCCCCGTGCTGAGCCTGCGCGTCCGGAGCCTGTGCTCTGCAACGGTGAGAGGCCCGCGTACCGCAAAAAAAAAAAAAAAAAAAAGAAACAACTCTAATAATATCTCTATCTATAAACCTATGAAACCCTCAGTGAATGTATGATGAATAAGATTACGTATTTGCAAAGCACAATAAAACTAGGTGTACCTGTGTAAATAGAAAAGCTGTCCTCTGACTGCAATCACTTCTCTGCTTTGTTTTCACGTGAATCAAGAGAACTACATGTACTCAGTGGGTTTGATCGAGTTTTGGCAGGATCACCAAAAAAAATCTGCTGACCAATTAGCCATAGCAGATCTAAATATGAGGTCATCTCCAGAAATCTCCCATCACAGGAAATCAATCACTACTACTCTTCTCCTGAATCAATAACAATTTCCATCCACTTGACTAATTTCTGATCTTAAAAATATGAATTTTCTTTAAAACCTTTGGTAGCTGAATGACCTAACAAGTCTTTATTCTAGTTTAAAAACCTTGGAGAATATATATATATATATATATATGTACTCTTTATAATATTTATTTACATGTAGGGAAATAATATACACACTGAGAGTTATGCTCGGGATATCTCTCACAATGTGTTACAGGGACCAAAATATCAATCAATAAAGCCAAACTGAAATTTCTTAACATAAAGTAATATACTGTTATTTCATAAATTCTAAAACATCACACTTTCCACAATTTAACATCCCTGAAAATGCTGCATCACTAATGTAACTTAATGGTACTTTAACAACTCTGAGTCAAGAAGTGGTTCAGAAGAATTGGACTCTGAATGTTAGGAAGTTTAGGAATACCTTAATAAATCTGTGGTACTTGCATTTTCCTTGTTATGTACACACAAGCATGATTTATAGCAAAAAAAAACTATAGTAAGTCTAATGGCACTATTTCAATAAAATAAAAGCACCAAGTGATAAGGCAGCACTGGGTCAGTTTAATTAGCATTTTTTTATTTTTAATAGTACATAAAATTATGGTGAATCTTTTAATCAACAGTGTATTATGTTTAGTGAAAATTCAATATATGTCTGCTTTTACAATGTGGTTTCTTTATTAGAAGATACTAGGATCTTCTAGTATATTCCAATCAAACTGTGCTCTAAAGCAATGCCTCCCAATATTTTTTATGTAATGGCACAAAAAAAGAATATTATGGTATTTGTACCATTCTTGGATAGATACAGGAAGCTGGAGTTAGATTCTGGGCATCTGTGAAATTCTGAAATTTTTTTTTATGATTTTATTTGGGGGGTAGGTGGGCAAGGGCTGACTCCCATTTCAAGCATTTTCGTTTCCAAATTGTACTCCTAACATCACCCAGTAGTAATATATTTGCTTCAAAGTGCCACATCAAAAAGCAAAATAAGTAAACATGTTATTAAATGTCATTATGTACGACTATGGCTCATGTAACACAATAAAATGAAAAGGATCTTTTTAACTTTCTGTAAGTAAAAACTAATTATAACTAGTTCACTGTTAAAACTTCACCCGACCCAGGGTTTAAAATGACTGAATATAACTTATTAGAGACCTGTAATTTTAAGTAGAGTTTCATATCACCCCATTGTGCATGATGAGGATTCTTCTTCACAATAAATTTAAGAGCTGGTTCTCTTTTTTCTAAATCACAATCTTTCAGAAGGTATTCTTGTTTTGCTTCTGTTTTAGTTATAAGCTTGTGTTTATCATCAGCATCTCTGAAAACAGATTAAGTCCATTATATAAAGTAGTTGTTTTAAATAAATTAAGATTTTTCAAACAGTCCCCAAACCTAGGGGCATACATGCCAAAAGAAACATATAAAATACTTTTTCCTGAAACTCTCATGGTCAAATTAGCAGCATAAGAATTCCAACAGAAAAATACTTTCTTTTACTAATTCTGAGAAGCTATTTATATTAGCAGCAGATCCATGTTATTTAGCATGTTAAGAATTTCTTTTTACTAAGTCCCTCTTTTCCACAAAGTATTTGAAATAACTTACATGAACACAGCAAATATAAATGAGAACTAAGACTCAATAAGTAAGAAAATATAAGGCTTAAAGTCAGGAGAGGCAGGATATAAGGAATATAAACATGCAAGGTCCAAAGGCACCAAGCACAGCTGAGTTTCCAGTTGGCTCTGAGCTTTTTCAAAGCCCAGGTAAAAATGGAGACATAGTCAATTACATAGCTCTTCTCATTCATTTGTTCTCCATCT
Organism: Stenella coeruleoalba; assembly: GCF_951394435.1. Lineage (NCBI taxonomy): Eukaryota > Metazoa > Chordata > Mammalia > Artiodactyla > Delphinidae > Stenella > Stenella coeruleoalba. Next base: position 88,965,359 of record NC_137153.1, read on the forward strand.
ACATGCTAGGTATTGTTCAAGGTACTAGGAATACAGCAAAGAATAAAACAAAGCCTTGTTTTCAGGAAGCTTACATTCTAGTTAGGAGAAGACAGTCAATAAGCAAACATGATGATTGATAAAAGTGCTATAAAGGAATACAAAGCATGGTAAAGGAACAGAAATTTTCAGAGAGATTGGGAAATCGAGAGAATGCCACTGATGAGGAAACATTTGAGCAGGGCCCTTTAGAAGTCAGAAAACATTCTGAATAGCTAGAGAAAGAACATTCATAGCAGAAAGAAGAGAAAGTGCAAAGACTCTAGGACAGGAGTGTGCTTTGCAAATGGAGTTCACAACAAGCGAGCCAGTATGACCAGAATGCTTAAAGTAAGTGACGGTGAGGAGTGATGGAAAATAAAGTCAGAGACAGGCAAGGGTCTTGTAAGAAATGGTGAAGACAATTTTATTCTAAATGGATTAGAAACCATTAAAGAGTTTTGAGTAAAATGCTATATGGAGAAGAGACTAACCGTGCAAAAGTGGGGGAAGAGGCCAGTTACAAAAGTACTACTGCAGTGGTCCAGGCAAGAGCTGATAAGGGCCCAGTCTAAGGCAGTAATAGTACAGAGGATGAGAAATGGATGGATTCAGGACATGGTTTAAATATAGACCCAAATGGATTTGGAATTAAACATGGGATAGAGAAACAGCCAGTGAATGAAGTTGGCCTTTACTGAAGTGGTGAACACTTAGGAGGAGGTATAGAACAGGTGGTGGGGGGAGGGGGAGAGGAGTTATAATTGGGAATAACTTTAAGAAGACTAAATAATTTGGAAGTATATACCAAAGGAGGGGACAGGTAAAGTACATTGTACTAATCTATAATCATCAAAGATGTTGGAAAAAACAAATAGAATGGAGGGCTGTATTCCTAATTATGTTTACATAACTTTCTTTAAATTGATAATTAGGTTACTTCCATTTTCTCATGGAAGTAAGGTTATATGTGGTAATTTAGTTCCTGAACACTATCTGTACTTTAAGGAGAGTGATAACACTGTGGGCCTTAACCACTGTGTGCATTAATGATACTGTTACATCACTGGGAGTAGAGTTAATAATTCCAGTGGGTACCAGAACATTTCCCATCACAGATCTGATCATGAGACCAGAAACATCTCCCGTTCTATCTTCTAGGGATCTACTTAGCAACAAGTCAGTGGTGATGGCTCTAGATGTCTGCAGCAGGGACTCTGAAAAGGCAGGTCCACCAGGCGTGTGAGCACTTGATCTGGGACTGTACGTACAAGAAGTGGGGACAGGGAACAGATAAGAGGGCTAAGTAAGAATCCAAGGTGGGATCTTTAGGTGTGAAAGACACCAACACAGGACTTGGCTGAGATAACCAGTAGGGACAGGAGAACCAAGTGGAGTGAGTAATATTCCGTGGTGATACAAAAAGAGATAAAGGCTAGGAGAAGAAAAAGAATGACAGAAGAATGTGATTTTTCCTCATTTAATCTCTTCCCTGCCAATTCAGGAGAGTAGAAAATGAATGGAAAGAGGTGTTCTGAGTACCAGAAGGGTAGCTGGAGGCGTTATACTTCCCTCCTCTCATTGAAGGTGCCAGTCCTCTGACCAAGGTATCAACATACACTAGTCAAAGAAAGAAAGAAACAGAGGGATCCTTAGGGTCTGGGGGGGAGAGAAGGGTTAGGAACCTGCTACTGAGAGACAGTTAACGCCCCCCCCAACCCCCCAGCAGAAAGGAAAAGGACATATCTATGGCAGAACCAGGGACATCCTTCCTATTTATGTGGCATAACATTGATAAGCATAGTCTTCCTGTAATTCTTTAGCAAAATGGAAAATACAGAAATTTTAGGAAACTCCCAAAACAAAAAACATATTTATGAAGAAAATATTAAATCCAAATGGATCTAATTATTGTTTTGCCCTAAACCTACAAGCAAACATTAAATTTTAGTAATTTAGAACATGCTCTGAAATAAAAATAAGTACCTGCAGTTATCACAAGTTGCCAAATCAAAGTGGTTCATTAGATAAGAATCCATAAATTCTTTACCACATTCTTCACATATAACATAATCAAATTCCATTACAGGTCCTAAAGAAAGGAAGATTAATTCTCTAAGTTGCCTTTTTTTGTGATTAGAATAGAGCCTCCTCTATCTTATTAGCTTACCAGCATGTATTTTATGCCTGATACAAACATATTTACGTAAAAGACAACATAAAACCTTGATTAAGTAATCTTACATTTATCTAAAAAAATTTTTTTAAGGAAAAAAGAAAAAAAAAGGAAATAACATAAAGGAAAAAATTATGGACTCACCCAGTATTTTTGAACTCAAACAACATGGAAGGTACTTGTATTACTTTTGTATTGCTGGTATAACAAATTACCACAAATTTAGTGGCTAAAAGAACACAAATTTATTTTCTCACAGATCTGTAGTTTATATGTCTGACACAGGTCGCAGTGGGCTAAAGTCAAGGTGATGGCAGGGTTGCACTCCTTTCTGGAGGTTTTGAGGGACAACCTATTACCAGCCATTTCCAGCTTCTAGAGGCCACCTACATTCCTGGACTCATGACTCCCTTTCTCCAGGGATGTAAGCTGGAGCCAGCAACTGCAGCTTCTTACATCACTATGGCTTCTTCCATAATCCCACCTACCCCTGACTCTCTCCTGCCTCTCTTCTACTCTGAAGGATCCCTGTGATTACACTGGGCCCAGCTGGATAACCCAGAATAATCTCCCCATCTCAAAGTCTTTAACCTTAATCATATCTGCAAAGTCCCTTTGGCTCTGCAAGGTAATAAATGCATAGGTTCCGGGATGGTTAGGATGTGGACATCTTTGGGGGCCATTACTTGGCCTACCACAGTACTGTTGAGAGTACAAAGATTAGTCTCAAGGCCGGAGGGAGGTGGGGGAGCTGCTTACAGATAAGGGAGATGGGCACCAACATGTAACACAGAAAACAGAGGCAACACAGAATTCACTTTCAAATGGGAAACTTTTTCTCTCCCTCACCCCCAACAACAGAGTAAACAGCTTCCTCTTCATCTGTCTCAACCACTAGACTGGAAATCTCTTGAAGGCAGAGATTGTATTTAGTTTAGCTATATATCCTCAATACCCAGCACAGAAACTACTCTAGGCAGAGTAAGGCCGGATTCTTTTTTTTTTTTTTAAAGATTTCAAATACCTAGCTAAGAATCTTTGTCCTACAGAATTTTTTTTCCAGCAAGTCTGAAGGTTTTACTCCTAAGTCTTTAGGATGATTGCTACTGCCAAGCCCCAACTCTGAGAACTGCCACAAGTCCCAGCAGGAAGAAAAATGGAGTTGCCATTTGTTCATGATTTGTTCAACGTATTCCTATCACTGCCTTCCCTTACCTACTTCCAACACAAGAAGGTCAGTCAGTATTCTAGCACTCCTCAATATTACTAATCTCCAAACTCTAACAAAAAAATCACTCTTCTTTCTAAAATATTACAGGGGCATAGCTATGGACAAAAGGAAAAACTGAAAATATAGTCAAAGTGGTATCTTCAAAAAACTGGTTACTGGACTGTGTTTGGATAGAGAGAAATTACAGTCAGAAATACCCATTAGGAGGCTACTGCACAGTATTATTAATCAAAAGCCATAAAATGTGCATACATTTTCCTAATTTTAAAAATGCCTTATAATGGAAATTTTTAAATATACATAAGGATGATTTTTCAACTCCATCACTCCCTTTACATTTACCATTTGGAAATTGCCAGTCTACTGTAATCAAGAGCCTTCCCCTCCCCCATTCAGTCCTTCATTCACTAACACATTTATTATCCATATAGACTCATGGATTCCTATTATTTCAATGGTGTCCTTCATTATTTTAGCATTCAAATTGTCTGAAATTTGGCCAGTGGAAGCCCCTTCAAGCTGACACTTATGCCTCTGTAACATGTTTCTATCACTTTCTGAACACTTACATATTTTCTGGCATTACAAAATGTCCCAAGCTCATCTTGTAGCCATCCTGCCCCAACCCTGGAATCAGCTATTTCTCTGAAGGGCCCTGGTTCCTTTTAGTGGAGAACAGTATCAGCATCCAGGATCTGGACACCAGCTGTGCTCATTGCTACTGGGCTACCTCTGCTTCACGGCCATTTCTGTGAACAGGGCTGAGAAATATACATATATATAGACACAAATACTCACACATGTACTGTACACTTTTTTTGTTGAGATATAACTGACATAACATTATATTAGTTTCAGGTGTACGACATAATGAGTCAACAATTGTATACATTACATAATGATCACCACAGTAAGTCTAGTTAACATTCGTCACCATACGGTTACATTTCTTATCGTAAGAATTTTTAAGATCTAGTCTCTTAGCAACTTTCAAATATGTAATACAGTATTACTGTTACCATGCTGTACATTACTTTCCCATGACTAACTGGAAGTTTGTACCTTTTGACCCACTTCAAACATTTCACCTACCTCCCTCCTCCTCCCCCCTCTGGCAATCATCAATCTGTTCTCTGTATCTATGAGTTCAGGGTGGGGGTTGTTTTTAGATTCCACATATAAGTGAGATCATATGGTATTTAACTTTCTCTGACTTACTTCACTTAGCACAATGCCCTCAAGGCCCATCCATGTTGTCATAAATGGCAAGATTTCATTCTTTCTTATGGCTGAATAATATTCCACTGTATGTATATACACACACACACACACACACACACACACACATATCACACTTTCTTTATCCATTCATCCATCGATGGACACTTAGATTGTTTCCACATCTAGTTATTGTAAATAATGCTGCAATGAACATGGGGGTGCATGTATATTTTCGAGTTACTGTTTACATTTTCTTTGGATAAATACCCAGAAGTGGGATTGCTGGATTATATGGTAGTTCTAATTTTTTGAGGCACTTGCCTACTGTTTTCCATAGTAGTTGCACTGATTTACATTTACAAGGGTTCCTTTTATCCACATGCTCACCAACACTTATTTTTAGTCTCTTTGATAACCACCATTCTAACAGGTGTGAGGTGATAGCTCACCGTTGTTTGATTTGCATTTCCCTGATGATTAGTGATGTTGAGCATCCTTCCATGTACGTACTGGCCGTCTGTACGTCTTCTTTGGAAAAATGTCTATTCAGATCTGCCCATTTTTTAATCGGATTGTTTGGTATTTTGCTATTGAGTTGTAGGAGTCCTTTATGTATTTTGGATACTAACCCCTCATCAGATGTATGATTTGCAAATATTTTCCCCCTTTCAGTTGGTGGGCTTTTCAAAGGTTTGCTTTGCTGTGCAGAAGCTTTTTAGTTTGATGTAGTCCCACTTGTTTAGCAGTTTTGCTTTTGTTGCCTCTGCTTTTGGTATCATATCCAAAAATATCATTGCCAAGACCAATGTCAAGGAGCTTTTCATCTATTTTCTTTTTTGTTTGTTTTTTATTTATTTGGTCGCATTGGGTCTTAGTTGCAGCTCACAGGCTCCTTAGTTACGGCTCCAAGCTCCTTAGTTGCAGCATGCAAACTCTTAGTTGTGGCATGCATGTGGGATCTAGTTCCCAGACCAGGGTTCAAACCTGGGCCCCATGCATTGGGAGCACAGAGTCTTAACCACTGCGCCACCAGGGAAGTCCCCATCTGTTTTCTTCTAAGAGTATTACAGTTTGTCTTACACTTAAATCTTTAATCCATTTTGAATTATTCTGTGAGTATGAGGTAAGACAGTGGCCCAGTTTCAATCTTTTGCAGGTGACTGTCCAGTTCTCCCAACACCTTTTATTGAAAAAACTGTCCTTTCCCCTTGTATATTCTTGGCTCCTCTGTCATAAATTAATTGACCATATGTGTGTAGGTATATTTCTGGGCTCTCTCTTCTGTTCCATTGATCTATGTGTCTGTTTTTATGCCAATACCATACTGTTTTCATTACAATGGCTTTGAAATATAATTTGAAATCAGGGAGCATGAGGTCTCCAGCTCTGTTCTTTTTTCTCAAGATTGCTCTGGCCATTCAGGGTTTTTCATGGTTCCATGTGAATTTTAGGATTGTTTGTTCTATTTCTGTGGGAAATTGCCATTGGAATTTTGATAGGGACTGCACTGATTCTATAGATTGCTTTAGGTACTATGGACATTTTAAGAATATTAGTTCTTCCAACCCAGGAGCACAGAATGTTTTTCTATTTATTTGTGTCTTCTATTTCTTTCATTCATGTCTTATAGTTTTCAGTGTACAAGTATTTTACCTCCTTGGTTAAATTTATTCCTAGGTATTTTATTCTTTCTGATAAATGGGCAACTGTAAACAGGACTGTTTTCTTAATTTCTCTTTCTGATAGTTCACTAGTGGTGTACAAAAATGCAACAGATTTCTATATATTGATTTTGTTTCCTGCAACTTTGCTGAATTCATTTTTTAGTTTACATATACACTTCTACATGCATACACATATACATGTTTTAGAAATCATGAGTTCACACTGATACTGGCAATTCTAATCCATCCCCACAAGGTTCTTTCTTGCCTTCTCCCATTCCATATTTGTATGTCCTTTCTTCTACAATGAGAACCTTGGCTCCCAACAACATCAAGAAATACATTCATCTGCATGAGCCAATAATACATCTAAACTAGTTTCAAAATTTCTTCACTCATACCACTCTATAAAATGAGTTCAGGAATTTTGTGGTTTTCCCCTTACACCACCCACCTCAAATTAAGGATATACTGTCAAATACTGTCCTCATAAATCATTTGGACTAGTTCTTTCTGTCCTCCCCCTCTTCAACATGATCATGTTATTTCATTTGGAAAAATATGTCCATTTGTTTATTTGCTTTTAGGTTGTTTACTCCTTCTAGCAATGTTAATTTAACTTTTTTTAAGTATGTAAACTTTACCAGAAATATACATACTTTTGGGTCAGTTACCCTACTGCTATGAATCAGAGCGCTGGACAAAAGTTTACCTCCAAATATATTCACTGCAGTAATAATTATTAGAATAGAGAAAAGGAATAAACAAAAGAGCTGCATTTAAATGAACCATGGTGCAGCCATCAAAAGGAGTATTATGTAGCCATTAAAAAGAAAGTTCTGAAAGAATATTTAAGAAATGGGGAGGGCTTCCCTGGTGGCGCAGTGGTTGAAAGTCTGCCTGCCAATGCAGGGGACACAGGTTCGAGCCCTGGTCTGGGAGGATCCCACATGCCGTGGAGCAACTGGGCACATGAGCCACAACTACTGAGCCTGAGCGTCTGGAGCCTGTGCTCCGCAACGAGAAGCCGTGAGAGTGAGAGGCCCGCGCACCGCGATGAAGAGTGGCCCCCGCTCGCCACAACTGGAGAAAGCCCTCGCACAGAAACGAAGACCCAACACAGCCAAAAATTAAGTAATTAATTAATTTTAAAAAAAGAAATGGGGAAATGCTCCTAACGACATTTTTATAAAAGAAAAATATTACATTCTCATTCACATATCAAAAACAGTCTCAAAGATAATACATCAAAATGTTTGTACAGGAAGTTGCTGTTTAATGGGACCGTTTCAATTTTGGGATGATGAAAAAACTCTGGAGATGGATGGTGGTGACTGTTACAAAACAACATAAAGGTATAGTACTTAATGCCACTAAACATACTAAACATATGCTTTAAAAGGTTACAACTGTAGGGCTTCCCTGGTGGCGCAGTGGTTGAGAGTCCGCCTGCCGATGCAGGAGACACAGGTTCGTGCCCCAGTCCGGGAAGATCTCACATGCCGCGGAGCAGCTAGGCCAGTGAGCCATGGCCGCTGAGGCTGCGTGTCTGGAGCCTGTGCTCCACAACGAGAGAGGCCACAACAGTGAGAGGCCCGCGTACCCCCAAAAAAGAAAAGGTTACAATTGTAAATTTTATGTTATGTATATTTTATCACAATTTTTAAAAATAATTTTTTAAAAAGACAGTATGAACAGTGACTGACCTCATTGTTACACACTATTCTCTCCACATGGTTGCATTTCCCTGCAGTCTTAGAGTACACAGTGGGTTTAATTCTAGACTAGAGGTTGTCAAAGTGTGGCCCCTGGGCCAGCAGGATCAGCATCACCCAGGAACTTGTTAGAAACAAATTCACAGTCCCTACCTAAGACCTACTAAATCAGAAGAAGCCCTAGGGATGGGGCCCCATAACCTGTGTTTTAATAAAGCCTTGCTGGTGATACTGAAGAACCCTGTTCTAGATTCTAAAAGCATCTGATAGGCTCTGTTTTATAGGCAGCAAAGCTTAATGACCCAAATAAATTACTTTGATTTTTCTCAGCTATGCTACAAAAATAGACTGTCTTTAAAATTAACAAAGAAATCCTTGGTGGGCGTGTGCTGCAAAGGGTTCAAGGGACACCGCCCTCAGCAAAGATAGAGTACCCAGTCATAAGAATCCTGGGAAGCAGAGGGACTTCCCTGGTGGTCTGGTAAAGAATCCGCCTTCCATTGCAGGGGACACGGGTTTGATCCCTGGTCAAGGAACCAAGATCCCACATGCCGTGGGGGCAACTAAGCCTGCGTGCCACAACTATTGAGCTTGACCTTGCGAGCCTCAACAAGAGAGCCGGCGTGCTGCAAACTACAGAGCCCATGCACCCTGGAGCCTGCACACCACAACTAGAGAGAGAAAACCCCCAAGCCCCAACCAGAGAGAAGCCTGAGTGCTGCAACGAAGAGCCTGTGAACCGCAACAAAAGATCCCGCATGCCGCAACTAAATCCCAACACAGAGAAAGAAGGGGAGGGGAGGGGAGGGGAGGGGAGGGGAGGGGAGGAAGGAAGGAAGGAAGGAAGGAAGGAAGGAAGGAAGGAAGGAAGGAAGGAAGAAAACAGAGGAGGAACCAAGATGGCGAAGTAGAAGGACGTGCTCTCACTCCCTCTGGCGAAAACACCAGAATCACAACTAACTGCTGGACAATCATCGACAGGAAGACACTGGAACTCACCAAAAAAGACACCCCACATCCAAAGACAAAGAAGAAGCCACAATGAGACAGTAGAAGGGGCGCAATCACAGTAAAATCAAATTCCATAACTGCTGGGTGGGTGACTCACAGACTGGAGAACACTTATACCACCGAAGTCTACCCACTGGAGTGAAGGTTCTGAGCCCCAAGTCACGCTTCCCAACCTGGGGGTCCAGCAACAGGAGGAGGAACTCCTAGAGAATCAGACTTTGAAGCCTAGTGGGAATTGACTGCATGACTTCAACAGGACTGGGAGAAACAGAGACTCCACTCTTGGAGGGCACACACAAAGTAGTGTGCACATCAGGACCCAGGGGAAGGAGCAGTGACCCCATAGGAGACTGAACCAGACCTACCTGCTAGGGTTGGAGGGTCTCGTGCAGAGGCGGGGGTGGCTGTGGCTCACCGTGGGGACAAAGACACGGGCAGCAGAAGTTCTGGGAAGTACTCCTTGGTGTGACCCCTCCCAGAGTCTGTCATTAGCCCCACCAAAGAGCCTGGGTAGGCTCCACTGTTGGGTTGCCTCAGGACAAACAACCAACAGGGAGGGAACCCAGCCCCACCCATCAACAGTCAAGTGGATTAAAGTTTTACTGAGCTCTGCCCACCAGAGCAACAGTCAGCTCTACCCACCACCAGTCCCTCCCATCAGGAAGCTTGCACAAGCCTCTTAGATAGCCTCATCCACCAGAGGGCAGACAGCAGAAGCAAGAACTACAATCCTGCAGCCTGTGGATCAAAAACCACATTCACAGAAAGATAGACAAGATGAAAAGGCAGAGGGCTATGTACCAGATGAAGGAACAAGATAAAACCCCAGAAAAACAACTAAATGAGTGGAGATAGGCAACCTTCCAGAAAAAGAATTCAGAATTAATGATAGTGAAGATGATCCAGGATCTCGGAAAAAGAATGGAGGCAAAGATAGAGAAGATGCAAGAAGTTTAACAAAGACCTAGAAGAATTAAAGAACAAACAAACAGAGATGAACAATACAATAACTGAAATGAAAACTACACTAGAAGGAATCAATAGCAGAATAACTGAGGCAGAAGAACGGATAAGTGACCTGGAAGACAGAATGCTGGAATTCACTGCTGCAGAACAGAATAAAGAAAAAAGAATGAAAAGAAATGAAGACAGCCTAAGAGACCTCTGGGACAACATTAAACACAACAACATTCATATTATAGGGGTCTCAGAAAGAGAAGAGAAAGGACCAGAGAAAATATTTGAAGAGATTATAGTCGAAAAATTCCCTAACATGGGAAAGGAAATAGCCACCCAAGTCCAGGAAGCGCAGCAAGTCCCATACAGGATAAACCCAAGGAGAAACACGCCGAGACAAATAGTAATCAAATTGGCAAAAATTAAAGACAAAGAAAAATTACTGAAGGCAGCAAGGGAAAAACGACAAATAACATACAAGGGAACTCCCATAAGGTTAACAGCTGATTTCTCAGCAGAAACTCTACAAGCCAGAAGGGAGTGGCATGATATACTTAAAATGATGAAAGGGAAGAACATACAACCAAGATTACTCTACCTGGCAAGGATCTCATTCAGACTCGATGGAGAAATCAAAAGCTTTACAGACAAGCAAAAGCTAAAAGAATTCAGCACCACCAAACCAGCTCTGCAACAAATGCTAAAGGAACTTCTCTAAGTGGGAAACACAGGAGAAGAAAAGGACCTACAAAAACAAACCCAAAACAATTAAGAAAATGGTCATAGGAACATACATATCGATAATTACCTTAAACATGAATGGATTAAATGCTCCAGCCAAAAGACACAGGCTTGCTGAATGGATACAAAAACAAGACCCATATATACGCTATCTACAAGAGACCCACTTCAGACCTAGGCACACATACAGACTAAAGGGGGGGGATGGAAAAAGATATTCCATGCAAAGGGAAGTCAAAAGAAAGCTGGAGGGCTTCCCTGGTGGCGCAGTGGTTGGGAGTCCGCCTGCCAATGCAGGGGACACAGGTTCATGCCCCGGTCTGGGAGGATCCCATATGCCGCGGAGCGGCTGGGCGCGTGGGCCATGGCCGCTGGGCCTGCGCGTCCGGAACCTGTGCTCCGCAGGGGGAGAGGCCACAGCAGTGAGAGGCCCACGTACCGCCAAAAAAAAAAAAAAAGAAAGCTGGAGTAGCAATACTCATCTCAGATAAAATACTTTAAAATAAAGAATGTTACAAGAGACAAGAAAAGACACTACATAATGATCAAGGGATCAATCCAAGAAGAAGATATAACAATTATAAATATATATGCACCCAACATAGGAGCACCTCAATACATAAGACAACTGCTAACAGCTATAAAAGAGGAAATCAACATTAACACAATAATAGTGGGGGACTTGAACACCTCACTTACACCAATGGACAGATAATCCAAACAGAAAATAAATAAGGAAACAGAAGCTTTAAATGACACAACAGACCAGATAGATTTAATTGATATTTATAAGACATTCCATCCAAAAACAGATTACACTTTCTTCTCGAGTGCGCACGGAACATTCTCCAGGATAGGTCACATCTTGGGTCACAAATCAAGCCTCAGTAAATTTAAGAAAACTGAAATCACATCAAGCATCTTTTCTGACCACAACACTGAGATTAGAAATGAATTACAGGGAAAATAACATAAAAAACACAAACACATGGAGGTTAAACAATACGTTACTAAATAACCAAGAGATCACTGAAGAAATCAAAGAGGAAATCAAAAAATACCTAGAGACAAATGACAATGAAAACACGATGATCCAAAACCTATGGGATGCAGCACAGGCAGTTCTAAGAGGGAAGTTTATAGCTATACAAGCCTACCTCAAGAAACAAGAAATATGTCAAATAAACAATCTAACCTTACACCTAAAGGAACTAGAGAAAGAAGAACAAACAAAACCCAAAGTTAGCAGAAGGAAAGAAATCATAAAGATCAGAGCAGAAATGAATGAAATAGAAACAAAGAAAACAATAGCAAAGATCAACAAAACTAAAAGTTGGTTCTTTGAGAAGATAAACAAAATTGATAAACCATTAGCCAGACTCATCAAGAGGGAGAGGACTCAAATCAATAAAATTAGAAACAAAAAAGGAGAAGTTACAACAGACACTGCATAAATACAAAGCATCCTAAGAGACTACTACAAACAACTCTATGCCAATAAAATGGACAACCTGGAAGAAACGGACAAATTCTTAGAAAGGTATAACCTTCCAAGACTGAACCAGGAAGAAACATAAAATATGAACAGAACAATCACAAGTAATGAAATTGAAACTGTGATTAAAAAACTTCCAACAAACAAAAATCCAGGACTAGATGGCTTCATAGATGAATTCTATCAAACATTTAGAGAAGAGCTAACCTAACACCCATCCTTCTCAAACTCTTCCAAAAAATTGCAGAGGAAGGAACACTCCCAAATTCATTCTGTGAGGCCACCATCACCCTGATACCAAAACCAGACAAAGATACTACAAAAAAAAAAAATTACAGACCAATACCACTGCTAAATATACATGCAAAAATCCTCAACAAAATACTAGCAAACAGAATCCAACAACACATTAAAAGGATCATACATCACGAGCAAGTGGGATTTATCCCAGGGATGCAAGGACTCTTCAAAATACGCAATCAATCAATGTGATACACCATATTAACAAATTGAAGAAAAAAACCATATGATCATCTCAATAGATGCAGAAAAAGCTTTTGACAAAATTCAACACCCATTTATGATAAAAACTCTCCAGAAACTGGGCACAGAGGGAAACTAACTCAACATAATAAAGGCCATATACGACAAACCCACAGCAAACATCATTCTGAATGGTGAAAAACTGAAAGCATTTCCTCTAAGATCAGGAACGAGACAAGGATGTCCACTCTCACCACTATTACTCAACACAGTTTTGGAAGTCCTAGCCACGGAAATCAGAGAAGAAAAAGAAATACAAATTGGAAAAGAAGTAAAACTGTCACTGTTTGCAGATGACATGATACTATACATACAGAATCCTAAAAATGCCACCAGAAAACTACTAGAGCTAATCAATGAATTTGGTAAAGTTGCAGGATACAAAATTAGGTAAAGATGCAGGATACAAAATTAATGCACAGAAATCTTTGCATTCCTATACACTAATGATGAAAAATCTGAAAGAGAAATTAAGGAAACACTCCCATTTACCACTGCAACAAAAAGAATAAAATACCTAGGAATAAACCTACCTAGGGAGACAAAAGACATGTATGCAGAAAATTATAAGACACTGATGAAAGAAGTTAAAGATGATAACAACAGATGGAGAGACATACCATGTTCTTGGATTGGAAGAATCAATGTTGTGAAAATGACTATACTACCCAAAGCAATCTACAGATACAATGCAATCCCTATCAAATTACCAATGGCGGGCTTCCCTGGTGGCGTAGTGGTTGAGAGTCCGCCTGCTGATGCAGGGGACAGGGGTTCATGCCCCAGTCTCGGAGGATCCCACGTGCCGCGGAGCGGCTGGGCCCATGAGCCATGGCCACTGAGCCTGCGCATCCGGAGCCTGTGCTCTGCAATGGGAGAGGCCACAACAGTGAGAGGCCCGCGTACCACAAAAAAAAAAAAAAAAAAAATTACCAATGGCATTTTTTACGGAATTGGAACAAATCATCTTAAACTTGTATGGAGACACAAAAAACCCTGAATAGCCAAAGCAGACTTGAGGGAAAAAAACGGAGCTGAAGGAATCAGACTCCCTAACTTCAGACTATACTACAAAGCTACAGTAATCAAGACAATATGGTACTGGCACAAAAACAGAAACACAGATCAATGGAACAAGATAGAAAGCCCAGAGATAAACCCACACACCTATGGTCAACTAATCTATAACAAAGGAGGCAAAGATATATAATGGAGAAAAGAGAGTCTCTTCAATAAGTGGTGCTGGGAAAACTGGACAGCTACATGTGAAAGAATGAAATTAGAACATTCCCTAACACCATACACAAAAATAAACTCAAAATGGATTCCAGACCTATATGTAAGACCGGACACTATAAAACTCTTAGAGGAAAACATAGGAAGAACACTCTTTGAGATAAATCACAGCAAGATCTTTTTTGATCCACCTCCTAGAGTAATGGAAATAAAAACAAAAATAAACAAATGGGGCCTAATGAAACTTCAAAGCTTTTGCACAGCAAAGGAAACCATAAACAAGACCAAAAGACAACCCTCAGAAAATATTTGCAAACGAATCAATGGACAAAGGATTAATCTCCAAAATATATAAACAGCTCATGCAGCTCAATATTAAATAAACAAACCCAATCCATAAATGGGCAGAAGACCTAAATAGACATTTCTCCAAAGAAGACATACAGATGGCCAAGAAGCACATGAAAAGCTGCTCAACATCACTAATTATTAGAGAAATGCAAATCAAAACTACAATGAGGTATCATCTCACACCAGTTAGAATGGGCATCATCAGAAAATCTACAAACAACAAATGCTGGAGAGGGCATGGAGAAAAGGGAACCCTCTTGCACTGTTGGTGGGAATGTAAATTGATAGAGCCACTATGGAGAACAGCATGGAGGTTCCTTAAAAAACTAAAAATAGAACTACCATACAACCCAGCAATCCCACTACTGGGCATATACTCTGAGAAAACCATAATTCAAAGAGACACATGCATCCCAATGTTCACTGCAGCACTATTTACAATAGCCAGGTCATGGAAGCAACCTAAATGCTCATCGACAGACGAATGGATAAAGAAGTTGTGGTACATATATACAATGGAATATTACTCAGCCATAAAAAGGAACAAAATTGAGTCATTTGTTGAGACGTGGATGGATCTAGAGACTGTCATACAGAGTGAAGTAAGTCAGAAAGAGAAAAACAAATATCGTATATTAACGCATGTATGTGGAACCTAGAAAAATGGTACAGATGAACCGGTCTGCAGGGCAGAAGTTGAGATACAGATGTAGAGAACAAACGTATGGACACTAAGGGGGGAAAACCGCGGTGGGGTGGGGATAATGGTGTGATGAACTGGGCGATTGGGACTGACATGTATACACAGATGTGTATAAAATTGATGACTAATAAGAACCTGCAGTATAAAAAAACAAACCAAAAAAAAAACAACTAATACTAAACTTTCTTTGGGTTATTTGTATGGAAGTATGTTAATATAAATGTTTCAGACATTACATGAAATTTCTAAAAATCTTATATGTTCTGGTATAATGTTATAAGTCATAATTCTAGTTATTACTTTAAAATGTATATCTCAGAAATAACTAAAAAAAAAAGAAAGAAAAGAAAGAGCTCTTAAGCTGCACCAATTGTAAGTAACTTAAGACATTAAAAAAAAAAAAAGTCCTAGGAAGCAGAAAAGCACAGAGAAGCAACCAGCCTCTTCTCCATAGGCATCTAGCTTTTTACCAAAGGAGAGGTTCCATTGCTCCCTCAGTCAAGAGTTGCAGAAGCTCCACCCCAACCCCCCTTTCTGAGATCTCCCTTTGCAGTGTCCTAATCCACGGGGCCCCTCTCCAGTATGTATGGAGACATCCAAACTTTTATAAACCTAGTGAAGCCCATTTCCTTTCCTTTTCAAGCCCTTTCATCATTGTGACTGTCTGAAATTCTGCCAAGTACAGAAATTAGTGTCTGACTCTAAAAAAAAAAAAGTGATAGAAAATATTAATTACTCTCCCTGTTTTCTTCTACCCATAGAGGTCAACCACATAAAGTCTTAAAAGTAGGCTCCTTGTGCAAAGGCACCTGCCCAAGGGGGCAAACAGGTGTCAAAATGCAGCCCATGACCACTTTTTAAGCCATGAGCCCTGGCCCAGGCTAAGTCAGCCCAGAGAAAGAGGGTCTTTTTCTATTTTCTCTCCCAAAGATGACACTGTGGAAGAGGTAATCAAGGATGTGACCACCGGTTAACCTGTGAGCTGGACCTGGGCAATCAGAGGCTCCTCACTCTCTCTTCTTCTCTCCTTGGGATGTACATTCTGCCCCATGTTCCCACAGTGGGAGCTGTTTCAAGGACACAGCCTTGAGAGCATACGGTGTTGTTGAGAGCGTATGGTGTTGTTGAGACCATGTGGACTGAATATGGAACTGAACCCAGTGAAAGCTTCTACATATACTTTAAGATTTGGCGAGTGGGTGCGGAGATCTACTCAACTCACAGCCACCCAAGACAAGCCTTGTAAGAAAGTTCCCTTGCTTATTAAAACTGCCACCTACCAATCTGGAGTGCTCTGACTCTTTCTTGAGCCTCTCGCTGCCTTCCCTGTATGGGGCCAGCTTGCGAATAAGAGACACCTTTACTAACCTGCACAAATTCGTTACCAGAGTGCTAACTGCAAGCAGCAGCCCTACCGTCAATAACAGTATATGACACATGCCACATACATACCTCAGTCAAGCACAAAGGCACTACAGTAGGTTCTCAATTAATGTTTGTTGCATGACCTGTTGAATGAACAGGGCTTTATAAGCCCGTGGTGGATTCAGGAATCTACAGAAAAACAGTTACAGTGAATCTTCATATCCATAGAATCATAAGGACTTTACAGGTCACTGAATTCAAGGCATTCCCTCCTGATACAGGGTTTTTCTACAATATCCTGCTCAAGTGGTCTCTCAATCTCTGAACCCCTCCAATGCTTTGCTATTTAGAGGCAGCACTCCACGTGGTTCGGCTCACATGATGTATGTGCCAACACCCTATTTAGTGCAAAGTACAAGTTCATTATACTGGGTTGGAATCTCCCTCACTGTTAACTGTTATCCACTGTTCCAATTCTCCCCTCCAGAGCAAATCGCAGTAAGTATAATCTGTCGTCCACAGAGGAATACTTCTTGCATTTGCAGGCAGCTGCAGTGTTTCTAAGTTAAACGTATCCAGTTTTGACAACTGTTCCTCACATGCCAATTTCAATATTTCCATTTTGACCACCCTGTTTTGGACATATACACTTGTCAATAGCCCTCATAAAATATGGCACCCAATATATACAGTGGAATATTACTCAGTCATAAAAAGAAACGAAACTGAGTTATTTGTAGTGAGGTATATGGATCTAGAGTCTGTGATACAGAGTGAAGTAAGTCAGAAGGAGAAAAACAAATACCATATGCTAACACGTATATATGGAATCTAAAAAAAAAAAAAAGGTTCTGAAGAACCTAAGGACTGGACAGGAATAGAGACGCAGACGTAGAGAATGGATTTGAGAACACGGGGAGGGAGATGGGTAAGCTGGGACGAAGTGAGAGAGTGGCATGGACATGTATACACTACCAAATGTAAAATAGATAGCTAGTGGGAAGCAGCCCATAGCACAGGGAGATCAGCTCAGTGCTTTGTGACCACCTAGAGGGGTGGGATAGGGAGGGTGGGAGGGAGATGCAAGAGGGAGGAGATATGGGGATATATGCATATATATAGCTGATTCACTTTGTTATAAAGCAGAAACTAACACACCATTGTAAAACAATTATACTCCAATAAAGATATTAAAAAAAAAAAAGGCACCCAAACTGAAAATAAGTATTTTAATCCTTCAGGTGTCAGCTTCTGAAAACAACAGTTTAGACACACACAGAAGAGAACAGGATTATTACCTACCTTGATGAATACACAACACTTCTAATGCTACAACCAAAACTGGAATAGCTTTTTTAAGCTGTTATATTCCACTACTGGCTTCAAACTTATGATCAAGTAAAACTATCTTTTTCAAAGAGTGTGAAAGTACCCTCATCCAGAGGATGGATGGATATAGATATATGTGATTTACCAAAACTTTAACCTTACATAATATTTTATTATTCTTTTTATGCCAGACCTATCTTGTACTTTACAGACCACTTTTTTTCCTCTAAACATAAAGAAAAGACCTAAAGTTTATCTCTTGCATTCAAGTCCCTCATTTCAGCCTATCAAGATACTTCTAAGTATTTATTCTATCAGCCTGCCTATTATAAAACAGAGAGCATCAACCCTAAGTACACAAACGACATGTTAAATGAATCACTGCCAAATCTGTTTCATTTTTAATCTACTAGCAAAACTGCCAAATTTTATCACTCTTATAAAGCCAACCTGCTCAGTGACTAGACTAAATGTGGCACTTTCTAGCATCACTTTGCAAAGAATTATGCATGTTACTCAAAATGACCAACCTAGGTATCTATTTTCTGAAAACACACTTTACCTGGTTGATGAACAACTTTTCCAGTTGTATGTTCTTCTTCCTCCTCCTCTTCCAGAATGAAGCCTCCTCTTGTGTCAATTATCTTCGGGGCTGCTTTTACATTAGCCATGCCTACAAAAAGTAAGAGTGGTCAACAAATGAACTAGGTAAGCCCTTATGTTCCCTTGTGCATAAACAGGAACTTTTAAAAATTTAATATATATCAAACAAGACAAGGATGTCCACTATACCACTTCTATTCAACATTATAATGAAGGTCCCAGCCACTGTACTACGGCAAGAAAACAAGACAGGCATAAAGGCTGGAAAGAAAACAGTATTCACAGATGATGTGATTATGTATACAGAATATCCAAAAGAATCTACAATTAAGAAATAATACCTAGGAACAGGTGTGTAAAACCTCTACACTGAAAACACCACTAAGAGAAATCTAAGTCAATTCTCCCCAGATTTACCTAAAGATTCAATGTGATTCCATTCAAAACCCCAGCAGTGGCGGGGGGCGGGGGGGGGGGCGGGGGGGGGGGGACGCACATACGTGTGTGTGTGCGCGCACGCGCGCGCGCACAGGCACAGTCAGGAGGGGGAGGAGCAATGGGCGCTGACAAGCTGATCTAACATTTATATGTAAATACAAAGAACACACAATAGCCAAGATAATCCTGAACAAAACTGGAGGATTTACACTACCAGGTTTAAAGATTTACTACAAAGCTTCAGTAATTATGACAGTATAGTACTAAATCAAAGGGGCCAATTTATTGATAGTAAAAGAGAGAGTCCTGAAATAGACCTACACATATTTGGTCACTTAACTTACAGCAAAGGCTCCAAGACAATTCAGTGAGAAAAAGATAATATTTTCAATAAATGATGCTAGGATTTATGACAAAGGTACTACAAAACAGTGAGGAAAAGATGGTTATTTCAATAAATGAACTTTGACTCTACCTCATACAATATACACAAAACAATTTTTAAATGGATCCTAGTCTTGAATGTAAAGGGTAAAAGGTAAAACAATAAAGCTTCTAGAAGAGAACATTGGAGAATAACTCAATGAACTTGAGGTATCCAGAAACTTCTTCAACATGACACAAACGTATTAACCGTAAGAGAAAAACTGCAAATTGAACTTGATTAAAACTAAGAACCTGGGCTTCCCTGGTGGCGCAGTGGTTGAGAGTCCGCCTGCCGATGCAGGGGACAAGGGTTCGTGCCCCGGTCCGGGAAGATCCCACATGCCGCGGGGCGGCTGGGCCCGTGAGCCATGGCCGCTGAGCCTGCGCGTCCGGAGCCACAACAGTGAGAGGCCCGCGTACCGCAAAAAAAAAAAAAAAAACTAAGAACCTCTATTCATCAAAAGACACCATTATGAGAGTAAAAAGACAAGATACAAATCGGGAGAAGCTATTTGCAATATGTATATCTGACAAAAGACTTATCCAGAATACGTAATGAAATCCTATAAACCAGTGAAAGACAAATAGCCCAACTTAAAAAAAGGGAAAAGACCTGAAGAGAAACTTCACAAGTGAAGATATGCAAACAGCTAGTAACCACATGAAAAAGGTCTCATCATCATAAGTAATTAGGAAAATACAAATTAAAACCATACTGAAATATCACCATTCCCACCAGAATACTCAAAATGAAGAAGACTGATAATACCAGGTGATGAGGGTGTGGAGCACCTGGGACTATCACTCACGGCTGGTAAGATTTTAAATTCATATAATCATTGTTCGGCAATGCCTGCTAAAGTTAAAATATACATCTCCCCTATAACCCAGAATTCCATCTCTAGGCATGTACACAATAGAAATGAGTGCATATGTCTACCATAAGACATATCAAAAATGCTCACAAATGTTTTCCTCGTAACAGCCCCAAACTGGAAACAACCCAAATTTCCATCCAAAGGAAAATGGAAAAACTACGGTATAACAACCTAAAAGAGTACTACAGAACATATAAATGAACAAACTACCAACACATGCAACAACACGGATGAATCTCTCAGGTATTATGTTGAGCAAAAGAAGCCAGTTACCGTATGATTCCATTTATATGATGTTCAAAAACAGACAGTACTAATCAAATGGTCGGAATGATAGTTACTTCTGAGGGTGAATGGTTGACTAAGAACTGCCATTAGGGAAACTTCTAAGGTTCTGGAAGTGTCTGTACAATATATTGATTGCTGCGGTATTGACATGAGTATTCACATAGGTCAAATTCAGATAAGTGCATTTTACATTAATGTATGAATGTTATAACTAATTTTTAAAGACAAATTTAGTAGGTATTATCTTGCTTAAGTCTAAACTCCCCTTCTCTGGCCTCAATTTATTAAATAAAGGAATTAGAGTATAAGCCTGTTTATACAGTTAACAGCAATTCTCATATTCTACTACATTGTCTGTCCATCTCTCTACATCCCTTCATTAGACTGAGTGCTTTTATCTCCGTAATTCTGAAAAATAGTTAAGCATTCCACGAATATTTACTGACTGGATAGAAATCAATGAATGTATCAGAATATGATTTTGATTTCATGAATAGCGTAGCAAATGATTAGAATGATCATTCATGAGTGCAGTAAGAATTAAGAAGGGAAGCTGGAGTAATCAAGACCATAATCTGAGCAGGATCCTGAACAATGGTAAATCATGCCAAAAACAAAGCCCAATTTCTCTCTACTGCTATGCCTTGTTTGTTCCCCAGGCCCTTAGCACTACTCTTAGCAACACATTCCACGCAAGTTCTTCTCAGTTTTTTCATGGCATGTCATAGCACACACAGAAAATGAAAACTGTACAGTACACTGAAATAAAAGTACTACAAAGATTAAAAATCTCAGCACCTACCCAACTCTTGAAGCACTGCAGGTTGTATACAATGCTGTAACACAGTTCAGTTCTTTGGCAAATACCTAAGAAATCTAACAAAATATTCATGCTACCTTGCTTTCCATTATCAGACATTTAGTTTAATACCACTTTATGCTCTATTTCGCACCCGTGTTCCACGGTCTTTTAGTACAGATCTAGAAACCTTTATGGAATAATGAATATGAATTAATCAATGCAGATGGACAACTTTTTGTCCTGACCCTAGAATGCTTCAAGCTGGGAAAGGAATAAAAGAAAACCACTATAAAGCAGAAAGGATGAGACCGGAACCATTAAAACTGGTTGCAATTTGCAGATTCAGTGTCAGTATGAATATCAAGACACGCAGCTCGCTCTTTTCACTCATCCTTACTTCTGGCTGATGAAAAAGGGTAGTGGATGACACAGCTCTGACCGTGCTCAACTGCTCACACAGTATGGATATAGGCTTAGGAACACCTGTGCTTCACATTATAGAGGTGGTCCTGAAGACCACCTGTATCAGTTTGGTGACCACAACGTGTCAACCAAACTGTATTTCCCTGAGGAAAATTATTAGTTGACCCCACTGGAGAATTACATGATACACACATACATGATAGGCAAAGAGACAAATAAGCCGCCAAGGGCTGCCCTAAGAAAAGGGAAAGATGAAATCCAAACAAGAATAACAGCCTTTCTTCCTATGGGTGAGAGAGATGCCTAGTATAGCAGAGGCAGCTGGAGAGCAAGGAAAGGCCCCGAACCCAGGGTCAGATGACCCGAGTTCTAGTCCTGATTAGCCTTTGCACTTACTGGGATGCACCTGAGCAAACCCCCTTTCCTTTTCTGATCCTGTTACCACCTCAGTAAAACAAGGATACCAAACCCTGTCCTAATTATTTTCTCACAGGTTAGCTGTGAGAATCAAATCAGCCAATTTGAAAAACGTGAAGCACAACAGGTGCCATTCTGTTAGCCCCACGAAGGCAGCAGCTAACGTCTGTTTGCTCCCAGCACGGAGCAAGCACTGTGCCGGTTACGGAATATGCACTCAATCACCCTGTGTTAAACGGATGACTGAGGGAAGCTGGTGCAGGACCACTAGTTAAATGTGTTACAAGGTCTAAAAGCTTTACACAAAAACCACCCCTGGGACCGGTGGAAGCTGCAGGAAGAGAGCAGAAAGGGAGAGCTGAGGCACTGGCTGGCATTTCCTGACGGCGAGGGCGGCTGCATTCCCAAGCTAAGGACCGCCCAGGAGCAGGGAGGAAAGGCCAGGGCTGGGAGTCAGGAGTCGCCCTGTGGTCTCGGACAGCCCACTGTGACAAGGCCCGCTGAGCGGATCCCACCCCCACCCCCCGCACCTGGGACTGCGGGAGGGTCTGCGCGGAAACGCTAAGGGAGTGCACGCCACACCCAAGACGCTGCCCCCGGTCCGCAAGGAAAGAGAAGGGGCAAACGCCGCCCGGGCCCAAACCTCCGGTAGCCGCAGCCGCCGTCGCCGGGTAGGGCCGGGCCGCCAGCCGGGCCTGGCGCAGCATCAGCGCCCGCTGCCGCTTCCGCTCGATGCTCGCCCGCACCGCGGCAGACAGCTCCGCCGGCTGTTCTGAAACCGCCGGCTCAGACGAAGCTCCCTCGGCGGCCGCCATCTCCGTGCTCCCCCAAGGACTGGAGCTCTAGCCCCGCGCACGCGCATTGGCTACCCGAAGCGTGCCCAAGCCCCGCCGGCGCCGGCACCGCCTCCGCGCCTGCTCCACGGCTCAGCCTCCGACAAGGAGAGCGCCTGCGCAATTTGAGAAGCACGTGGGAAAGGGAGGGGCGGCGGGCGGAGTCTGCGCACGCGTCGCCGCGGGGAATATTGGCCGGCTTGTAACCCAGGGGGAGGGCCTTGGCAGAGATCGGTGATGGTCATCTTTAAAATAATAGTTTCGCTTGGTGGTTCAGAATATGGACTTTGGAGTCAGACTTGGGTTAAATCCTATCTCTAACACTTGCCATTTGCGTGACTTCAGCAAGTTATTTAACCTGAGTTCAGTTTCTTCAGTAGGAAAATGAGGATAATTACGGAACCACTTCCATGGTTGTTGGGAAGATTGGATGTAGCCTTTCAGCACAATGCCTGGCACATAAAAAGCTTTCAAAAATTATGGCAGGACTTCCCTTGCAGTCCAGAGGTTAAGACTCGGTGCTTCCAATGCAGGGGGCGCGAGTTCCAAACCTGGTTGGGGAACTAAGATCCCGCATGCCAGCAGCACAGCCAAAAAATGTAAAATGAAATAATAAAATAAAATGGCAGCTAGTAGTAATAGTAGTGCCAATCAAGAGAGATCAATAGATGATTGGTCTGACTACTTCCAACACCTGGCCTAGATTCGAAATGAGAGCGCCTGGGTTTAAACTCTCACTTGCTGTGACATCAGGCAAATGCAGCACCAGGTTCCAAAGGCTGGTATGCTTGAGCTCGGCTGTCTTCTTTTCCTTGGAATATTTCTTCAGTGTGGATGAGCTGCTACCAGGTAGACAGTGGGTTAGGATTTGGGCCAAATCCTGACTTCCTAAACATGTGGCAAATGAAGCAAAAGAAACACTGCATAATTTTCTAAAAATGTATGTTTTTTCTTTTTTTTTCAACTCTTCTGTTTTTTTCTTTATTACAAATAAAACCTAACTGAAGCCAGAAAACATTAAGTTCTAATTACTACATATACCATTTGGGACTAGTTTTTAGAGCAAGCTGGCACACTGAGGTTTCCCACTAATATTCAATGATAAAAGTTTGAGAAGCACAAACTAGTGGTTCTAATCTATCAAATATATGTATATTTAAACTGGAGGACCTTATATAAAGCAGAGAAATGCTGAGCTCTTCTGGTTGAACTGGAGACAGAGACCTCAAGCCATCCCTACTCCCTTTCTCCTCAGATTCTTCTTGCTCCCCATCCATTGATCTTGTCCAGGTGATAAAATCTCAAATTCTATATGACACCTAAAGCACGAGCAAGAAAAGAAAAAATTAGAGAAATTTAACTTCATCAAAATTGAAAACTTTTGTTCATCAAAGGACACTATCAAGAAAATGAAAAGACAACTCACAGAATGGGAGAAAATATTTGGAAATCATAAACAGGTTTCCATGTTCCCTATCCAAAAGTAGAGCATTCCTAAGAAACCTTTTCTAAGCCAAAATGGCATAAAGCAAAGAAGCAATTACCTTAGGACACATCTTGCTAACGAATGCACATGCACAAAATAAATCGAGATAAAGCACAGATGCTCACAGACACAGTTCAAAGCTATGGCAGCTGGATGCTAAGATGCTGAAGGTAGTTCCCCGGGAAGGAGCTTGGTGGTGTCATTCTCTCAAAGCGCGCTGCCTCTATACTGCCTCATGCAAAACAAACTCGAACACTATTTTTGCTTTTCCCCTTTTTTCCTGAAAGCGGAAATCTTCTTCACATTTCTTTCTGTTAGCGAAAACAGGTACCAATGAAGGTCTTTCATAAAAGCAAATTGAGATAAAGCAAACTTGAAAAGCGAGGGATACCTGTATCTGAAAAGGGAACTCTTACAACTAAATAACAAAAAGGCAAATAACAGTTTTTAAATGAGCTAAAGACTTAAATAGATATTTTTCTAAAGGAGATATACAAGTGGCCAAACAAGTACATGAAAAGAATTCATCATTAGTGAAATGCAAATGAAAAGCATCAGATCAAAAGTGAAGTGCGATACCATTTCACACCCATTACTATGACTAGAATTAAAAGGGAAAAAAAAACAGAAAATAACAAGTGTTGGCAAGGACGTGCAGAAATTGGAATCCTCATACATTGCTAGTGGGAATGTAAAACAATGCTGCCCATGGCAAACAGTTTGGCTATTCTCCAAAAAGTTAAACATATAGAATTACCATATAAGTCAGCAATTTCACTCCTAGGTAGAACTCAAGTCCTCAAAGGTTGAAAACAGGTGTTCAAACAAAAACTTGCATACAAATGTTCATAGCAGCACTATTCACAATAACCAAAAGACTGGAACTACCCAAATGTCCATCAAATGATGAATGGATAAACAAAATGTGGCGTATCCAAACAAGGAATATAATTCAGCCATAAAAAGGAAGTACTGACACATGCTCCAACGTGGATGAACCTTGAAAACATTATAGGGACTTCCCTGGTGGCACAGTGCTTAAGAATCCACCTGCAAATGCAGGGGATACGGGTTTGATCCCTGGTCCTGGAAGATCCCACATGCCGCAGAGCAACTAAGCCCGTGCACCACAACTACTGAGCCTGCGCATTAGAGCCCGTGTGTCACAACTACTGAAGCCCCCGCACCTACAGCCTGTGCTCCTCAACAAAAGAAGCCACCACAATGAGAAGCCCGCGCACCGCAACGAAGAGTAGCCCCTGCTCGCCACAATTAGGGAAAGCCCACACACAGCAACAAGGACCCAACACAGCCCAAAATAAATATATTTGTTTTTTATAAATTTCTTTTATATGAAACATTTGAAATAAGCAAACCCATAGTAACAAAAAAGCAAATTAGTGGTTGCCAGAGACTGAGGGGAGAGGGAAATGAGAAGCGACTGCTTAATAAGTATGGGACTTCCTTTTGGGGTAAAGAAAATGTTCTGTTGTAACGGCTTCACAACATTGTGAATGTACTATGTGTTACTTTTTTAATTTTATTTTATAATAAGGTTTTTAAAAATTCCAATTCTAACTGGGCCCAGGCAGGTAATGGAAGTTAATGAATCCATCCATGTGTGGGGCTCTGGCAAACTGGAGTGTGAGGGCCCCACTAAGGGAAAAGCTACTGCACAGCTCCAGTGGGTAGACAGAATGTGGGCCCATTGTTGCCAACTGCCCAATGTTTGAAGAAAAGTAACTACTTCTCAAATTGTAATGCACATACAAGTCACATGGTGATCTTGTTAAAATGAGCATTCTCATTCAGTAGGTCCATGGTGGGACTTGAGAATATGCATCTCTAATGAGCTCCCTGATGGGGCTGCAGCTCCACGAACCACAGATCCAATAGTAAGGGTCTGGCCCACAGGTTCTCAAACTTGGCTGCACGTTGAAAGCACCTGGGGAGCTTAAAAACCACAGAGTTTGATATCATTGGTCAGAGGTGGGATCTGGGCATTAGGATTTTATAAAGCAACCTCTCCCCCACCCCCATGATTCTAATGGGCAGCAAACTTTGAGAGGCAGCACCCTTAAATGACCCCTCTAGACTCTACACAGCTCTAGGAGCATCTAAGGCTGTGCAATATTTCCGTAGGACAAGGTAACAGTTCTCCCCCAACGTAAATTTTGACAATTAGCCACTAGAAACTCCTCCCCAGAAAAGCATTCCAAGCTTGAATATTGAAGGACATAGACCATAGCTCAGATGCTGCACCAGCCCTGGTATTTTGTTAACTCTTGACAAACTGTTGAATTTCCTTTTACCGGTAACTCCCTCTCCTTGGGCTTCCTGACCTTTGTTAGCAAGTTTCGTGTAATTGGGTCTGAATTGTTAGCTGAGGCCTCAACCGAGGTAAACCGAGACTCCTCCTTTAGAGAAAAGAGGAGTACATGCCCTGATCTGTGCGTCCCACACAGTGACAGAGGCTGCAGGGCTTGCCTGGAGCACAGGGGCATGAGTCATCTTGGTGGGGGCACAAAAGGAAAACAGGCAAGGAGAATAGACCAGTGGATGTGTTCTTGCTTCTTCCCATTCACAATGTCGGGAGAAACCTGCAACTACATCTATCTTCCTGCTTTGTACCTCTCACCTCCCAGACCAACTGTGATCCTGGCTGAAAGAGGGGTAAGTAACAAAGCACAGGAAGAACTGAAAGCCCTTAATGGAGGCTGAAAAAGAGCAGGCAGGTAAGAAAGGAAGCCAGGAAGGGGAATGAGAAACTTGGCAGTGTTTCCTGACAGGGCCTCCTCTCTGAGAGCATTTCTGGGGTTATTCATGCCTGAGATGACAGGATGTGAACATATTTGTCTTTATTATCTAGTAAATAGTACATGTGTGTGTCTTTCTTTTTTACTTTCATTTTTCCCCTGATTCCTGGGGCTTTACCCCCTTAATGTGGTTACTTTGAACATCGTTGGCATAAATTCACAATAGGAGAACGAACATCTGTGGTAAGGAGCATGCCAAGGGGGGAAACTGTCTGGGACAAGGATGCAGCAACACAGAAATTAGCCCGATCCTGTAGACCTAAGCTGTATTGATTTAGTAACCAGGAAATGCAGTCTCTTTTGGCTGTGATTGACGCTCCTTCTGGAAAAACTTAGATTTCAACCTCCCTGAACTAAAAGATAAAGGGATTGAGGCAAAAACATCATATTGGAACCTTGATCAATAAAATGTGTGTGCAAAGGGATTTAGAAAACATCTTAAAGACTCACAAAAATTTTCTTTCCAGAAGCAATAAGAAGTAGGAGGGTCCAAACATTCAACTAAGGACAGGACCTAGGAAAAATGATTATCAGCACTGGAAGACAAAATCCAGTCACCCACTGACCAGCAAGGGCAGATCTTCCCGACTCTGCATTCCCCAGGCCCTGAATGTGGCCCAAGGGACCTTGCTTCTTACTACTTCTTCTGGGAAACTTGCCTGTCTCCTTCCTCAGGCTCCTATGAACCTCGTGTGTGCTGGTGTTGTGGCTCTTCCACACCAGAGGTGATACCTACCTGCCGTCCTTAACTAGATTATCAGGTCCTCGAGAGCTGGGACCGTCTGGTTCATCCCAGTATCGCCAGCACAATGTGTGGCACAGAGTAGCTGCTCATTAAATGTTTGTGGAATTAAATAAACAGAATGAATAATACTGAATAAACCTAGTCGGATGTCTCACAAGCACCGAAAACTCAGTGTCCAAAGCTGAACCTGACAACCACCTCAGCTCTGCTTATATACCTGTGGTGACAGGGAACACTCTACTTCAGAACAGCCTGCTCCATTGTTGTCTAGCTTTGGTCAGTGTTTTTTGCAATAATAATAATAATAGTAAACACTTACATGGTGCTTAGTATATGATATAGTAGGTGTTTTTAAGCATTTAAAATTTATTAATTAATCTAATTTTCATAACTACTCAATGAGTATATTCACTAGTGCCAGTTTATAGATGAGATAACTAAGGCACAGAGATGTTAAATAACTTGTTCAAGGTCAAGGTGACAGAGCTGAGTTCAACCAGGCACAGCCCAGCCCCAGTATCAATATTCTCAACCACTAAACTCTTAAGTCTCGAAATTAGAATGTCTTCCTCTTACTTCTCCACTAGTATTTGTTCTGCCTGAGTTAATGCAGAGCTGGGATCAGAAACCAGGTCCTTTTAATACCCTACATGCTAACCAAGTGGCTTGAAACAGACTGGACTGTCTTTGTCTTAAACCTGATCTGAGAGTTATTATTGCCAGTCTTAGATAGGGCCAAGGGAGGATGAATGTGGTCCAGGGCTCATTCATTACATGGAACTCCAATCTACATAATGGGGTCATAATTTTGTGGTTCCCTGTTTTCTTACTATCCCCAATTGGGGTTTTTGTTTTCCTTTCAATTACCTTTATAAAAAGTGTGGTTGAAACTTTTATTCCAACTTTTTTTTTGGCAAGTACTTCCTCTAATAGTTGGAGTTCTGTTGAATAGGTGAACTGTTTGTCACCAGATGTACTTGCTTTTACAGTTTTTATAATGCTTGGAAATTGGCTGAATGTCTCTGGCTTCCATCCCTTCTCTGGTCCCACTACTACTGGCCTAGTTTAGCCCCCATCATCTTTTGCCTGACCAGCCTCTAAGCTGGTCTCCCAGCCTCCAGGCTGACCCCTTCTGACCCATCTTCCACTTGGCCTTACAGCATCTTTCTAAAGTACAACTTTAAGGAATTCCCTGGCAGTCCAGTGGTTAGGACTGGACTGTGCGCTTTCACTGTGCGCTTTCATTGCCGAAGGCCCGGGTTCAATCTCTGATCAGGGAACTAAGATCCCACAAGCTGTGTAGCATGGCAAAAAAAAAAGTACAGGTTTAACCATTTGCTCAAAAGTCATTTGACCCAAGTCTATAGCTAATCCCCATCATCTGGTTTCAGCTGCCTTTTGCGGGGACTTACCTTCTGTGAATCCTCATTGAACTTTATGCTTTAGCCAAACTGGTCTATCTTCTAAGCCAGTCCTGCATTCCTCTTGCTTCTGAACTATTTCTCTCCCTGCAATTCTTTTGTTCATACACTCACTCACTCATTCTTTCATTTGTATATTCACTCAGTCAGCAACTTTATGACACCATGACACCGTGTTCCAAGCCAGGTCCTGTGCTGAGGACCAGGAATACAGCAATGAATTAATGGTCCTCCTCTCAAGGAGCTTCAAGTCTAATCTGGATTCTTCCTGATCACATCCATCACCATCTGTCACAATCTTATCTGAAAGGATACTATTCCCCTCTCCTTGAAGCCTTTTCCCAATGTTTCAGCTACAAGTAACCTCTTCCCTTCTCTGAGGCTACTCCATTACCCTCCACCTCCATCTCCCAAGCACCCCCATCTTCCAACCTTGCATCCTGTATTATAATCATGCAGCTGCCTTATCTCCCCTGGATGATACAAGATGCCTTCAGCTTCTTAAGGCAGAATCCCTCTGCATCCAGGGACCATCAGAGGAGCTAGTCCAAGGTGGACACCTATCCAGCCAGGGCTGCTGAGAGACACTGTATCCACCATGAGTCAGGCAGAACACATCGCAGAGAGGTTCCACAAAGCACTCACAAAAGGCAGCGTCGTACAGCTTTATAAGGTTTAAGTCACATACCATACAATTTACCCATTTAAAGTGTGCAATCAAATCATTTTCAGTATATTCACAGTTATGCAACTATCACCACCATCTATTTTAGAACATTCTCATCACCCCAGAAACAAGCACCATACCCATTAGCAGTCACTCCCCATGTCCTCTCAAACCCTCTCAGTCCTAAGCAACCACTAATTTGTTTTCTGTCTCCATAAATTTGACTGTTCTGGACGTTTCACATGAACGGAATCATACAACATGTGACCTTTTGTGTCTGGCTTCTTTCACCTAGCATAACGTCTTCAAGGTTCATCTATGTTGCAGCATGTACCAACATTTCACTTTTTAATTGCCAAATAACATTCCATTTTATGGATATACCACATTTTATTTAATCCATTCATCAGCTGATAGACATTGAGTTGTTTCCACTTTTCGGCTATTATGAATAATGATACTCTGAATGTCTGTTTACAAGTTTTTGTGTGGTTATGTGTTACCACTTCTCTTGAGCGGACACCTAGGAGTGGAACTGCTCAGTCCTACGGTAATTCTACGTTTACTAGTCTGAGGAATTGCCAGACTGCTTTTCCAACGTGACTGCATTATTTCATATTCCTACCAGCAATGTATAAGGGTTTCAATTTCTCCACATCTTTGCCAATATTTATTATCTTCTTTTTTACTATAACATCCTAGTGGATATGAAGTGGTTTCTCATCATGGTTTTGATTTGCATTTCCTTAAAGATTAATTATGTTGAGTATCTTTTCATGTGCATATGGGCCATTTGTATTATCTTCTTTGGAGAAATGCCTATTCAAGCCCTTCGCCTGTTTTAAAATTGGATTATTTGCCTTTTTATTGTTGAATTGTAAGTGTTCTTTATATACTGTAGATATTCCAGAGTCTTTAATTGTTTTCCTTATGCTTTTTGTATTTTCTAAGTCTTCTACAATGGTAATGAGTTACTCTGGTAAGCAGAATATCTAATATGTGATACTAACCTACCCGAACATATAGAAATTGTACTAATCAAACTTATGAAGGAGATTAAGCTAGAAAGCGTGATTAATGTGTTTGGGGTTGTTTGTTTGTTTGTTTTACAAAATCAAGATCCATTCCTGGAGGAGTGGAGCTGTGGGTAAAACAGTACTAAGTGTGTTAGTGTGAACTTCGTCATTTCAGTTCAACAATTTTGTCAGAGTGTCTGATGAAGTGGTCTCTTTCTGCCTATGTGGGAGGTGACATTAGATGATCTCCAGGACCATGTTCAACATTCACTGTCTATGATTTTCAGTTAAGGCAGGGGTAGAACTCTCTTCTCTTGAGAAGGGTTCCTGAAAAAATAATCTGAAGGTCTCGGTGTCTCACAAACTCAGTGGCGACCAACATGTGATGTGACTGATGAAAAGAGATGATGTGATCTGAGGTGACAAGAATAAGAGCAGGATGTCTGAACTGGGGGAGACGTTTGTCCTGCTGATTTGAGCTGTTCAGACCACATCTGAAGCTGGTGCCCACTTCTGGACAATACTCCAGGAATCAGAGCACTGTCCATGTGGCCAGGATGGAGAGGGAAGGGTTGGGAAGAAAGTGTTGGGAGGGAGGCCAATTCAGAAAAGTTGTGATCAAGGCAGTACCTCTCCAAAGGGCTTCCCTGGGCAGAGGCATCGATGTGGTCTGCCAGGCCTTTATCATCTCACTTAACTGGAAATTCATAGCAGCCTCACTGGGCAGGATTTCTTCCTATCTCAGACCACAAGACCCAGTACTACACTCATGGCCAGCTCCAGTGGCCCCTCATCTCGGGAGCTGAAGACTCAAGTGGCAAGACGGTGAAAGTCTGACCTGAGGTCCACACAGCAGGGATGAGAAGACATGAAAGACCCTATAGGGCAGCAAATTCAAGTTGTCATGAGGTCCAAGCTAGCAATGAAAACCAATGGAGCCAGTTGAGCACTTGCCTTTTAAATGTATAGAAATTTCTTCACTTCCACAGATAAATATGTCGTACACTATTTTTCTTAAAACAAATGACTTGGTTTTTAATTTTTCCTCTTTTCAGAAAGAACTAAAAGATGTTTTTATTTTTGGTTTTGCAATAAGAAAAACAACAGCACATGTGCAGTCATCCTTGTTCCTGGGGCAACAATAGGGAACAGAGAGGACAGCTGTGACAGGACTGCAGCAGGCCCAGTGAAGCCAGGCCTTCTACTTTGTTAAAGAAGAGCTAAAAATTGGGATTTTTACGTGAAATCTTCCAATTTCTAAATCTTGATGCTGTTGTTTAGAATATATCATACAGGCTTGAAATCCCTCTACAACACCTCTTCTGTGGTCTTCTTAACTCTGCTTGCATATCCAGGGATTGGAGCCCAAGCCTACGAATTCAGCCACCTCTGCCTGTGGACTGCTGTGATGGATAGGAATGGACTCTTCAACTTAAACTGAAATCAACCCCTTTACAGTACACTGCGCCAACCACCCCACAACCTGCACAGCCTCTGCCATTAGTCCTAACCTTCACCTCTCAGCCACTCCATCCATTCATTCACTCATTTACACACATACACCAGGGGCCCAGCTTCACAGCATCTGTTGAATCCAGTGGATGGGAGTCCCCCACAAGTTGAATACGTGTTTTCTTTATCTCTGAGTCCCTTGGGGCCTAGAATAGAGGGAGGTCCCCTGGGTGGGAACATGGTCTCCCAATCCCTCTCCTGAATGAAGGCTGCCGCCCCAGGAAGAAGTTCCCTTGTGGACCTTGTGTGTGGCTCTCCTGGGCAGTAGCCTGGCATTGAGCAGGAGCTCAGGGTTTACTGGATCTGGACCCTGGGCAAGTCACTGATGTCCCAGCCCAGGCCTCCCCCTTGTGTAAACAGGGGCATTAACACCCAATTCCTGGCAGATTTTGAGGTAGGTAGAAGTCATTTGAAGGGGAAAGTCCTACACACAGCATCAGGATTGTGACAAGTGGTATTGACATGGAAGCGTGGAAGGAACTTGGGGTCCCACAAGGCTGGGTTTGAATCCAGGCTCAGCCATTTTGGGCAGAACATCTAAGGTCTAAGAGCTCCTACTTCCTCATCTATAAAATACGGATAAAACTGCCTAGTCTACAGGCCTGTTCTTTGGATTCAAAATTAGCAGTAATGGCACACGTTGAACGTCCTGCACAGTAGGCACAGTAAGGGATAGCTGTTGTTGCTGCCATAACTGGTAACCAGTAGAGGGCACCAAACTACTCCATAAATGAACCCGGCCTGGTGCACTCACCACAGGTGCCAGAAAGCCTTTACCTATGTGAAGGCTACGGGAGACAGATACACACACACACACACACACACACACACACACACACACACACACACACCTTGTACATTGGAAAGTTAGAAATTACATTTTACATTGTACTATTGGGCAGGGGGTTCATTTAATAACAGAAGCAGCTTGGAGTAATGGAAAGAGCACCCCAGAGAGGAAGGCTTACAGGACGTGGGTTCTTGTCCTTGTGCTGTGTGACCTTGGGAAAGTCTGGACCCCTTTTTGAAGGCCGAGAGGGTCAAACCGTAATCTCTAAGGGACCTTCTAGATGTCTATGACTAAGATTCTGGGACAAATATATTTCATGAAGCATGCAGGTGGTCAGGGTCGCGATGGGGGAAATGGACTAAACGACCCCTGGATGCCCTCCTGCGGCTGGGATTTGATGGTTTGTACACAGTCACGGGGAGCCTCGTACGGGCTAATCCTGGCCTTACAAAGGAGTGCGGTTAGAGTCGTTGGGTGGTGGCGAGGTTTTTCTGCAAGCACACACGATGCTTATCATCTTTTGTGCAGGTTGATGCCGAAGCCCCAGAGACCACCCAGCCTGATAAAGAAAGGAATTCTTGTCTGCAGTTGACAGCCTTCAGGTTGAAGGCTTTCCATTTGCCCCGGAGGCTGTCACTCGCAGAACAATGGCGACGAGCAGGGTGGCTCTCACCTGAGACTGGCGCTGCTGCGGGGGAGGGGGAGTGACTGCTGCCTCTCCTCCCAGGACGTGGAGGCGGTAAGATCTCTCAGCCAGCAGCAGGCACTCAGCGGCAGACGTGCCTGGAGAGGCTGTGGAGGATTATTTTCTGCGTGGATGGGGTCTCACTCTACAGATCAGAAAGCAGTAAGTGCTTAGGACATCGCTCTTCATTTTAAAAAATTATAATGAATTATTGATACACACAAAACATAAATCAATCTCAAATCATTATGTTGGGTGAAAGAAGTCAGACACAAGAGATTACATACTGTATAATCCCATTTCTATGACCTTCTGTAGAAGACAAAACTAAGCTCAGGTGCTAGAAATTAGATCAATGGCCGCTTCCTTAGGAGAGGGAAAGGTTGACTGCAAAGGGACAGGGAGGAACTTCCTAGGGGGTAGAAACTCTGTCTTGACTGAGTGATGATGAGATGGGTGCACCTTTGTGAAACTCTGAACTGTACACATAAAATCACTGCATTTTATTGTACGCAATTATGTTTCAATAACACTGATAAAAACTAAACTGTAAAAACAAGTTTAGGGAATTCCCTGGTGGCCCAGTGGTTAAGACTCAGTGCTTTCACTGCCGTGGGCCTGGGTTCAACCCCTGGTCGGGGAACTAATATCCCACAAACCGCATGGCACGGCCGAAAAAACAAACAAACCAAAAAACAAGTTTAATGACTTTCTCATTCTCAAAAGAAATACTTGTTGGGAGTTCTCTGGTAGCCTAGTGGTTAGGATTCCGGGCTTTCACTGTAAGGGAACTGAGATCCTGCAAGCCACGTGGCACAGCCAAAAAAAAAAAAAAAAAAGTTCACATTAGAAGACTGAGAAGATACAGATATGGTGAAAAATAAAGAAAAATCTTCCATAATCCCATCACCCAGAGGTAAACATGGTTATCTCATTTTGACATGGGTAGTGCCAGACCTTTATTTTCACAAAAATGAAATCATAATCTGCATTATCATTAATCTATTTATGCATTAAATTGGCAATATAGGTACATAAGTAAAACTTCAAAAGGTACGAAAGGTCATAAAGTGAAAAATAAATCTCTCTCCCAGTCCCCCCTCCCTAGAAGCAATTACTCGTATCATTTACTTGTATATTCTCCTGGAGATATGTTATGCGTTTACAAGCATATATGTGTGATGATCCTTAAGGGAAAAAATGGTAGCATACTCTATACACAATTTGTACCTGTATTAACCTATATATTTTAATATAACATGACAGGAATATCTTTCCATGTTATTGAAATTTTTCTACAGTGTCATTTTTAAGCAGCCTTTGATTCAAGTAGAACATAAAAACCAAAATATGCAAAAATTATAAGTGTAAAGTTCAAAGTGTTTTCATAAATTGAATCTACTTTTATATCCAGTACAAATATAAAACAATAGATCATTACCAGCATTCCAGAAAACCTTTTGGACCTTCTCCTAGTCACTGTCTCCTCTCCTGCAAAAGAAGCCACTATCCTGACTTCTAATTTCTAAGGAGTTTTGCCTGCTTTTTGAACTTTATACAGTATTTATGTACTGATAATAGAATTATACAGTATTTATTCTTATGTCTGTATGCTTTCACTCAACAGTATATGAATGAGATTAATTCATGTCATTGCATATAGCAACATTTCATTCACATTTAACTGCCATATAGTATCCCTTTGTATAAATATATCACAATTTATTTATCCATTCTGCTGTTGAGGGACATGGGGGTTGTTTTCAGGTTTTAGCTGTTATAGATGCTATGAGCATTCAGTAGATGTCTTTTGGTGAACATATGTATACATTTCTGTTGCATATATGCTTAGGAGTGCAACTGCTAGGTCATAGATATGCATATATTCAGCATTAGCAGAAAAAAAAAAAGTCTCCAAAATGGTTGCACCAATTTACACTCTCTCCTGCAGTGTATGAGAGTTGCTCTACATCCCACCTACAAAATCAACTTTAATGGCTATGTAGCATTTCATTATACAGACATGCCATACTTTATTTTACCTGTTTCCTGTAATTCAGGGATTCCTAACTCTTTTTGAGCCATAGACACACCGGCGTTCTGATAAAGCTTGAGGACCCCTTCTCAGAATATGACATAGTAAAATGTGAGTTTTATTATGAACATACCAAAGGATAACATCTAGCAGCAGGTCTAAAATCACAGTAACATCGAAATTTCAAAATGAGCATAAATATTAAAATGCTTACTCCCCTTTTGTGCTGCTTTTCCTGTGAAATGCGTATCTTAGCTTTTGCCAATTTTTAATGGCCTATTTATTTTCTAATTTTTATATAAGCACCCCTTGTGTATTATAGATATTACCCACCTATGTGAAATGTTGCAATTTTTTTCATTTGTCATTAGCTTTGCCATTACATTTGGGGTTTTTTTTTGGTTTTTTTTATTTCTTTTTTTGTGTGTGTGGTATGCGAGCCTCTCACTGTTGTGGCCTCTCCCGTTGCAGAGCACAGGCTCCGGACACGCAGGCTCAGCGCCCATGGCTCACGGGCCTAGCCGCTCTGCGGCATGTGGGATCTTCCCGGACCAGGGCACGAACCCGTGTCCCCTGCATTGGCAGGCGGACTCTCAACCACTGCGCCCCCAGGGAAGCCCAACGTTTGTTTTTTAAATAACAGCTTTACTGATAAAAAAAACTCACATACCATAAAACTCACTCTTTTCAAGTATACAATTTGGTGGCTTTTAGTATACATCAGCATGTTTTCAGGGCTTATCCATGTTGTAGTAGGTGTCAGTACTTCATTCCTTTTTATGGCGGAATAATACTCCATTGTATGGTATGGTAGACCAAGTTTTTATTTATCAGTTGATAGCCAGGTGGGTTGTTTCTACTTTATAGCTATTATAAAGTACAAGTTTGTATGTAACAAGTTTTTGTGCAGACATATATTTTCATTTATCTTGGGTATATACCTAGGAGTGGAATTTCTGGGTCATATAACTCTATGTTTAACATTTTGAGGAACTGCCAGACTATTTTCCAAAGTCGCTGCATCATTTAAAAATCCCACTAGCCATGTATGAGAAGTTTATGGTTTTTTAATACATAAAAATTTTTAACTTTACATAGAAAAATAAATCAAATCAATGTTTTTCTTTATGGTTTCTGTCTTTGAGTCATTCTTAGAAAGGCTTTCACCATTCCAAAATTATAGAAATAGCCATATATATATATTTATACACACACACACACACACTATGTACTTCTATGTTTTTCATTTTTGTAATTAGAAACTTTAAACAACCACTTGGAATCTACATTATGCAATGCCAGGTCTTCCTACTCTCTCTGCCATTTTGATGGACTTCTGAATCCATTTTTGTCTGCCTTATAATTAATGGCAATTTTCCCCAGATTCAGAGGTGTGGTGAATTGCTATTGAACTCTTTTCTTGTTTCTTCAGTTTTTATGGCTGTTTCAGATACTTCTAACCATATGCCTTTTTTCTTTTTGGCATATGATTTTTAAATAAAATGCTCAGCTGAATGTATTTTTCAGTGGTATAAACATTTTATCAGAATTGGGGGGAAAAAAAAGGCTATGGGACTTCCCTGGTGGCGCAGTGGTTAAGAATCCACCTGTCAATGCAGGGGACATGGGTTCGAGCTCTGGTCTGGGAAGATCTCACTTGCCGCAGAACAACTAAGCCCATGCGCCACAACTTCTGAGCCTGCGCTCTAGAGCCCATGAGCCACAACTACTGAGCCCAGGCGCCACAACTACTGAGCCTGTGCTCTAGAGCCCGAGAGTCACAACTACTGAAGCCCACGCGCCTACAGCCCATGCTCCGCAACAAGAGAAGCCACCGCAATGAGAAGCCTGCGTACCACAACAAAGAGTAGCCCCCGCTCACCGCAATTAGAGAAAGCCCGTGCGCAGCAACGAAGACCCAATGCAGCCAAAAACAAATTAAAAAAAAAAAAAGGCTATGGATGGTGTTCTAGACACACTTTATTTCATGTGTCCTGTCTTTCCCTGCTTCATTGTCTTTAGAGTGAATGGAAGCCCTGTGTTTGGTAAGAAGACAAAGATTGGCTGAATAAGTAGTGAAGGGACTAGCGGGGCTGAGAGAAGTTTGGGGAACATTCACTAGGTTTTCCAGCCTGTCCTGTTTTTTCTCACTACCCACCACCTCACAAACAGAAAGTTGACTGTTTCCACTTGTAATAGTGTAACAAAGCCTCACATTTCCAACTTTTCATATCATTTTTATTGTTTTTTTTTGTTGTTGTTGTTGTTTTTGCGGTACATGGGCCTCTCACTGTTGTGGCCTCTCCCGCTGCAGAGCACAGGCTCCAGACACGCAGGCTCAGTGCCCATGGCTCACGGGCCTAGCCGCTCAGCAGTATATGGGATCTTCCCGGACTGGGGCACAAA
Organism: Stenella coeruleoalba; assembly: GCF_951394435.1. Lineage (NCBI taxonomy): Eukaryota > Metazoa > Chordata > Mammalia > Artiodactyla > Delphinidae > Stenella > Stenella coeruleoalba. The sequence goes on from NC_137153.1 coordinate 89,003,802, forward strand.
CCCACATCCCCTGCATCGGCAGGCAGACTCTCAACCACTTCGCCACCAGGTGTTTTATCCTTACTGCAATCCTAGGAGGTTAGACGGGACCAGGGCTCATTAGCCCCAGTTTACAGATGAAGAAACAGAGCCCCCAAGAAGGGAAACGCTGAAACCATAAGGCTGGGGTCTGGTAAAGTGGCATCTTAACAGTCTAGGACTCCTGACTTAAAGCCTCAAAAACCCCTGTTCAGCAGGGAAAGAGGGTCAAAGGTCCAGGGTGTGTACACATACAGCCCTCAAAAGGAATGTGGGGTTTTGTGGTGTGAGTTTTTCTTCCCCTTTCTAAGCACGCTTCGCATGCCAGCAAAGGGTGTGCATATGTGTGTTGGGGGATGGGAGGGGTAAGTCTCAGAATTGCATGTCATTCCTAAGCCATTTTATAAAGGACATCAAAGCATGGAACGTGTCATGAAGTTCACAAGTCCCTTCTGGCCTTCTGGTGTCTCATCAGAGCCCAGCTTCTGCAAGAGAATGACGGAATGAGTGGAAACTAGGTTTCGGTTCCATGTGACATGACTCATTACATGGTTTACTGTGATCTGTACCTGTGCTTCAAATTCATAAAACACCCCTTTTGTGACAATACAGAGAGACAAACTCTGCTTCGTGGGTTCAAAAATAAAAGTTGAAAAGATAAAGTCTTTGCATGCCTGTGACACTGCATATACCAATGTGAAGCGTCCTTTGGGGGAGGGGGGAGATTTTCTGGTCAAATGCTTTGAGCAAATGCCACATATTGCACACCCCTCTTGGAGATTCACAGTGAAAATCAATATATTTGAGGCTCCAAGAAGTCAAGCAATGATGAGGCATATTGAATTCCGTACCCTGGGGTTTACCTAGCATCTCTAACCACTGAGCTCTTTCCTCAGGTGACATCCAAGACTTCTTGCCCAATAACGGTTCCACAGAACCTAAGTTTGCATAGCGCTGCTACAGAACATACGTTTCTACTACATCTGTGTAAATATTAATACATTCCTCCATTAATTTCAATCTATGACTCTGAACAAGCTGACAGTGTTTTTTGAGGCTAAATATAGGTTAAATTCTATTACAACAAACCCCAAGAGGCTGCCCCAATTCTTTTACATTTGTGCTGTGCTTCTAAATGTATCAAATATTCCTTCTTATAAGTATACGATTTTCAGAAACTGAATGCATTTTCGATCATGCAGATATTTTTATTGTATAAGAAATTTATTATAATATACTTTCATCTGTATTGTACTTATTGAGTGGTTGAACTTGATATCTCTATCTAGTATTCATAAAATGTCTTATTTTCAAAATTGTCCATATTATATCATCGTCAATTTTTATTGAAGCTGTATATGTAATTTTCATGAAAATATTTAAGTGGATTTTCCCTTTGGGGTATTAAAGTATATCTGAATAGAATCTTTGTTATTACAGGAATAATTGATGAGCCCTTTTAAGTTTTTACAAAATACAGAAAAGCAGAAAAAAGACCGTCATCTATTCTCTCAAATACAACCACTATTAGCATTTTCACCTATGCATATATAGTTTTTACATAGTGGAGATCCCACTTTGCAATGTTGTCTCTTACTTATTGACTTAACATTATACCAAGAGCATTAGCATTTATTTCTATATTTGATGAATGTATAAACAAAGAAAACAATTTAAGATGAGATTCTGCCTTCCAAGAGACATTGGTGCTTTCAATTATGTGGAGCCCAGGAGTAATGAAGAGGTTCCTCACAGGATGCAGAGAAGTGCAGGGCTGCTTAGACGACCCTGAGTGTCAGTGAGGTAGCATCTTGGCCCCCAGCAGTGCCCCCTCCCTATAGCTAAGTCCTCTTGGGTCCCCCTGGAAGTTCCTCCAACCCCAGGTCCTAGGACCATCCCCTCCCTCACTCAGACTTAAGTCAAAGGACCACGGTCAGGAGAGACAGGTGAATTCACACTTTACGTTATAGAGAAAATCGAGATAAACAACCTTCCCTCAACCACCAAGTTTTGCTTTTCCCTTTCTCCCACATTGGCTGTAATATGAACAATTGCACAATACCTTATAGTTTAAAATCCTGATAATTGTAAATATTCTAATATTACATATTCTAATGTAGTCCTGGTGAGAGCCTTTTACAGATGAGGTAGTTGAGACTCAGGGGGCTTAAGTGATTTGGCCACGACCCCTTTCAGCAGGTAAGTAATAGCTCCAGAATCCCAGCCCCGGTCTCTGGAGTCCCAGTCTCTGGCAGAGACTATGCAGACCTGCACCCCTGCTTTCAGGCAGGCATAAAAATGCCATATAAAATGTCAAACCAAAGTACAGCTGTCCTTGGCTGTGGGGAATTGGAAGGTATTTCAATCCGACAGAATGAATGGGCTTATTACAAAATCCTTCTAATTCCTCAGTCAGCTTGTCTGAGCCACAGTTCTGGGCCCTCCGTTGCTGGGTATTCATCTATGGCTGACAGACACTGCACATTCCGAATAAAAAGCACGCAGGGCTAGGAGGTGGCTTTGGTTCTCATAATGGCCACAGGTGTGGTCAGATGACAAAGATGATGGCAAAGACTGACCTGCCTCTCTGAGGTTTTACACAGCTAGGAGGATTTGTTGTGTGGGGCAGCTTTCGTTTGCCTGCCTGTGTTTTCCCTGGGAAAGGAGGACACTCAAAAACATCTCCAAAACTTTGAATCTGGAGGGCAGTTCAGGCTCAAAACTGAGTAAGAAAGGGTTAGAAAAAAATTAGAGTGAAGTTTAAAGAGCATTCTAACCAGGCCATGTGCGAGACTAGGGTTGGAATTTGCTGGTGACAGCCAGAGAATAGTAAGAAAGGAACAAAACTGTATTTGTTTCTTTAAAACAGATAAACTTCACCATGAAATGTATGCTCCTTGCCATTTGACACCATTACAAATAAATACAGTTTCCCAAATATAGGGCCCCAAGTGGAACCTTTCGATTTTTTATTCTAATCCTTCAAGTTTTCCTGAAAGACTGGGCCGGAAAATGTAATTTCCCAGTCTGGGTCTTACTTCCCCTGTCTGTAAAATGAAGGATTTTGAACACACAACCATTTAGGGTCCCTCTAGTATAGTTTCTATTATTTTTATATAAATTCAACTTAACAAACACCACTGAACACTTATCCTATGGCATTTCTTGTTCCTGGCTCTGACAGTGCATAAGATGCTCGTTTCCTGCCCACAAAGAGCCACTATTCACTAGGGGGGGATGAGACTAGTGGAGAGGCTTGTGATACAAAGCCAAGCCTGGTGTGTGTACATATGCGTGTGTGTGTGTGTATGTGTGTGTATGGTACACGAGATGCACTGGGCAAAAAGAGTGATAGAAGTAGAGAACCTGGCCTTGAATGCTAAGGCAAGGCGTGGGCAGTTCATTTGGTGGGTACTGGGGAGCCACTGAAGGCCTGAAGGAAGAGATGTAATGTCATCAGAATTGTACTTTAGAAATATTAATCTGGCAAAATGGGCCTACTGGTTTTCTTAAAGGCCTCCCCGGTGGCAAATGGAGGAGGTGAAATTAGAACCCACCCAGGCTAACTCCCAAGCTTGGGCATATAACTCTCCAAGAAGGCCACAGAAACACTCTAGATGAGCTTCAAATTGACAACCGCTTAGACTGTTTAGACACCAGCGTCCTATCCGGAGGGATACACTGGGGGAAAATAACATCTGACAGGAAGGGGTGAAGATTTACTTGCTAATTCCTACGTATTGAAAGCTGACCCCTAAAAGACATCCTAATCCCTGGACCTGTGAATATTACCTTGCATATAGCAAAAGACTGAATATTACCTTGTAGAGCAAGAGATGTGACTAAATTAAGGATCTTGAGAGGAGGAACTTATTCTGGATTATTCAGACAGCCTTACATGCAATCACATGCATCCTTATAAGAGAGACACACAGAGAAGAGGAAGAAGCAATGTGACCAGAGACTGCAGTGATGTGGCCACAAGTTAAGGAAAGCCTGAGGCCACCAGAAGCTGGAAGAGGCAAGGCATGGATTCTCCTGAGAACCTCGGAGAAGAGAGTGGCCTTGCGACACCTTGATTACAGACTTCTGGCCTCCAGAACTGTGAGAGAAGAGACGTCTGCTGTTTTAAGTCACCCAGTTTGTGGTACTGTGTTACAGCAGCCACAGGAAACTAACATATGAAGCCACTTTTTGTTAAATTTAATTAATTCATTTCAACTGGTAATGCATGCATATGGGTCAACATTTTGAAAGGGTAAAGAATATATACTGAAAAGGAAATCTTCCTCCTTTCCACACCCACCAGCCACCATTTCCTCCCATTAAATCTTGTGTGTGTGTGTGTGTCTGTGTCTGTGTGCATGTGCGCAACTACAGATTTGCACATTTTCCCAAAATAATCTGGAAGGTAGCAAGTGGTCATGCGGTAGCAAAAACAGACCTTATCTGGGCTTCCCTGGTGGTGCAGTGGTTAAGAATCCGCCTGCCAATGCAGCGGACATGGGTTCGAGCCCTGGTCCGGGAAGATCCCACATGCCGTGGAGCAACTAAGCCCATGCCCCACAACTACTGAGACTGCATGCTGCAACTACTGAAGCCTGCGCTCCTAGAGCCTGTGCTCTGCAACAAGAGCAGCCACCACAAGAGAAGCCCGTGCACCACAACGAAGAGGAGTCCCCGCTCTCTGCGACTAGAGAAAGCCCACACGTAACAACGAAGACCCAACGCATATATGGAGACTCTCTGGACAAGCTCCCTAACCTCAGAGGGCCTTGGTGTTCCCCTCTGTAAAGGGGGGATGATGATGTTTCCCACCTCTAGGACTATGGTGAGGATTAAATGAGATGACGTGGGTGAAGCTCTCAGCAGAGACTGGTATGTGGCTGCATAGAAAGTTCCCATCTTGTGGACTACTGTCGCTGCTGCTTATGTGGCCTGTTGGGGGCGCTTCTCAGCTCAACACTTCACTTGCAATCAGCCAGCACATCTTTTGCTGACAAGCCTAAAAGAGAAGGCCGCATTCTTGTCATTCCAGGGTTATTTCTGTCTGTCTGTGGGCTCTTCTTTCAGTGTTGATGGAAAACAAAGGTTACATAACATCAATAAGCCAATTCTTAAAACCCATACAGGGAAAGTAAGGAGCATGAGAGGAAAGCAGATGTGCCTGGGTTACAAAGACAGGATTCTGGGCCTTCACCCACACTGTTCCTTCACCTGCAATGCCTTTTGGAGTACAAAAATTCTAATGGCAGCCCTGCATTGGGGTCTTCAATGTAATAGAAAGAACACAGGAGTTAGGGAATTCAAACCCACTTACACTGCAACTTTGGCCAACACGCTTCCACTCGGTGAGCCTCAGTCATTTTAATCTACCTATCTCAGAGTTGTCATGTGGGTTACAAAGGAGGAGCCAGGGACCCGCTTAGACATTAGCTACTCCGTCGCTTATTTTACAAATGAGGAAATCGGGATCCAGAAAAGACAAGTTGCCAGCCCAAGATTACCCAAGGAGTCAGTAGCTGAGCTGGGGCTGGAACTCAGCCTTCAAGAAACGCCCCTTTTCTCTTTAGCAGGCTGATGAGACATATGTGATGAACCATCATATACTACATAAATGTCATTTGAGGTCACTGGTCTTAATGATGGCTACACCTTGGTCTACCTGTTTCTTTTTCTAAAGTTCTATCCAAAATGGATGCAAGTCCCAAGCCTCTGCTTTTCAGCCTTTGAAGGAAGGGTGTGGGGTATCTGAATTGCCCCTACAACTATGGGCCTCTGCTCCTGACCCCACCCCTGTGTGCCCCTTGATCAGGAATGCAGGGAATGAGCCTGTGCATAAGGCCACTTGACCTTCTGCAGGGGGACATGGTGATGGGGACAGGGCACGGGGAACCTTTTAGTGGCAAATGATTCTTACCTGGACTGGGTAAACATTCTTTAAACGCACACATAACTCTCAAATATTTGTCTCCCTGACTTGTACTTCGTTCTTTCCAAATTGTATGAAACTGGAAAACAAGTTGGGAGGTTTCTAATAAACGTTTACCACCATCCAACATGAAATGTCTTCTTTCTTTTTACTTATCATTAAAAATAAAACAACAGACTATACTATCTGGAGAGACAAGGCTGTTTACATTGTGTGTGTGGGAAACTGCTATTTGCATTAGCAGGTATGGGCAGAAAGGTGATTGGTCACCTTACCCTACAACAATTAGAGACATCCAAAACTATGTTTCCCTTCTCTCATATCTAGAGACACCAGAAATAAACAAACAAACTCAGTAGAATTTAAAAGAATCAATCAGTTTTCACTTATAACAAATTAGATGGTCTAGAATGAACACAGAGTAGTCTCCTGGGAACTACCAGTGTATCTTAAACTTTCATTTGTTTTTCATGTTACTAAGTAGCATCCTTTCATTTCAGCTTGAAGAGCTCTATCAGCATGATGATTCTTATTACAACCAAGCTTTACCATGATGGTTGCAAAATGATAATCTTCCAACCCTAGCACTCCCTTCACATTTATTGGTTGGCATTTTACTGTAAGCAAGAGCCCTTGCCTCTTCCCTACGTAGTCACCCATTTATTACCAGTACAGATTCATAGATTCCTATTTTTTCAATGGTTTATTATTCCTTATTTTATTAATTATTTTGATGTTCAAATTATCCCAGATTTGGCTGGTGGGCTCCTCTTCAAGATGATTCTTGTGTCATTTTGACTTGCCCCCACCATTTTTTTTTTTTTTTTGAGCACTACCTTACTTTCCAGCACAAGACAGACCAAGCTCATCTTGTGAAAGAAAAGCATGGAGATTAGAAAAAAAGAAAGCGGCACTTACATATCAATAAAGATGACTGCGCATTATCAAAGTATGGGTATTAACCAAGAATAATTATTCTAAGTATTTAACACGCGAAGAAATAATTATGCATAGAAAAAAGAAAGGACTAGAAGAAAATGCTAGAAAACTAGAAGAAACTGTGTTGGAATTATGAGAATTTTTTCATATTGCTCTTTTTTTCTGTATATCCCAGATTTTATGTGGTGAGAATAAATTATATTTATAACGGGAAATTTTATGTAAAAGTTTTTTTTCTTAAGAATAATGGAGTAGGGGACTTCCCTGGCAGTCCAGTGATTAAGACTCTGCACTTCCAATGTAGCGGGGGCAGGTCTGATCCCTGGGCTGGGGAACTAAGTTCTCACATGCCCTGCGGCCCAGCACCCCCCCACACACAAAAAAAAGAAGAATGGAGTGGGCCAGCTCTGAGGACATTACATAAGGATTTATAAGTATGTTAACAAACACTATTAAAAATCACTGAAAACACTTCATCAACTACACTATCAAAACAAAGCCCTGTGGCACACACTGGTACTGAACTAGGACATAGAAAACTTGGGCTGCTACACCTGGTTCTGCCATGTATAATATGTCTGGGTAACTTTAGGCAAAATCATTTCATCCATTTGGGCCTCAATTTCCTCATCTGAAAAAAGGAGATACCAATTTCTTCCTATATCAGCAATGTAATGAGGCTCAAATGAAACCATAAGTATGAAAACTCCTTTAAAGTGCTACAAAGGTAAATGGTTTATTTTTTTTAAGAGCTTAAAAAAAAGTCTGCTTAATGCTTTATCGAAAGGTTAAATTTTTAGTGGTTTCCCTTTTTTTTGGTATTTTTTTCTTCCAGTTTTATTGAGATATAGTTGACCTACAGCACTACATAAGTTTAAGGTATACAGCATAATGATTTGACTTACATATGTAATTAAATGATTACCACAATAAGTTTAGTGAATATGCAGCATTCATGTAGATACAAAATAAAAGAAAAAGAAAAAAAATTTTCTTCCTTGTAATGAGAACTCTTAGGATTTACTCTCTTAACAATTTAAATATATAATATACAGCAGTGCTAATTATATTAATCATGTTGTACATTATAACCCTAGTACTTACTTATCCTATAACTGAAAGTTTGTACCTTCAGACTGCCTTTATCCAGTTCCTCCTCCCTCACAATCCCCTAGCAGATTCCTTTTCTAAGTGAGTGGCAGAAAAGCCCTCTAGGAGTTTCTGTGAGCTTGCTTGAGTTCCATCTTAGAGCCAAGGCAGCAGCATCTCTACGGCTGCCTCTTAAATCAGGCTCCCCAGAAGCAACCTTGGTAGGAGGAGTCATGTGCAAGTGATTTACTAGCAAGTGCTCCCAAGAAAACTAGTAAGGAAGTAGGGAAGTAGGATCAGAAAGGAAAGGGGGCCCAGCAAAGGTACATTATCAAACAAGTCATTCGGAAGATACCTTTGGCTCACCCCTCAAGGAAATTCTGGTGAAAGTCACACCTCAGAGCCATCCTGTTTAGGGGCAAGGGAGCTGGAGTATTTACACCTCTGTACCCATGGTTACAGGAAAAGGGGGAGGAGTGGGCAATCTCCCACCACTTCCAGGTCTCCTGGGTGCAGGCAAAGCAGAGAAGTTGAGTGACTTGCCCAGGGTCACACAGGTGGCAGGCAAGATTCCAGCCGTGAGCTGTCTGGGAGAAGTCCCTGTGGTTTGTCCACAGCCCGGGCACCTTCTTCCATGCTGTGTTCTCACTACACTGGGACTAATATCTTTTCTATGGAGGGCAACCCATAGGGAATCCTTCATGTTCCACAGAATCTCACAGACTACCCTGCCTTCAGAAATCCCAGAGTCCCCATGGGTGTCACCATGATGGCATTAGTGGCTCTTTCCCCATAGTCATCCCTCTCTTCTTGAATTTGTCTAACACAAGGCACCAGGATGGATTTAATCATGACTTTATGAATTCCAAAAAGAGACGCCCATGTCTCAAATACAGGTGGCCCGTCTCCTGGCTGCAAAGACATTATTAGTGATTCGGGGAAGAGTCAGATAAACAGGTACCATCCCAAACAAAAGACCTTGTGAGCACACCCACTTGGTTCTCCCTTGTTGTACTTAAGGGCAATTTCCCCACATCCTGCGTTCTGAACATGAGTGAACATGTGAAGGAGCAGACATACAGGAGCTCAAGTCACGGAGACCTTGCATGTAGCTGGGGAGCAATGGTCCGGATCCCCAGGTCCACGACCAGCCCCACCACACACTAGCTGAGGGATCTTGGGTAAGACGTAGAATCTTGTCAGGTCTGAGCATCCTTGTTCATAAAGTGGTTAAAGCCACATCTACCCCATAAGGGTATCATGAGGCTCTATGACAGATCTAGAGGACTTCATGAAGTGTCAAGCTCAATGCACATGTATAGATATTGCTACCCACATTTGTCCTACCAGCATGATTTTTACAAAACCAAATGCAGTCACTCCCCTTTCTGGGGATCGCTGATCCAACATCCTCAGACATCAAGAAGTCAGCCAAGAGTTAGGATATAAGCCTGTAAGGCCTCTGGGTGGCTGTACCATGTGACAGCCACCTTCTTCACAATGAAGCAACTGGGCTCCAATGCCCAGTGTGTTCTCTTCCAGGCAGTTCTAACAAGCTTCGTTATTGTGTCTGGTTTTTTAGAGTAGAAGCAAACAAAGACTCAAGAAGTTGGCCTACTGACCCTAGCAAAAAGCAATAATTAACAGCCTGACAGGAGAACTGTCCAAAAGAGTATAAATGACAGCTGTATTCACTCAGAATCATAGTCTGGATTGAAAGTCTACACATTCCAGAGCTCCTGGTGCTGGTAATGACTCAAAACACTAAGAATCAAGTTGCTTTGTGATCTGTGCTCTCTATTTAAGAGTGCAGGATTTTGTAATAACCATAAATGGACTGTAATCTTTAAAAATTGTATAAAAAATGACAAAGACACAAAAAAAAGAGTGCAGGGACAACTAGTAGAAAAGTTGACAGAAAAATGTCCAATAGCACTGGGAATTAAAACAAAAGTACATTAAACAATAATAAAGTCTATGATGTTTACATTAGCATATATTTTCTGAAATGAAAACACTCAATGCTGGTGATGATGAGGTAAAACTGGTTCCAGAAAACCAAAAACTATATAAATGTCTCAAAGGAAAGTTCGAATGAATTTTAATTAAACAAAATATGACATTATGCATTCACTAATAGTGAAAAATTTGAAAACTATACAGGAATATAGAAAATTGCTTATGATATTACATGAGAAACCACAAGACACTAGATAGCATGTCCAAGCTGAATAGAACAGCCCACAACTACAGGCCTAAGAAAAAAAAGACTGGAAGGAATATCACTGTGCTTTCCTTCTTTCCATCCCCTCCTTCCTTATCACTTTACAGATAGGGAGACTGAGGTCGAGTGGCTGCCCTGTTGTTGAGAACCTGTTCCTACAGCTTCCATGGGGCCCGCAGGGATACCTGAAAGGGCAGAGTGGAGGAGTGGTGACCGTGCACCAGGAGGGTCAGGTCATGGAAGGCATCTGGGGCTGGGGTGGAGAGGCTGTTTCAACGCGTGGCTTTGGCACACGCTTCCTCAGTGACACGGCCGTCAGGGACAGAGGCAGATCAGACCTGGTGTCCGCCCTCATAAAGCACCTGGGAGAGAGAGAGGCCTCTGCCTGGATTAATCAGGGAGAACACATGGCATGCTGGAGCCAGTGTGTGCCAGCTCATGAGAGCTGACTGCTAAATTTTCAGGAATCTCGCATGTCAGTGCTTAGACATAGCCATTAATAAAAATAAATTATATGGGACTTCCCTGGTGGTCCAGTGGTTAAGACTCCACACTCCCAATGCAGGGGGCCTGGGGTCAATCCCTGGTCAGGGAACTAGATCGCGCATGTCACCACTAAAGAGCCCGCATCCCGTAACTAATAAGATCCTGCATGTCTCAACTAAAATCAGGTGCGGCCAAATAAATAAATAAATATTTAAAGAAAAAAAAAGGAAAGGGGAGGATAGGAGAAGTCCACAGTTTTAATAAATAAATAAATTATATGAACTTACAATTTCATAAATAATATTTGAAACAAAGGTAACACTCCAAACTCATCACTTCCTAATTATTTTACTATGATCTATGAGGTTGAGGTTTTTCACATCTACTGTACCTGTATGGTGGGAATAATATGTAATGGTCTGCTCCCATGCATCTCTCCCCAACCCCATGCTGATAGTGACATCATGTCAATAGCTTGAAACTGGCAGTGGTGCGAGTATTTACACCATGGAAATGGGCAAATGCTACAAATCAGGACTTGGTTTAATGCTTTGTTGCTTGTCTAGAGGTTGGATTCTGGACTTTAAAAAGTGATGGAGAAAATGTTAATAATGCAGATTAAATTTAAAAGTCTGTCATGTCTACAGTTTTTTTTAATATTATGAATAGCACCAAAATATGAGGAAATACTTCTAATACTTGAAAACTATTATCTGATTCAGCAAAAAAGTTGTCTTTGTCATTAATGACTGAGTGAAGTTCCATTATATGTCTTCATTATTTCACTTTTGTCTTAACGCATTAGTGTAAATGAATATATCATCCAACATTTATGAAAGAACTTCACTCAGTGACATGAGTGACTTCTTGGCTGAACCCTATGATAACCAAGCATTTGTTCATAGTTTGATTTTGTAATGCTATTGTTGTTGATAGAATTATAAAAACCAATAGTGGATTTCACAAGGAATAGCAGAACTGAAGTTAAAGGTGTATGGAATTTACAATAAAGAGTATTTCATATTATTATTTGTAAATTGTGTGCCACACATTCTTTGTATCAGGAAAATGTATAGCAAACTTACGTACAGATATATATGCATACATATTTTTTTAAGAGAGTCTTTGTTAAACATTTACCAACACACCACTGGTAGAACTCAGGAAAAGACAGGGCGGGTGTGGGTAGAGAAGGGTATACAGTAGGGATTGTAAAATGGGTTCTGTAGCAGAGTGACACTGTAGGAGATGATGTGCCTGCTATCTCTCAACAGGGGACCAGCGTTCTCACTGCTCTAGATTCCCCTGGCCCGGGTGCCTGACCCAGACAGCTTTCAGGAGGGAGGAGGAGTTCTGCGTGGGGTGGCTCCCGACTTCCCAGTGAGTAAGCCTGGCTGGAGGTATGCTGAGCCCGACCACCCCAGGAGGAAATGCCTTGGGGTGGTTGGAGAGAGGGGCCCTGCACAAAGCATCCTAGAGGTGAAGCAGCCAGAAGTGGGAGGGCCCAGAGATCTCCTCACATAGTGCCAGTCCTCTTGAGGTCAAACAGGAAACAAGTGCAAGTAGGGGAAGTTGGGGCAGAGATGGGAGGTCTAGACTGGCTGAGCTGTCTCCAGGGGACTCTGCATACCCAATCTGGGACCTGTGCTTCTGCCCTTCAAGGACACACACTGCAACCCTTGACGGCATTGGTTTTGGCCTGATTCTACCATTGCTTTGTTCTGTTTTTGTTTTTGTATTGGGGGTAGATAAACGAAACTTCATCTAATGCAAACCAAAGCTTGTGTTTTGTTTTTTATAACTGAAGTATAGTTGACATACAAAATTATATTAGTTTCAGACATACAACATAGTGGCTGGAAGTTTATATACAAAACAAATTGATTGCCACAATAAGTCTAGTAATCATCTGGCACCATACAAAGTAATTACAATGTTATTGACTAAATTCCCTATGTTGTACATTACATTCCCATGACTCATTTATTTTATAAATGGAAATTTTCCTCTTAATCCCCTTCACCTATTTCACCCAACCTCCCACCCCACTTCTGCCATTACTCTGAATCTTAGTAAGACAGGCAACTCCAGGAAGCTCTCTGCCCTTCATTGTGTATGCCTGTCCTTACTTTCCTCACTATTTACTTCTCTTCTATAGTTTTAAATCTCTGTGTCTGTAGTCAGATTCCTCTTTTAACCCCTGCCCTTATTTTTGTTCTTGATGTTGCTTGTGTCTCTTTTTTCCCTTAATTATTCCTAAGACCAGGCTATTTTATCAGCTTTTCAAAGAACTGGCTTTTCGTTTTGTTGATCATTTGTATTGGGTTTTTTGCTTGATTCGGTTGTTTCTATTTCAATAATTTCTCATTTTAACTATACCTGTTTCTTCCGTACACTTCTCTGGGTTTATTTTATTGTTTTCTAGCCTTTTGGATTGAAAGTTTAGTGATCCCACTCCTTATTATTAAAGTTTTCTCTTTTGATAGTGAGGACAGTTAAAGTTATACCTTTCCCTCTGAGTATTGCTTTGGCAACATCTCACAGATCTGATATCCAATCATTCAACAACTATTTGTTAAGTACCTACTATCTACTAAGAACTAAGAAATGGTGCTCCCATCATACAGTTCTAAATAGTGTAATTTCCGTTTGGATTTCTCTTTAACCCAAGAGTTATTTACAAGGGTTTTTTTATTTCCAGGTGTATGGAATTGCAAGGGGGAGCTATCTTTCAATAACTTAATTCTAGCTTTGCATTCTGGTCAGGGAATATAGTTCCTTGATGGCAGCAGTTTGGAGTTCATTGAGATTTCCACTACCTACTATTTTTTCTTAACATTAAAAAAATTGCTGTAGGGACTTCCCTGGTGGCACAGTGGTTAAGAATCCACCTGCCAATGCAGGGGACACGGGTTTGATCCCTGTTCCAGGAAGATCCCACATGCCACGGAGCAACTAAGCCCGTGCACCACAACTACTGAGCCTGCGATCTAGAGCCTGCGAGCCACAACTACTGAGCCCACGTGCCATAACTACTGAAGCCTGCGTGCCTAGAGCCTGTGATCCGCAAGAAGAGAAGCCACTGCAATGAGAAGCCCGAGCACTGCAACGAAGAGTAGCCCCCACTCACTGCAACTAGAGAAAGCCCGCGTGCAGCAACGAAGATCCAACGCAGCCAGAAGTAAATAAATAAATAAGTTTAACGAAAAAAATTTTGACGTAAAATAGACACTCAGTAAAGTGCATAGATGAATTTTCACAAACATATATAATGTCTATGTCATGTGGATTAACATAAAGAAAATTACCTAGACCACAGAAGACTTCTTCTTGCCCCCTCCGAGTCAATACCCCTCAGAGTTCCTCAAAAAACTAAAAACAGAACTACCATATGATCCAGCAATTCTACTCCTGGGTATATATCCAAAGAAAGTGAAAACACTAATTTGAAAAGATACAGGCACCCCATTGTTCACAGCAGCAGCAGCAGCAGCAGCATGATTTACAACAGCCACGACATGGAAGCAACCTAAGTGCCCATCAACAGATGAATGGATAAGGAAGATGTAATATATATATAAATATATACGATTCTTTTTGCTTCTTGATATTTTCTCTTTTGTATTTAGATATCTAGGATTGAGGTGTTTTCTTTCATTTGGCTTTATCCTCTCTTAAAGAGCTGTTCTAAAATTCCTGATTTACCTGGCTGCTTAAGGATCAGCTCACAGAATCTTGTTTTTAGGTTAGATACAAACAAAATTAATCATACTTGGTGTAAATATATATATATGTATGTATATACACACACACACACATATATATCAATCTCTTATTGAAATACCTATATATATATATATATATATATATATATAATGGATTACTACTCAGCCATAAAAAAAAATGAAATTTTGCCATTTGCAACAACATTGATGGGCTTGGAGAGTATTATGTTTAGTGAAATAAGTCAGACAAAGAAAGAAAAATAATGTATGTTATCAATTATATGTAGGATCTAAAAAATAAAACAAATGAATGAATGTAACAAAACAGAAACAGACTCACAGACATAGAGAACTAGCGTTTACCAATGGGGAGAGGGAAGGGGGAGGGGTAAAATAGGGGGAGGGGATTAAGAGATACAAACTACTATGTATAAAATAAATAAGCTACAAGGATACATTGTATAGCACAGGGAATATAGCCAATATTTTATAATTATTTTAAAAGGAGTATAGTCTATAAAAAGTTTGAATCACTATGTTGTACACCTGAAACTAATATTGTAAATCAACTATACCTCAGTTTTAAAAAAGCCAGATACACACACGCACACACACACACACACACACACAATACCCCTGAGAGATATTATCCTGATTAGTTTTTTCGTTTCTAAGTTTTAAAAATCCTTATAGGGCTTCCCTGGTGGCGCAGTGGTTGACAGTCCGCCTGCCGATGCAGGGGACGCGGGTTCGTGCCCCGGTCCGGGAAGATCCCACATGCCGCGGAGCGGCTGGGCCCGTGAGCCATGGCCACTGAGCCTGCGCGTCCGGAGCCTGTGCTCCGAAACGGGAGAGGCCACAACAGTGAGAGGCCCGCGTAACGCAAAAAAAAAAAAAAAAAAAAAAAAAAAATCCTTATAAGTTGAATCATACAATATGTATTCTTTTGTGTCTAGTTTCTTTCACTCTATATTACGTCTGTAAGAGTCATCATGTTTTTGAGTGTAGCAATGGTTTATTTCATTTTCACTGAAGCATAGTAGTCCATTGTACAAATACATTACAATTTATCCACTCTCCTATTGAAAGACACTTAGGTTGGCCAATGTCTGGCTATTAAAAATAGTGCTGCTATGAATATCATCTGGAGTGCTTGTCAGAAATGCACAATCCTGTATCCCATGCTCTTGGATTGGAAGAATTAATATTGTTAAAATGGCCATACTACCCAAGGCAATCTACAGATTTAATGCAATTCCTATCAAATTACCCATGACATTTTCACAAAACTAGAACAAATAATCCTAAAAGTTATATGGAACCATAAAAGACCCAGAATTGTCAAAGCAATCCTGTGGAAAATGAACAAAGCAGGAGGCATAACCCTCCCAGACTTCAGACAATACCACAAAGCTATAGTAATCAAAACAAGAAGGTATTGGCACAAAACAAACATATGGACCAATGGAACAGAATAAAGAACCCCAAAATAATGGACAATTAATCTTCGACAAAGGAGGCAATATACAATGGGGAAAAGACAGTCTCTTCAGCAAGTAGTGTTGGATAAGTTGGACAGCCACATGTAAATCAATGAAGTTATTAGAACATACCCTCACACCATACACAAAAATAAACTCAAAATGGCTTAAAGACTTAAATATAAGACGTGACACCATAAAACTCCTAGAAGAGAACATAGGCAAAACATTCTGACATAAATCATACCAATGTTTTCTTTTTTTTTATATATGAATGTTTTCTTAGGTCAGTCTCCAAGGCAATAGAAAGAAAAGCAAAAATAAACAAATGGGACCTAATCAAACTTACAAGCTTCTGAAGAGCAAAAGAAACCATAAACAAAACAAAAAGACAACCTACGAACTGGGAGAAAGTATTTGCAAATGACGCAACAGACAAGGGCTTAACTTCCAAAATATACAAACAGCTCTTACAACTCAATAACAAAAAAACAAACAACCCAATTGAAAGATGGGCAGAAGACCTAAATAGACATTTTTCCAAAGAAGACATACAGATGGCCAATAGGTACATGAAAAGATGCTCAACATTGCTAATTATTAGATGAATGCAAATCAAAACTATAATGAGGTACCACCTCACACCAGTCAGAATGGCCATCATTAAAAAGTCTACAAATAATAAATATTGGAGAGGGTGTGGCGAAAAGGGAACCTTCCTCCACTGTTGGTGGGAATGTAAATTGGTGCAGCCATTATCGAAAACAGCATGGAAGTTTCTCAAAAAACTAAAAATAGAGTTGCCATATGATCCAGCAATTTCAATCCTGGCCATATATCTGGACAAAACTGTAATTGGAAAAGATACCTGCATCCCTATGTTCATAGCAGCACTATTTACAATAGCCAAGACACGGAAACAACCTAAATATCCATCGACAAAGGAATGGATAAAGATGTGATATATATATATATATATATATATATATATATATATATATATACACAATGGAATATTACTCAGCCATAAAAAGAATGAAATAATGCCATTTGCAGCTATATGGATGCACTTAGAGATGATCATACTAAGCAAAGTGAGTCAGAAAGAGAAAGACAAATGCCATATAATATCACTCATATGTGGAATCTAAAATACGACACAAAGGAACATATCTATGAAACAGAAACAGACTCACAGACATAGAGAACAGACTTGTGATTGCCAAGGGGGCAGGGGGTGGGGGAGGGAAGGATTGGGAGTTTGGGATCAGCAGATGCAAACTAGTATATATAGGATGGATAAACAAGGTCTTACTGTGTAGCACAGGGAGCTATATTCAATATTCTGTGATAAACCAAAATGGAAAGGAATATGTAAAAGAATATATATATGTATAACTGAGTCACTTTGCTGTACAGCAAAAATTAATGCCACATTGTAAATAACTATACTTCAATAAAATTTTTAAAAAAAGAAACAGAAATGATCAGAAAAAAAAAATGCACAATCCTATCCCTGCCCCAAACCTATCACCCTGGTCCTCCAGGAGCTGGACCCAGGAATCTGCATATTAGCAAATATCCCCAGGTGATTCTACTCCTCATCAGATGTGAAAACCTTCCTGGATTCCATGTTTCCATGGGCTATGGACCAGTGAGATGAATTATCACCATCCCAGGCAGCCTGGGTCCTTCCCTGTCCCCTTCTGAGAACAGCAGTTACAACTGGGTCCTCCCCTTGCCCCACTGTCCCCTCATCTTTGCTCCTAAAAGCCCAAGCAAAGAATGTGGATGATCTGTCAGAACTACCAATAAGTTTGGGTGATCTGGTCCCTTTCCTCACTGTACCCGTAGGAAAACTAAGGTCAGAGGATGAAGGAGGCAGGGTCCAGGAAGAGCCTGTCCTCCCTACCTCTACAATAAGAAGAAAGCCCTGCAGAAGGAAATCCCTTAGTCCCAAGTCTCCTGGGAGTATCAGAGTTCAGGAAGGGGCCTATGTGGTCATAAAATAAGCATGGCCTTGGGAATCAGACAGACCTGAGGTCAGATTCTAACTCCTCTCCTTGAAGCAAATAAATGGAGGTTTCTGAGCTTTGGGTCCCAATCTTGAAAATGGGATTAGAGCTGACTAGGATTAGAAGTAACATATATGAAGTGCCTGGCACATGGTATGTGCAGAATAAACAGATGTGATGATTAGCAGGAGACTCTGTATCAACCAGGAAGTCCTGTCACACTGGCTGGAATGTTACACAGTTTGGGTAGCAGGAGTCGAGGGAGAAAGGAATGCTGGCTT
This sequence comes from Stenella coeruleoalba, assembly GCF_951394435.1. Classification (NCBI taxonomy): domain Eukaryota; kingdom Metazoa; phylum Chordata; class Mammalia; order Artiodactyla; family Delphinidae; genus Stenella; species Stenella coeruleoalba. The sequence continues at coordinate 89,021,992 of NC_137153.1, forward strand.
TCCCAATGCTTCACCTACTGTCTTTAGGTTTTTCCTTCCTCTTGTGACCTGCATGCCTGAACTCCAAGTTCACCTGGGAGCTGTCCCATTTCCTGAGCAGCGACTGTGGGCTGGGTCCTGTGAGGGGCACTGGAGTTTCAGTTCCTGCCCGGAGGAGCACCCAAGCTGACAGACAGGCAGGCGTGTGTATGGAGAGCTGCAGTAAGAGGGCAAAGTGAGAGTCCAGGGGAGGAAGCGGAGTTTGGGGCGGGTCCCAGGGCCCAGGGCAGGCAGGGGCCAAGATGAATGCAAGCCTGGCAGTCTACAGATGGGTAAGCGCAGGGTCAGGGACTTGGGCAAACACTCCTGGTGGCCCTAAAACCAGGCTGCCTTGCCTCTCCTTCTATCTTGGAGCTTATCTTTTAGGGAAAGCTGAATTGATACACTGTCAATAAAGAGCCCAGCAGATATGTAAGAGCTTAGTATGAACTTGTAGGCAGAAAGCTAATCAAATATGTTAAGCAAACAGATTCACAAAGTCTTTTGTATGCCTATCTGAGCTAATATTTCAGAAGGAAAGAGGGCACCCCTTCCCCCCCTACCTTGGCACAGTACACGTGAATTTGTTTTAATAAATACTGTTTACAAAGCACTTTGGTCTCAAAATCACCTCCACATGGATGTTCAGATGCAAGAGCAAGAACTCGCCTTGAACAGCACTTTGCTCTTTTCAGGGCCACTCTTGGTGTGTGAGTCCTGGGAGTCCAGAGGCCTGTGTTCTAGCCAATCTGTGCTTGACTTGCTCTGTGTCCCTCTCTGGGCCTCAGCAGCTCTGTCTGTGAAATGTGAGCATTAGGCTAATTGCCTCCCAGGGCTCCTGCAGATCCAGAGTTCTGGGACCCTGCCATCTTTTTCTGGATACTTGTAACAACCCTGGGAGGCAGACATCATCATGCCCATTATACAGATGGAGAGTCAAGGCTCTGAGGTCACCAGAGAGTCAGAGGCTGAGCCAGACCAGAACCCAGAGCCCCAGACCTTTCCTGAGTATTCCTTCTAGAAATCTATGTGTGTACACATCCATGGATATCAGGGTGCGTGTTTCCACATGTGCCCCAGAGCTGCCCTGCAGTTGTTCCTGGATGCTGCGTGTGCAGACCCATAGGCTGGGCCAGGCCTGTTCCAGGCAGTTCCACCCCGTGGGAGGTGGGGGAGAAGGAAGGAGTGGAGAGGGAGCTACACCTACATTTTTGTGCTGCCCACTGATTTCAGCTGCTGCAGCTCAGGCTCCTGACTGCTGTGTACTTAGCTAAGTCTGAGTGACTCCATACACGGGCAGTGAGCTGGAACGCTCCCCTCCAAGCATCACAACTGTGAGTTCCTCTCACAGCTGGGATACAGGTCTGTGGGAGCATCCACGGATCTGCGCGCAGAAACAAACGCATACACGCACATACACGTGCACACACAAACATGCACGCGTGCACACACAGGTGGCAAATTTTTTTCCCCACTCTGGTCCCAGTTTTCTCAGCAGTAAAATGGGAGACAATTCTCTTTGCCTTGCCAGAGGATCCTTTGAGCTCAGAGACATTGCAGTTAACTTCGCAAACTGTAAAGAACTGGGAAAGACCCTGCTGAGATAACGCTCGTCCACGTGAATGGCAGAGAATGGGACTTTTTTCCTTTTTCTCAAATAATAAAAGAAGCCATGTGAGCTGCCTTTAAAGAAGACTAGATAAATTTACTCTAGTTTTATCTTAATACAAAACTGGTGATTTCAACCTCAGAATCACACTATCCAGTGTGCCCTTCTCCTGCCAAATCTGGAATGGTTTGATTGCAGAGAATACCCTGACTCACAATTCAAAAGGAAGCTGATACAGTGAGGTGGTTAACAGAATGGACTCTGGAATCAGACTGCCTGGCTTCTAATCCCAGTTCTGCCACTTGCTAATTGTGTCACGTTGCCTCGGACGTGTTATTAACTGCCTTGTGCCTCAGATTCCCCATCTGTCAGGTGGGATTTCACTGGATAGCTATGAGTATCTAGCTATCATTCAAAACTGTTCCATAAGAGTGGCTACTTTTGATGGACATATTCAAGGTCACTCAGAGATTCATTGCCAGTGCCAAGGCTAACCCAGAGCTCTCCTGTGTTCCCTCCATTCTACACTGGCTTTGAGAGAACCCTCTGTTTTTGGAGGGAAGACAGGTACTCTGCCCCAACTCCCTGCCCACAGCTTTGTCTAAGGTCCCATGGGAGGTTTTAATGAGGGAAACTCAAACTCTCACTGGTTAAAGGCAAAAAGGTGGGGCTTTCTACTCCACCCTCTACCAGTGATAGCATCAATATCACCGTCATCTGTGCCTGGACACCAATGTCTTGTGGCAGAGGGTTTGAAACCCTGAGGGCTGTAAGGACTCAAAAATTTATTGGAAAAGGAATAAACTAAATGAAGAGTTGGGCTCCAATTTCTGCTCTGCCCTGACAAGCTGGATGACCTAGGCAAGTCACTTCATCTCTCTAAGCCTTTGGAGAGAACATTGGTTGCAGTTCTTAAGGCTAGGATTTGATAGGATCAGAAATGTCACACTCCCAGGGATGTTGATAAAAAGCATTTGCTCAGCTTGGTGAAAGTGTGAGGAGAAATCAAACATGGAGACTGACTCTAACCTGCTATGCTGCCAAGAGCCATCCTAAGACCTCATTATTGAAAAATGACTTATGACGGTAATTTTATTTGCAATTCAATCACAACACAAGAAGCCAAGACACAAAAGATCAAGTCATGGAAGCTGTCTGTTCTGAAGGCGGCTGCCCAGAGGGTGAAAACTGGTGAGGCTTCAGGCTGTGAGTGAGCACTGTGGTAAAAGGGCTAAGCACGTGGCTTTTGGTGTTAGCCAAACCTGGGTTTGAATCCCTGCTTGGTCACTTACTAACAGCTGATTGACCTTACATAAGTCCCTCATCCCTCTGCATCTCAGCTTCCTCATCTGTAAAATGGGCATGATAATCATGGCCCACATGGCTGTGTGCAGGATTCCATAAGGTGAGGCAGTGGAAAGCTCCCAGCACATAGTAAGCTCAATAAATGGAAGATGTTGGTCTCATTTCAGATTCTCTTGCCTTGGTGTGAGAGAAATAAAACTCAAGTCGTTTTATTTCTTAACAAAGAAAGCTTAAGCAAAGAAGGCATTTTATTGTTTTAAGTAACCAAGAAGGGCAAGGGTGGAGCTGGCCTCAGGGAGGTCTGGTACCAGGGACTCGGACACCAAGACACTTTCTTCTCAGCTTCTCATCTCTAACTGTTGGCTTCATTTCATCCTGCCACAGACAGGCTTCTCCATGGGTGTGGATTTGTCTTCCACAAGCTCTCCATCACATCAGGAGAGGATTCTTTCCCACCAGCTAAAAGAAACCCCAAGAAAGGACTCCAATTGGCCTGGTTTGGGTCACATGATCATCCTTGGACCAATCACAGTAGCCAGGAGGTTGGAGCCCTCTGATTGGCTCAGCTTGGGTCATGTGCCTAAGGCCTCAAGGGGTGTTTCTTCCTGGAATAAACAGAGGAAGGGGGTGCTGTGCAATTTTCTCCTTAGAGACACCAACGTGTGGGTGGAGTTGGCGAACCGTTCTCTGCACCAGCTGCTGGGGATGGCATGAAGCCACTTCTTACAAGTGCTACATCCTCTTAGCGTGTCTCTGGTGCCATGTTTATCCTAAAATGTACTCTTTGTAGAAACAGCTCAACTTAATACAGCTTAATGCTACCCAAATCCACCATCTTCAGCTGCTGTTTGCAGAGCTTATGCAGTGCTCACAGCAGATGGAGCCCAGGCATGATGGCAGTCTCCCTGGAGGGCAGAGTGAATCTTTCCCTGCCTCTACTCACTCATCTCCAGACAGTGGGACCCTTGCCTCTGGTTCTGCCACTGATCCCGGGCTGCAGATCTCAAGGAGACTGGGAGTTCTGTACTTAAAGTAAAAAATGATAGCACTAGAAGGGACCCCATTTCACAGGTGGGGAGACTGGCCCATTTCACAGGTGCGGAGACTGAAGGCACAAGAGGACAAGCGGCCTGCCTATCCAAGGACACAGAGCTCCTTGGGGAACTGTGTCATCATCAAGCACCCTCAGCCTGTGGATATGGTAGGTCCTCAATAAAGGAATATTCCTGGCCTCCTGATTCCCAAGCCCATATCATTCTGCTTCCTCTTGAGCTTAAAAAATCTTAATTTCTAGATCTAAAGTCCTTTCCCATTCTAAGGGGGATGGGTCCTTGGCCAGGAAGGGTAGGAATGACCAAAATGTTCACAATCCTAGCTGAAGTGACTGAGAAGTGGTGTGTGGTATTAGGGACAGGCAGATGGTGAGGAACAGATGGGAGCAAGGTGAATATACTCATCATCTTTTTACAATTTATGATTTGGTCCTGTGTGTGATAGGCAGGGCAGGGGTTCCATTCCCATCGGCTGGATCAGAAGACTGAAGCTCCAAGAGGGCAGGTGACTTACTCAACCTTCCTTCCCTTCCAGCAAATTGTGGAGGCACTTAGACCCCTTCCCAGGTTTTGGAGTTTCAGCTTCTGGCTCACCAGCCCTCTGTAGCATACACTTTGGTAGCTCACCCACATGCCCTCAGCCCCTGCCGCTCTGCCTGGGGGCTCTACCTGCTGGTCATTCCCAGCACAGGCCAGACATGCTAGGGAATTGAGAGTCCCCTCCCTGGCCGCAGTTTTCCACTGGTGGCTGACACGAGTTGGGGGATACATACCCCAGCTGCCTGGCCCCTCAGGTGGGTCAATGCCAAGGCTGTACACACTGGTTCCCAGAGCCCCCAGCATAATCAAGCTCCAGTTACTAACAGGGGCCACTTGCTTGATAATGTGCCATTCACCGTGCTCTTCCCCTTCCCTGCTTTACTTCCAGGCTCCCTGGCAGCATTTCCTGGGAACCCCTCCCAAATAAACTACTTGCACTTGAATCTTTGTCTTAGAGCCTCCTTTTAAGTCACCCAAACTAAGAAAATCATCTTCTTTGAAAAAAAGAGGGTGGACCGATTGTCTAAATAATGACAGATACAGACTATAAAAAGTAAATTCAAGTCAGGTCTAGAATGCCACAATGCCTGCCTGCCCCTTTCCCGGCTCCACCCTCACCAGTCCTGCAAGTTTCTCCACCACCCATTAAGGAGGTCATTATGTGTGAGGGCATCACAGGTCATGCTACCAGTACCATGCAGGGCTGACTCCATCCCTGAGCCCTGGGTGACAGTTTCCCATGGCTCTGACAAGGTGTCAGGAGTGAGTCGGCACACGCTCTGCCTTCTCAGGCAGGTGGCTGGTCTGTCCTGATGCCACACATGAACCCAGCCTCATCTCACCCCGTTCCAGGACTGACCCTCTCCCTAGGATGACCTATGCCCAGGCCTGAGAACTAGAGTCGTGGAGTGGGTCATGGAATGCCGGAGCAGGAGACAGTCACAGGGACTGGGCTCCGCGTCTAACCCACCCATGGCAGGGGGAGGAGCTGAGACCTGGGGGCACAAGGTCTGTCCAAGGTCACACAATGCATCAGGAGTGGAACAGCATATGAACCCAGGCTTTCTTCCTTTTATTTCCAGTTTGATGCATTTGCTTCTCATCATCAGACTGTAGGGAAAGAGGAGAGGGGAGCAGGGCAGAAGAACAGGAGCATTGGATTGAAGGCAGGTGGACCTCGGCTTAAAACCTGCTTTCGCCGACTGTTGGCTGTGTGACCTTAAGCGAGTTACTCAGTTTCATGTGCCTCAATTTCCACGATTGTAAAGTCAAGGTTCCATTACCTTTCCAACAGTGCTATTGGGAGGCTCAGCAGAGATAACCGAGGTGGAAGCCACCTGGTAATAAGAGATGCTCAATAGACACCAGGTGACTCTGAGTCTAAAAGGAGATTCCTCCCATGGTACAGGCTCTCACGTGGGTTAAACTCCACAGAGAGTTTATATAGAAGTGTCCTCACCATCTTCATCATCACTTCTAGAAAGTCTATAGCACAGTCTAGTGCAGAATTTCCGGATGGTGTCCTTTAGAGTTAAGTGCTACTGCTGTGTGAGAAAAGGTGCCACGTGAAAAAAGAACTGCACTGCCGAGTACATTTGGAAAGGGTGGCATTAACGTCGACCAGGTTCACAGGCTGCAGGACCTGTCATGGCCTCTGCTCCTAGATGTGCTTTGTTCACATGCAGCATCTCCCAGCGCATCTGACCGTATAACTCTTTGTCAGGAGCATTAAATGTCTCCCAGTAGTTGGGAATGCTCCAGGAAGCAGTTTGGGAAACAGTTGCTGTCCAATGGAAAGGCCACCTGACTGAAGTCAGTTACTGTCACTTATTCATGTGACCTTAAACATGTTCCTGACCTGTATGGGCCTCAGTTTCCCCAACTGCAAAAAGAGAGGGGGAAGTGGAATCCCTAAGGCTGCTTCCAGTTCTGATGTGCTGGGATCTTGAAGCTCTTCTCCTCTACCATTAGCTCCCTGCTTGTAATACTAGTTCACCCAACTCTGGCCAAGGACGGTGCTGGGAGAAGGGCAGAGGGTTCCAAGAGGGCACCGGCAAGCAACCCCATGGCTGGTCTCAAATCTGCCCTTCAAACGTAAGTGGAACTGTGCTGGGTAGGGTGCAACCAGCCTCCTGCCTGGAGAGAAGACAGGAGAGCTGCTGTCTTCCCCTCCTTCCTCCTCTGCCCTGCTGCCGGGACAGTCAGCCGCTGGGGGATTAAGAGTGGGCCCAGCGCCCATTCAAGCCATTCAACAAGACAGGAAGCCAAGCGCGCTCTTGCCCGCCCGTCTCTGCTGGGCAGGTCGGCAGGATTACACACATTGTCCTGGGGAATCACACAAAGGGAGGCCCTGCCCATCAGGAAAGGCCGTGTCCAGGCGGGTATGCACCGCCCGATGGCTGGGGCGGGCTGCTGGGCTGCAGCGCTAATCCTCTCCTCCATCAAGCCACAGGCTGCACCCTCACGGTGCCCAGAGCTGCCCTTTACCTGCACAGTGAGTGGTTCTGGGCTCCCAGGGGTACAATGGGTGCCATCCATTACAGTGCCTCCCAAGACAAAGTCCCTGCATCCACACGCGAAGTTTCAACCTGCGCGCAGGAGTCTTTTCTGAGCACAATGCAGAGACCTGCACAGAGGGCAGGCAGACAGGCAGGCGGGTGAGGACAAGTTCACCTCTCTGAGCCAGAGGCTCCTGAAGGCCTCTGGGGAACAGGCATGTTCATTTTCTCTACCTTCTTACAGCCACCATCTAATCCTTAACCTGGACCTGGCTTTGAAGGTGACTCGAACACAGACATGTCCCTGTCAGCTCCCAAGGGCCAATGGGCCAGATGTGACTGGACAGCCAGGCTCTGTGCAGGTGGGTCCCACCTGGCCACTTGAAAACATGGGCATTCACCATCTGGGATCCTGTGATTTGCGCTCCAGGTGATGCTGGGTGCCCTGAACTTCACTCATGCCTAATTTCAGCCATATCCGTGTACACCCGCGCTATTACTGATAATGTTTTTCTTTTTATCAACTTGCTTTTTAAATTGAAGTAACTTCTTTAGCCTTTTGCTAAGCTATCATATCTATGAAATCATGGGTCTTACATGCTAGTAGTTCCTAATACAATAAAAATAATTTCCCAAACATAAAAAAAAAATGGTATGTCCTTAGACTACCTAAAATCAGCTTGGGAATTATCAGTGGTAAGTGACATAGAGAGAATGAGATTGGATAGTCTCTAAGCCCCCTTCAACTTTGGGGAGCTGGGATTATAGGATACTGAGAATCCTCAATGCCACTGATTCCAAAATTCTCCACAGTCACCTAAGCCAGACCCTCAAGAGTCCTTCCAGACTCCCCCGATGCAGTCGCTAGGCAGTCCTGCCTCCTGAATACCTCGCCCATCCCCAGGGCCACTGCCTTGGTTCAGGCTTTCACCCACTCTCACTCGAATGCCTGGTAGCTCCTGGCTGGTCCGCCTGTACCTCCTGACTGCCTCTGATCCCTCTCCACCCTGCAGCCAGAGCACTCTTTTGGCCATGCATATTAAAGTACCTGGAACACGGGAAACACTCCACTAATGATAGCTATGATATTTTTTAAGAATACAAATCTAATCACGTCTCTTTACTGCTTAAAAGCTTTCCATGGTTTCCCCATAGACCTCAGGATAAATGGAAACTCTGTAACCCAGTATGGAAGGCTCTTTCTGATCTAGCCCCTACCTAATCCTTTGGCTGTGTTTTCCGTCACTTCCCAACTCTATCCCTGTGTTTCAGTGAAACCAGAACACTGAGGTGTCCACGTGTGCCATGCTGTTTCATGCCTCTGTGCTTTTGCTGATTCTGTCTCTTCTGCCAGGAATGTTCCCCCTTCCCTGACTGCCACCTCTTCCTCAGAAGTCTAGCCAATTTAGGATCTTACTAAATTGCATCATCCTCTCTGTATCAGTTAGCTTCTGCTGCATAACAAACCAAAACATAGTGGTTTAAAACAAAAAACACTGATTATTTCTCATAAGTCTGTGGATTGGGTGGATGGTTCTTCTAGTCTAGGCTGACTCAGCTAGGGACAGATGGTCTGGAGTGGCCTCACTCACATGTCAGCAGCCTCAGCTGGTATGTCTGGGATAGCAAGGATGGCTAGAGTCTCTCTGGACATGATCTCACCCTCCAGGAGGCTAGCTTGGACTTGTTTACATTGTGGACTCAGGTTCCCAGCAACAAGAGAAAGGGCAAGCCCCAGTGTGCAAGTGCTTATGAAACCTCTGTTTACATCACATTTGCAGATGTTCACTGGCCAAAGCAAGTCGCCAGATTCAAGGGGTAGAGAGTGGAAGAGCAGCAAAGTCATATTGTAAAAGGAGTGCATATTAGCATTGGAGGCAATTATGCTCTTTTATAAAATCCCGCATTTTCTGAAATTTTCTACAGTGAAAAACCCTTGTCTTCCTGGTACATGTTTTCCCCTTATTCTGGTAACATCACCCTCCTTTCTCTTGAAGAACTAGTCCCTCCTCACTTCAATCAAAAGCCCTCCCCCAGCCACAGTACCTCATCTCCTGGGCTATGGTGATTGGCCCAAAGGTCAGGCACATGACCCAACAAAAGCCATTCAGTATTCTTCCCTAGGATTTTTAAATTGGAGCTGGAAGTAAAGAACCCTCTCCTCTCCGTTGAGGAAGCTGGGAAGACACGCCCAGAACAACCAGCAATCATGAAGCTGCCAAACCTACATGAAACCATATCCTAACCATCCCAGGGTTTGCTCACAGGAACCAATTAATGCCCCCTATTTGCCTAAGTTGATTAGAATATCTATCACATGCACCCAGAGTCCTGACACCTCACCTTTCCTGTCCCAGGCAGGAGTGACAATACCTCCTCCTTTGTTCCACTATTATACCTATTATACCTGGGGTTCACCTCAATTATCAATTGTTGGCTACATGACATCAGTCAAGAAACGGTAGAGCAGCTGACCTTCGGCAGCCAGGAAGGTCACCAGCACTGCACAAAAGATATCACCTTCCCAATGTTTCTGTTCAAAGGAGAATTCTTTTTCAGCTTGGATTCCAACCAGGAAATTATTCTTCCAACCAAAGGAAGCAGATTATAACTCTCAGAATTGTCACATCCCTGCAGAAAACAGGGAGATTTGGAGCAGGTGGCTCACATTAGGAGAAGGGAAGCCATCCCCAGATGGAGGCAGAGGCAGGGCGCTGGAATCTTGAAGAGTGAACAGAGGAAATAGAAGTCTTCTCTAGGAATAAACTAACAAACGCTTGCACTTGTCACAAGCTCTGAGTAATGTCATAAGACAAGCCTAAAGATGTTCTTTAAATATTAATGAAGGCCATGAGACAAGAAAATATCACCCTCTTGCAGGCGGCACAGGAATCCAGAGGAAGATGTGTGAACTTGGAACAAGACAGACCCATAACGGACCTGAAAGGAGGACCTTCCTTAGTTAAGTTGATCTTTGGAGACCGGGACACACTCTTAAATACTAGGGTTTCTAGAGGCATGCCTGAGGGATTATACTGTACCTCCAGATGTACAGCATTTACTTGCTGGTTCTCGGCATCAGGACATTGTTTGATAGGACCGTATGCCCTTACTTACCCACAAAGGAGAGCTCTTGTGTGTAATCCTATTTCTGGCACCCAGTGAGTTGTACTCCAGCTACCCTCAATCCCATAATCTCTCCAGCTCAATCTTCCAACCACATCCGGAATTACTGTAGCTGAAATTGAGCTTATACCTTTGTGGTACTCCAGTGTACACTGGTTAGGAATTGCTGCCTTAGCTGTACAGCTAAGCCAATGAGACCTTCTGACAAGGAGCTGGATGTTTACGTCAGAGCTCATGGATTTGCAGTATACTGTACACACTCTCATGCATAAATAAGTATATTAAAATATATGTAATTCGTGCTTAATAATATGCTTCAATCTTTTTTAGTAGTCCACTTATCTTAAAGAAAATTTTAAATTAAGGTATTAACTGCGGGCTTCCCTGGTGGTGCAGTGGTTAAGAATCCGCCTGCCATGCAGGGGACACGGGTTCGAGCCCTGGTCCGGGAAGATCCCGCATGCGGTGGAGCAACTAAGCCCATGCGCCACAACTACTGAGCCTGTGCTCTAGATCCCGCGAGCCACAACTACTGAAGCCAGTGAGCCACATCTACTGAGGCCTGCACACCTAGAGCCCATGCTCTGCAATAAGAGAAGCCACCGCAATGAGAAGCCCGCGCACCGCAAAGAAGAGTAGCCCCCGCTCGCTGCAACTACAGAAAGCCCACGTGCAGCAACGAAGACCCATCACAGCCAAAAATAAATAAATAAAATTTATAAAAAAAACGGTATTAACTGCATACAGTAAAGTACTGGAAGTGTCCTATATCTTGATCTTGGTATACGTTTATATATTCCTATATATGCTCATAGATTCCTGGCTTCTTTTGTTCAGCATAATGTTTCTGAGATTCATTCATGTTGTTGCATATATCAGTTGTTTGTTCTTTGTCGTTGCTGAGAAGTATTCCATTGTGTGAATATATTGTAATTTGTTTATAGACACTAGGACACCTCCAGTTTAGGGATATTATGAATAACACTGCTATGAATCATCTTGTCTTTTGGTGAACTACATTTCTCTTTGGTTTATATTCAAGAGTGGAAATTCTGGATCATAGGATAGGTGTATATTTAGATCTAGTATGGGATTTTAATAAATTACTGAGGTTTTTTTCCCTTCATAAAGTCCCTCCAGGTACTGTTATATGCAGGCTCCCAGACTGAGATGGACTCTACCTGAACTTCAGCCTATATTCTGGTGTTCTAGACTGGCCCAACCAGATCAGCAGCTCCCTTTGCAGAATGTTGTCTTAATAAAGCATTTTTGTACCTTGTCTGTGCTACAGACCACACAGGCACTGTCTCACAGTCCACTGTAAACATTGTTTTATATTCCACAACCCCCTCCAATCCCCACAAGACTGAATGCTCTCTGAAGGCAGATACTCTGCCATCCCTATAATCTCCCTTACTTGGCATGCAATAGATAATTAATGTCTAAAGATTAAATAATAATAGCTAGTTTATTAGTTAGCTGTTGCTGTATGCCAAATTACCCTAAAGCTTAGTGGCTTAAAACCACATTTGTTCTCTCAGAGTTTCTATAGGTCAGAGAGCCAAGAGTAACTGAGCTGAGTGGTCTGACTCAGAGTCTCTCATGAGATTGCAATCAAGGCACTGACCAGAGCTGCAGTCATCTGAAGGCTTGACGGGGACTGGAGGAGCCTCTTCCAAATTCACTTACTGCTGCTGGCTGATGTCTGGACACCTCAGTTCCTTGCCACAGAGTCCTTATGACATGAAAGCTGGCTTCCCCAAAGCAAGTGACTAAAGAGAGAGAGCAAGGGCCAAGCTGCCTTGTCTTTTATGACCTAGTCCTTGAAGTCACACGTGGTTACTTCTGCTTTATTCTATTCATTAGAAGTGAGGCACTAGATCCAGTCAATATTCAAGAGGAGGAGAATTAAGCCTCACCTCTTGAAGGAAGGAATATTAAAGAAGTTGTAGACGTATCCTAAAACCATCATCTCTAATAGTAGCTAACATTTACTGAGTGGTTACTATGTGCCAGGTGCTACACTGTGTGTTTTTACAGAGCATTTTGTTTAATCCTTATTACAATCCTACAAGGGAGATACTATCCTCAGTTTTTCAGGCAAGAAAACTGAGGTGCTGAGAGACTAAGGAATTTGCCCAAGGTCCCACAGCCAATGACAGAGCTAGGATGGGAACCCAGGAGTTAGACTCCAGAGCTTTTGCTTCTATAACCACTAAGTTATATAATGAACGAGAGATGGTGGATGATTTTATGAGTCTAGGTTCTCAGATGGAGTGGTGGGCCAAACGGTGGCACCAAAGATATGTCCATTTCCTAATTTCCGGAACCCATGAATATTACCTTTCATGGCAAAAGATGTGATTAAGTTAAGGATCTTGACAGGAGGAGCTTAATCCCGGATTATCTACGTAGACCCTACGTGCAATCATATGTATCTTCATGAGAGCCGGAAGGAGTTTTGACACAGACAGAAGAGGAGAAAACACACAGGAAAGGTGAGGTGAAGACAGAGGCAGGGATTGGAGTGATGCAGCCCCAAGCAAAGGAATGCCAGCAGCAACCAGAAGCTGGAAGAGGCAAGGAATGAATTCTCCGCTAGGGCCTCCAGAGGAAGCACAGCCACGCTGACACTCTGATTTGAAACTTCCGGCCTCCAGAACTGTGAGAGAATACATTTCTACAGTTTTAAGCCACCAGGTTTGTGGTACTGTGTTACAGCGGCCACAGGAAGCTAACATAGATGGCAAAATGTGTTCTACCTCCCTGTTCACCAGTGTTCCTCCTGAGGACTGGAACGGGGTGTCACAGGCTTGTTAGCGTGGTTCTCATCTTTGGATCAACTTGGCATCAACTCATCCTGAAACAGCAGAAGAAAAATTAAACCCGGGTAAAAAAGAGGAAGAAAATTGTATAAAAACTACCTATATTATTATTGAACTTAAATTTTACCCTGATCTTCCTGGTAGCTGAGGCTAAAAGAAAATCAGGATGGATTATATAATTTTCATTTTCTGATAAAAAGGAATCACATCTATTCTTCAAGAAACACACGTCTTTCCCTCATATTATATTCTAAGAATAACTGAGCAAGTATATCTTCATACACTGGACAAAACAAGAGATAAAATGTCAACAGTAACTTAAGAAGACCGAGGGACTGTCCTCATGTGGAGGTTTCTCGTGTAATCCTTGGATAAAAACTACAGCCCAAAAGAGAAACACAGTTCAACATCCTGGCCACACAGGCTGGAATCCAGGAATGAGAGCTCACATGGATACAGGGTGCCAGAGTTCACAAAGTACTTTTATACCCATCATCCTATATGTGCTCAAACAGTTCCTGAGAGCCAGGCAGGGCAGACAGTATAATCTGCATTTTCAAATGTATAAACCAAGGCCCAGAGAAGTGAAGAGACTGTCCCAAGGTCACAAAGCTGGTGACTGGCGGGGCTGGGTTTCAGTGAGACTCCAAGAACACATCTCCAGGCATGCTGGCTCTACTTAGTCCACAAGCCTCCTACTGTTCTCCAAGGATTGCATGCCCGTCTGTCGTATCTCTCCAAGCACACTGAGCCTTTGGAGGAAGGGTCCTCCTCTCATACTTCTTGGGAAGCCCCTGCTACCTGCCCAGGGCTGGTCCTGAAAGATATCCCACCATGTGTCAGGCCCTGCCCCAGAGAGACCATGCCCCACCCCACCCTGGCCTGCTCTTTTAGTCAGTTCCCAAGCCAGCTGAGAACAGGTGCCTAAAGGAGAGGAATTGAGGATGGGATTGTGGGGTTCAAACCCAGTACCTCACAGAGGGATCTAGGAGTGAGCACAATGCCCAGTCCGGCCAGGGCGCTGTCCACCCCGCAGTGCTGACCTGCCCCTGGTTGCTGGGACCCCCCAGGGAGACGGGTTTGGCCTTCCCATCTCCCAACCCTCCACGACCAGCGGCTGAGGGGGTTGGAGACATTTTGTCCCCTCATGGACCAGGAAGAGAAAGAGAAGGAAGGGCTGACCACTTCTGCTCTTCTCGCTCACTTTCTCCCCACCCATGCCCTTTGGTGCCTCTTTTTCCCTGATTCATCCTCTTCCTCTGCTTTCACCCCATTCCAGCCTCCTTGTCTTTCCTCTGGAGTCACTTTCTTTCCACTTCCCTCATCCCTATCCTCTCTCTCTGTTCCTTTCCTCCTCCCTCTTTATTTTTTTTAATTGCAGTATCGTTGATTTACAATATTATATTAGTTTTGGGTGTACAACATAGTGATTCAAATTTTTTATAGACTATACTCCTTTTAAAGTTATTACAAAATAATGGCTATATTTCCCTGTGCTGTATAATATATCCTTGTTGCTTATTTATTTTATACATAGTAGTTTGTCTCTTAAACCCATACCCCTATCTCACCCCTCCCCCCTTCCCTCTCCTCACTGGTAACCACTTGTATGTTCTCTATATCTGTGAGTCTGTCTCTGTTTTATTTTACACATTCACTTGTTTTATTGTTTTAGATTCCACATATAAGTGATAACACAGAGTATTCATATTTCTCTGTTTTACTTATTTCACTAAGTATAATACTCTCTTGGTCCAGCCACATTGTTGCAAGTTGCAGAATTTCATTCTTTTTAATGGCTGAGTAATATTCCATTATGTATATATACCACATATTCTTTAACCATTCATCTGTTGATGGGTACTTAGGTTGTTTCCGTATCTTGCTATTGTAAATAGTCCTGCTATGAACAATGGGGTGCGTATATCTTTTCGAATTAGTGTTTTCATTTTCTTTGGATATATAGCCAGTAGCAGAACTGCTGGCTGATACAGTAGTTCTATTTTTTATTTTTTTTAAGAACCTCATACTGTTTTACACAGTGGCTGCCCCAATTTACAATCCCACCAACAGTGTACTACGGTTCCCTTTTCTCTGCATCCTTGCCAATATTTGTTATTTGTAGACTTTTTTAAAAAGAAATTTACTTATTTATTTATTTTTGGCTGCATTGGGTCTTCATTGCTGTGTGCGAGCTTTCTCTAGTTGCGGTGAGCGGGGGTTATTCTTCATTGCAGTGCTAGGGTTTCTCATTGAGATGGCTTCTCTTGTTGCGGAGCACAGGCCCTAGGCGCACGCAGGCTCAGTAGTTGTGGCACACGGGCTTAGTTGCTCCACAGCATGTGGGATCTTCCCAGACCAGGACTCAAACCCGTGTCCCTGCATTGGCAGGCGGATTCTTAACCACTGTGCCACCAGGGAAGTCCTATTTGTAGACTTTTTGATGACATCCATTTTGAGAGGTGTAAGGTGATATCTCATTGTGATTTTGATTTGCACTTCTCTGATGATTAGCAGTGTTGAGCAGTTTTTCATGTGCCCGTTGGCCATCTGTATATCCTCTTGGGAAAAATGGCTATTCAGGACCTCTGCTCATTTTTAATTGGGTCATTATATATTGAGTTGTATGAGCTGTTTATAGATTTTGGATATTAACCCCTTACCAGTCATAACATTTGCAAATATTTTCTCCCATTCAGTAGGTTGTCTTTTCATTTTGTCGGTGGTTTCCTTTGCTGCGCTAAAGCTTTTAAGTTTAATTAGGTCCTCTACAATGAGGTACTACCTCACACCAGTCAGAATGGCCATCATTAAAAAGTCTACAAATAATAAATGTTGGAGAGGGTGTGGAGAAAAGGGAACCCTCATACACTGTTGTGGGAATGCAAATTGGTGCAGCCACTATGGAAAACAGTATGCAGGTTCCTTAAAAAACTAAAAATTTTGTTGCCATATGATCCAGCAATTCCATTCCTGGCCATATATCTGGACAAAACTGTAATTTGAAAAGATACATGCACCCCTATGTTCATAGCAGCACTATTTACAATAGGCAAGACATGGAAACAACCTAAATGCCCATTGACAAATGAATGGATAAAGATGTAGTATATATATACAATGGAATATTACTCAGCCATAAAAAGAATGAAATAATGCCATTTGCAGCTATATGGATGCACTTAGAGATTATCATACTAAGCTAAGTAAGTCAGAAAGAGAAAGACAAATACCATATAATATCACTCATATGTGGAATCTAAAATATGACACAAATGAACTTATCTACAAAACAGAAATAGACTTACAGACATAAAGAACAGATGTGTGGCCCCACCAGGGTAGGGGGCAGGGGAGGGATGGATTGGGAGTTTGGGACTAGCATATGCAAACTATTATATATAGAATGGATAAACAACAAGGCCCTATTTTTGTTTGTTTTTTGTTTCTTGCGGTACGCGGGCCTCTCACTGTTGTGGCCTACTCCCGTTGCGGAGCACAGGCTCCAGATGCGCAGGCTCAGTGGCCATGGCTCACGGGCCCAGCCGCTCCGCGGCATGTGGGATATTCCCGGACCGGGGCACAAACCCTTGTCCCCTGCATCGGCAGGCGGACTCTCAACCACTGCGCCACCAGGGAAGCCCAACAAGGCCCTATTTTATAGCAAAGGGAACTATATTCAATATCCTGTAATAAACCATAATGGAAAAGAAAAGAAAAATTTAATAAAATTTTAAAAAAAATTTAATTAGGTCCCATCTGTTTATTTTTGTTTTTATTTCTTTTCCCTTAGGAGACAGATAAAATATATATATATATATATATATATATATATTGCTACCATTTACATCAAACAGTATTCTGCCTATGTTCCCTTCTAGGAGTTTTGTGGTTTCAGGCCTTTCATTTAGATCTTTAAACCATTTTGAGTTTATTTTTGTATACGGTGTGAAGAAATGTTCTAATCTCATTCTTTGACATGTAGCTGTCCAGTTTTCCCAGCACCACTTGTTTTAAGAGACTATCTTTTCCCCACTGTGTATGCTTGCCTGCTTTGTCATAGATTGACCATAGGTACACGGGTTTATTTCCAGGCTCTCTAACCTATTCCATAATCTATGTGTATGTTTTTGTACCAGTACCATGCTGTTTTGATTACTGTAGCTTTGTGGTACAGTCTAAAGTCAGGTACCATGATTCCTCCAGCTTTGTCTTTTTTGTCTCAAGATTGCTTTGGCAATTCAGGGTCTTCTCTTTCCTTACTTTGAAGCATATCTCAGATATTATATATTTTTGTCCATAAATATTTAAGTGTGGGCCTTTAAGGGATATAGTTAATTTTAAAAACATAACTAAAATATACTTACTATTCCTTAAAACTCTGCATTAATTTAAGATTATCAAATAGTAAGGGGGCATTCACATTTCCAATTATTGTCATGCTTTTCTGCTCTCCCCTTCTGCCTCTTTTAATAAAGATAATGATACCTCTTCCACTGCAAAGCCCTTCCAAACACGTTAACTTATTTAATGCTCATATTTGCCCTTAGAGGATGTTCCTCCTTCTGGAAATGAGGAAAGTGAGGCTCAAAGAGGTAAAGAGACTTGTCCAAGGTCACACAATGGGCTAGGGGCAGAGCCAGACCCTGGCCCAGGCCCTGTGTCTCCTAGCCCTTGCTTCTCTCCACCCCAGGGGCCTCGCGATGGGAGATTTCAACCGTCAAGCTCAGAGGCTCCAGGGGAACCTGGAGGAACAGGCTGAGAGACTCTACCCCAGTGGCAGCAGGCTGGATAGTATGCATCCCCAGCTAGGGAGGTACATCCAAGCTCTTTCCTCCAGGTAACAACAGGACCAATTCCTTGACTCAGGCTTATTTGCGTGCAGTAGCTCCCCAAAGCCCGGACAGTGACTGGGGCTTATCACCCCAACTCCTGAGCAGCGTGCCTTAAGCCCCCTGCACTACGGCAGATTGGACGCTGACACCCAAAGGGCAGGCACAATAGCCAGATCACTCAGCCAACCTTATCTTAATTCTACTTTTTGCCTAAGTGCAGGAGGAGGGCAAAGGTCTCTGTGTTTTTCTTCTGGGAACCTCCTTGCTTAGCCAGCCATGCACATGCAGAGAATGCCATGGATTCCATTCTAAATCCCCTGGCTTTTGTGGCTAATTCTTCCATTAGTCTGCAGACTACAGAGCAAACCCCTCAGCCTGGCATTCAAGAGCTGCAGTCTGCCCAACACACTGATATAACCTATCATAGAGACCAATGGGACATGTTACAATTTCAAGGCAGGCAAAAAAGCTTTATACTAGCTAATTCCTGAAATTATCCTATTAGAGTTTCACTTCTTTATCTTTAGACTATGCATCTCTGTTTAAATGCAAGCATTGTTCCTGTCAGCAGTGTCCATTAAATCTCCTTCCATACCTCAAATTTAATGTCCTAATATTACCGCTTGCTACTTGTTTACCCATATAAACTGTGGCATTTCATATCTCCATACCTTTGCTCATGTACTTTCCTCTGCCTGGAACTTCATTTCTTCCTTCTTCATCCACTAGCTACTAGGGGTGCTACCTCCTCTGAGGAATCTTTCTGAATGCCTCCTCCTCTCACAGCCTTCCCACACCCACAGTGGGCAAAGGGCCCTTTCTTGGGTTTAACTTGACCATAGCTGTATCTCACTGCATGGTACCCAGCACATTGTGAGTCCCCCCAAGGGCAGGGATCAATGCTGTGCATCTACTCTTCCCTAGGCCTGAACACAGGGCCTGGCACATAGTATCGTCTCCACTTAATGGGATGGTTGAAATACTTTATCTCACTGAACCCTCGCTGCAGCCCTGTGGGTTAGGCTGCTGAGGAACGATGGTTCCTCCCATTTCAGAGAAGTGGAGGTTGAGACACACAGAGGCAAAGTGACGTGTCCCAGGCACCCAGCGCTGAGTGGGGGCCACTGCTCTTACGCATGTCTCCTGACCCCTGGTGCAGCGTGCTACTCCTGCTGCTGCCCTCCCAGACAGACCCCGGATGCCCAGGGCCGAGGAGCCGTGACAACGTGGAGCAGAAGCCAGAACTCCGGGCACACTGGAGCTAGCAGCTGTGCTCAAACACCTCAGCACAATTCCCCCGCTGCCAAGGGCAAAGTCCAAATTCCTCATCACAGGCCTCAGGGCTTCCCACAACCTTCCCCAGGCCCACCTCTGCAGCTTCATCCTATACAGCTCCCTTTCACACGCCCCTGCTCCCACCACACCTGCCTACTCACCCTTCTCCGGGCTCAGCTGACTTTTCAGAACCCTGCATAGGGTGCCCAAACTCTGCCCCTGTCACTGATCATGTCCCCATGATCAGGGCAACTGGATGGAGAGGTAGGGCAGATGTTGACAGGAGTCTTCCAATGTCAGGGTGACAAAGCAGCGTAGCACAAAACAAGCGGATCAGTCAGCATTTGCCACACTGTGCTCATGGAACACTAGCATCCTGAGAGATGCTTATAACTATGTCTCCACAAAAGAGGCCCCTGGGCAATGTAACAGTAATGCCTGGCATGTATTGAGTGCTCATATTTCAGGCCCTGTGCAGAGCATTTTGCATGCAATGCTGCATTTCATCCTCACAAGAATACTGAAAGGCAGGCTTCATTTTTTTCTCTGAACTACAAACGAGGAAACTGCAGCTCAGAGAGGCTAGTAAACTTTCCCATGGTCACACAGCTGGAAAGTAGGAGAACCAGGATTCAAAATCCAGCCTGTGCTCTTAGTTATTTTGTGAGACTACCTCCCTCTTTCTCTTGCACTGTTCCTTGAGGAAATTACAGATGTAATTACCATCCTGAGGATTCATATCTAAATTTAACTAAATATTTCCCACACTTATTTGAGGTTGGAACAAGCCCCTCCTCGCCACCTTTTGTTTTACTGAATCCTATACACATCCCACAGAATATAATGTTTCACTGAACTCAGTTTGTGAAATACTGCGCTAGAAGATATCAGCTCTTATTGTCCTAACAATCTGAGAGCACAGGGTGGAGGAAGGAGCCCTGGAGACCTCTGGGCAGAGCTTCCTTATTGTACACATGTATTTTGAGGCCCAGACAGTGGCCAGTGCTCTCCCTTGTTGCGGCCAACGAGGGGAAGGAGCAGGTCTATGACTCCTTCTCAGGACCAAAAGAGGCCTTTACTCAAGGCAGGCAGGTGAGGCTGGCAGTTTGGAAAGCTCTCACTGGGTGGAATTCACATACCTTCCTGCAGAGGCCGCACAGGCTTCAGGAGATGGAAACTGCTGGAAGAAGCACCATCTTATTGAATAAAAATCATAAGTTCTGAAGACCACAAAGCAGGACGCCTCCACAGATCACACCAAATTTAACTTCTCCAACACAAAGGCCCAGAGAGGGAAAGGCACTTGTCCAAGGCCACACAGCAAGTTCAAAGCACAGCTGGAACTAGAATTTAAGCTTCCTGCCTCCTACTCCAAGGATCTGTCTGGCATTTCCTGCAAATGCTGATATGTGTGTATGTCTCCTCAACCTGGCCAGAGGCCCCTCGAGAGTCAAAACAGTGTCCAATTCATGCCTGACTTCCTGGCTCCTGACACTTAGGGTTAAAGAAATACTGATTAAGTGAATGAATAAATAAAACCCTTGATTTTTTACCCAAAACTCTATTTCTCAGCTTGATCATTCACATGGCTGAGATTAACTTTTGGCTGCTTCTGAAAATGAGTATACCCTCAAAGGATAAACATATGCTACCAAAGAATAACAGCAATACTTCTATTACGCCTGATATATATGTGTGTGTATACACACACATCTACATGCTCACACATACACAGAACACCACTCTAAGCATTTTACCTATATTATATTTAAATATCACAGTGACTATAAAAGGTAGGTATTATTATAATTATCATTCCCATCTTGTAGATGAGAAAAAATGTGGCAAAAAGTTGTTAAGTAACTTGTACAAAGTCACACACCTAATGAATAACAGAATCAGGATTTGAACCCAGGCACTCCAACACAAAAAGCTATGTTCCTAACCACTGCCTCTCGAAGGTCCTGTCTATCAAACATGTAAAATGTGCCAGATGCTTTGTTAAGGCATCACTTAACATTACCTGTAACCCTCAGAGGAAAGCCCAGAAATAAATGTTATTTTCTATTTTGCAGCTGGAACAATGGAGGCTCAGAGGTATAAAAGGACTTACTTGTCTAAAGTCACACAGTTAGGAAGTGACAGAATTGGGATTTGAAGCTATCAGTTCTAGTGATATGCCCATAGTCATTAGCTTAAGTAAAAGCTAATGCATTATCATCTTCCATAATATCATGTGAAACATCTTCCTTTTGCTGGTTAGTTTTGTTTTTAGTTATTCATTTGTTCATGCAAATATTTATTGGATTATACACACATACAGACACGTGCACGTGATCTGAGGGATATGGTAATAAACGTGACAGATATTGTCCCTACTAACCCTGCCTTCACAAACCTTACATTCTGGTAAGACAGAGCATCATTAAACAATTCATTTCACAATTAATTAGCCAATTAAATGGTGGTAATTGCTACAAAGGAGAGGTAGAGAGAGCTACGGTGTGATTAGCTGTAGAAAGTTCTGGTTAATCTGCTGAACGTTTTGAAAGCTATCATTAAAATTAACTTTTCCATAGCTCCATATGGCAGTTGTTTTTAAAAAGAGCAGGATTTCCCTCTTATTTAAATTAATTTAAATTTCCCTCTTATTTATCTGAGGGAAATAAAATCATTGATTAACCCATATTCCTAGACAACAAGACTATTTAAGAGGAAATTAGAGATAGTCGAGACATACTCAACGAGAATGTCTCCTGAGCACCTACTACACAAGGAAACCCTCTGGCGGGCTTTCCCAACGATACCGTTAAATAGGAGCTTTTATCCCAATTTAAAGAGGAGAAACTGAAGACACAGAGGTTAGCCAATTCTTTGAAGGCCAGTCACACAGCTACCAAGTAGGACCAGGATTCAAACCTAGGGTGGTGTGACAGCAACACCCAGAATCTTTCCCTGAACCACACTGTATTTTCTAATCTTAAAAGCCGATCAGCCAAGAGTTGAACCTTTGGACTCTGACATCATAGGTATGAAAAGTCTTCTTGCCAATCCCATCTCTCCTCCATGCGGCCCTGGAGAAGAAACACTGCATTTTCCGGAAACCAAAAGGATCAAAATGAGGAGATCATGTATGATGCAAACCACACTTCTTGGGGGAATTGTTAATTACTGGAATGATTGCATTCCTTTCCCCTGAGATATAGCCTTCTTGAACAAAAAGCTTTAATATTTTGTTTACGCCAATGGAGTAACCATTCTCCAACTCTCAAATAAGATGCCCACGTGGGGTCTTTTCTCTGACATTCTACAACTCAAGCAAACAAACACTGTTCTTCTCTAAGACAACACCACCTCTTGGTGCAGCCAAACGTTGCCCAGAGTTCCTGGCCCCAATTTCAGGAGCAACACCATTTCCTACTAATCCAGTTTTCTCAGAGTTTAAAAGAGACAATGAGGCTTCACTTTGCATTTGAAGAAAAAAAGCTCATCTTCTCTGGACTCATCCTCTGGCCTGGGGATGATCTTCATCTGATCACCCAGTGGGTCTGACTTCACAAATGCCCTTTTCCATCAATGACCAACACTTTGGAGCATTTTCCAACATTGAGAAAGAATCCAACTTTGGAATAGAAAAGTGTAGATTGTGCCTTGGCCAATGTGCATTCCTGGAAACCTGCTCTTGGAAGCCTACTGCTCCCACCACCCCCAGGCAGTCCCACCACAGGGGTTTGGGAACCCGGATGTCCACTGAGCTGCTCCTGAAGCAGACATCTGTCTTCTTGAGAGTGAACAGGAAAGAGGACACCTGGACAGACGTGTTCGAACAGCCCTCCCTCCTAAGGAGCTTGCCTTGCAGGTTTCCTAAGAGCTGATGTGCCTGTGGATTCTATAATGAGGAGGGATTTGTTTGTTGAAGGATCTTTTCAGCTTTATTGCTTAACTCAAAGGTGAGAAGGGGGTGGGGGCACGATGAGAATTACTCTCCTTTGCCTTCCCAAATAGTCCCAATTTAAGCTTGGTCTGCCCTGAAACAGCAGCAAAGATAGTTTTAAAAACGTGGAGCCAGAAGTTCTACTCCTGGATTGGCCCCCTAACCTGCTATGTGGCCAGGGCAAATCCTTCCCTCTCCCTGGGCTAGAGTCCCCTCATCTGTTCAATGAGAAGGTGGGAACTATTTTCTGTGTCTCAGTTTCCTCATCAGTGCAATGGGCATTGCAGTAAATATCTGACTTCACTCTCCTGGCTGTTAGAAAGATCAACATGGAATGATATAAACTAGATCTGAGAACTGAAGGCTTAATTTTGACAACGGGTGAGTTAGGCCTATAAAGCAGTGTCACGTTCTCATTGGCTTTGAGATTTCCTTGGTGGCGGCTATTAACTTCTTCGTGCAACCAACGTAATTTATTTTATTTTATAACTTTTTATTTTGGAAAACTTTTCGATTCACATAACAGTTCCAAAAAACAGAATAGAGAGTTCCCATTCATCGTTTGCCCCAACTTTCCCCGATATTAACATCTTACATAACTACTGTAAAAGTATCAAAACTAAGAAATTATCATTGGTACAAAACTGTTAACTACAGACTTCATTGAGATTTCACCAACTTTTCCACTCATGTCCCTTTTTTGTTC
The DNA here is from genome assembly GCF_951394435.1 of Stenella coeruleoalba. Taxonomy (NCBI): domain Eukaryota; kingdom Metazoa; phylum Chordata; class Mammalia; order Artiodactyla; family Delphinidae; genus Stenella; species Stenella coeruleoalba. The sequence continues at coordinate 89,045,715 of NC_137153.1, forward strand.
CAAAATCCAATACAGGGTAACATATCACATTTAGTCGTCATGTCTCCTTACTCTCCTCAATCTGTGACAGTTTCTTTTTTTTTTTTCCATGACCTTGACATTTTTTGAAGAGTACTGCTCATTTACTTTATAGAATGTCATCAACTCAGGTGTGTCTGATGTTTTCTCAGGAAACAACAAAGCTAATGAGTTTTTAGGAAGACTATCACGGAGATGAAGTTCTCTTCTCACCACAACATATCAGGGGTATGATATACATAAAGTTATTACTGGTGGTGTTAAACTTGAGCACTTGGTAAAGGTGGTGTCTTCCAGGTCTCTCCACTATAATGTTACAATTTTCCCCTTTCCATATCCTACTCAGAGATGAGAAAGACTGAGTTCAGCCTATGCTGCACACCAAGTTCTCCCACCCCCTGGGAGAGGAATATCAAAAAATCTGTGGACATACGTTAAAACCACCACACTTGGCGAGAGGTCCCTTGAGGCAATACAAACATCCTGTTTCTCCTTAGAGTTTTGCCTACCAGTTTTACCATACTCAGTGGATCTCGCAATTATTACTGTGGTGTTCTAATGGTGATTTTCTATTTCCCTTATTCCTTCTATTAATATATTCATTATTTGGAATTCTTCTATAATGAAGATTTGGCACTTCTTCCTTATTTGTTTATTTATCTATCTATTCATATCAATGTGGATTCATGGATCTTTTTTTAATATATTTTGGGTTATAACCCAATATTATATTTATTTACTTTACCCACTGCAATTTCTTTTAGGTTGACTCTTATGTCCTTTTTTCATGCTCCATCTTTTTTTTTTTTTTTAAATACATCCTTTCTGGCACTACTTTAGGCATTAGAATCATCTTGTGTTTACCCTGACTTAGTCCTATAACTGGCCATTTCTCCAAAGAGCCCTGGCTCCTTTCACTGGAGAATGACATTTAGGAACCAAGGTCTGGACTCTGAGAGTGCCCATTGCTACTGGGGTGTCACTGCTCCTAGGCCCTCTCAGAAGACAGAGCAAGGAAATGTAGAAGTATGCTGACCCATGTATACACACATATCTGTATTTGTTTCTGTATCTATCTGCATATATATATATTAAAATAGACATGAATTCATACTGACACTTCTAACCCTACTGTATCCCCACAGAGTTCATTCTCGTTTTTCCCCCATGTTCACATGTGACTTCCTTCTCTGACAGGAGAAACCTGGCCCCCATTATCTACAATTTATTTACTTATTTGTTTAACCCTCATATACATGTAGCTTCAGAATGCTAACCTCTATTCCTATAAAGAATACATTTAACAACTAGAGTACAGTGTTTATAAACAGTTCTTTTTGTCTTTGCCAAATACAATTTTTAATATTTAAAAGAATGTCTGGATTTAAACCCCATCTCTGCCACTTGTTGGCTGTGTCAGTGTGAGGAACACACTTAGCATCTCTTTCATCTCAGTTTACTCATCTATAAAACCAGAATAATAGGCTACCTTCTTCATAGCCCTGATGGAGAGGGAAGAATTAGAGGAGAAAAAATATACAAAGGGGCTCAGGAAAATCACCTAGCACTCCTCAAATATTTGATGTAATCATAACATCACAGTCCCTGAGCTCCAGGGTTGGGCCCTGCAGATGGCAGCTCCTGTCCTCTGAGTCTTGTCCTGCTCTAAGGCACATACAAGGGTTACAAGTGTCCACTCCTTTCTGCATCCAACTCAGTGAGTCTGATCCAGGCCAAGCTGGGAGGGAGCCTGGTCTCTGGCTAAATAAATACAGACACTAGAAGTGTCTAGGCTCTTGGAGGCTCTCACTAGCTGCTGGAGCATTTCAGCCCAACCGCCCTGACCAGAGCCAAAGCTCTTCACTGGCCTTTGTCCTCAGCTGCCTTTTCTTCTGCAAGCAGCAGACCTTTCTGGGGGGCCTCTCCCTCTTTGTTGGGAAAAACTCCAGCATCCTGAGATAGGAAACTTTGCACTTACTTTATTTGCAGACTGGCAGGGCCCCTTCCCTCCTCTGGTCTTCAGTTTTCCCATCTGTAAAATGAGGGTGTTGGATTAGGTCAGCAGTCCAAGCTGGTAGCTGGATCCAGCAGGCATGTGTTGTATTTGGCCCACAGGGCACTTTCATTATTTGTTTTTAATTAATAGCCCTTATTTTTAGAGCAGTTTTAGGTTTACAGAAAATTAGTGGAAAGTTGAGAGCTCCCATATGCCCCTCTTCCTACCTCCACCTCCCTGCCAACAGTTTCCTTTATTGTTAACATCTTGCATCAATATGGTACATTTGTTGCAACTGATAAACCAACATAATACATTATTATTAATTAAAGCCCATCATTTATATTAGGGTTCACTCCTGTGTTGTACAGTTCTATGGATTGTGACAGATATAATGTCATACATTCACCATTACAGCAGCATAAGAATAGTTTCACTGCCCTAAAAATCCCGTTTCACCTATTCATACTTTTCCCTTCCCCCTAAACTCCTGGCAACCACTGATCTTTTCACTGTCTCTATAATTTTGTCTTTTCTAGAATGTCATGTGCTTGGAATCATACAGTATGTAGTCTTTTCAGACTGGCTTCTTCCACCTAGCAATATGCATTTAAGGTTCCCCCATGTCTTTTCATGGTTTGATCAATCACGTCTTTTTATTGCTGAATAATATTCCATTGTATGGATGTACCACAGTTTCTTTATCCATCCTCCAGTATAATTTTAAGCTGGAATTCTTTGCCAATAGTTAAGAATGGAAGGCATTATACTGAAATCCATATTTTCAGCTTCTCTTAAAAATGGGAAGATCTGTAACACTGGGTCTATCTTTCCAGATGGCAAAAATTGGCTAAAATTGTATAGTATCAGGCCTCTTTGGATAAGGCATGGGTGACCTGCCCACTACAGTCACCTCCTGCCTTCCTTATGTGACCTGCCAGTTCCTGGTAAGCATTTAGACTGAATTTTACATGTTATTAGCAGAGTGACTTCAGGCAAATGTGCTGATTGTTTTCCATCTGCACCATTTCCTATCCCTTAATCCTATTTCCGCCCTTTTTTGTCCTGTTCTGTGTCCTAAGACACTGACCCTGCACAGACTGCATCTGTGGGTTTGGCTGTAGGAGCCATTGGTGTGAGATCAGAGGTTGAAAGGAGAGAGGGTCCACTACCCACTCCCATCGTGCTCCCCTCACTGCTTGGGTTCCAACTGCCCAGCAGTAGCTGCAGCTCTCCAAGCCATTGTTCCTGCTGAGCAACCCTCCCCTACCGTCCCAACCCTTTCTGGGCACAGTTAACTCCATGTCCTCCCTTTGTCCCTTCCCACTGTGGCTAGCCTCTAGGTCTCTCAACACTCTTGTTTATTCCCTTAACCCTGTTAGCTCCCTGTAAATAGCCCTTTCGTTGAAGTCTCTCTATTTGAACCATCCAGTTTATTCCATTTCCTGTTGAGACTGATACAGCAAGTTGCTTATGTTCTCTGTGCCTCAGCTTCCTCACCTGAAAATGGGAATCATGTTAATGCCCACTTCAAAATGAGAAAATGCATATACGATACCTAGCATAGTCCCTGGCATAGATAAGTGCTCAGTTAATGTTCATTAATATTATTATCATCATCATCGTTAGAATTTATCGCTCTGGGGCTACATCATTTCTATAGGTCTTTACAGCATGGATAGAAATGAATGGGTGATTCACCACGCAAAAGTTGCTGCCAATAAATCTCCAAAGATCACCTTAATCTTTTGATCCCAAAGTAGAGTTGAGGCTTGGGTGGTATAAACTGTAATTATCTCTTGCCATTCATAAGCAAGGGGACTGGGCCCTTTATAGGCAGCTTCAGTATCAAATCTTTTCTCACGTGACAGTGGCCATGTGGAACTCTTATCCCACTTACAGATAACAGCTAACATTTACGGAGTCCTTTCTCTATGCAAATAATCCAAGTCTTCATATGTGGAATTAAGTAACCACTGCACATCAGTGCCTCTACAGATGAGACAAATGAGGTTCTGAGAGACAAAGTGACTCTCCCAAGGTCACAGTCAACAAGTTTTTGAACTGAGACTACACTCAGGTGTCCAGGCTCCAAGTCTAGTGCACTTCCCATTACACACTCTTCCCCTCCATGGAAGGGGCTTCTGCCACACAAACACCCAGAGTTTTCCTCACCACAAAATTCTTCCCACTTCTAAACAGAAGTCTCACTCGGCCTTACAAGACCCTTGATTATGTTAGTTAGGATCTTGAGAAATGTAAAGTGATATGATTGAGGGTGGGGTCAAAGTCTGCCCTCGACCACCCTCTTTCCTCGTTGGGCTCCAGCAAACAGCCCCACTCTCTCACTTCCTGATGCTGACCAGGCTCACGGAGCTTGCACGCAGGGTGATCTCCTCTGATGCGTCTCCTTGTGAGAAGGGAACAAACCTGTCAGCTTGAGAGGCCCAGTGAGGAGAAGGCAAAAATGAGGCTCAGACAAGAAAAATCTGATCCCTCCACCCAGATGTCAGCACAAGTATTTGTGGAATAAAGGAAAGGAAGGATGAAAGAGTAAATTTATCCACCAAAGTATCAGGGTCTGGATCATCATGCTTCCTTCTCTGAGCCTCGGTTTCCTCATCTGTAGACTGAGCTACTGCCACCTGTCTTTTTTTTTTTTGCAGTACGCGGGCCTCTCACTGTTGTGGCCTCTCCCGTTGTGGAGCACAGGCTCCGGATGCGCAGACTCAGCGGCCATGGCTCACGGGCCGAGCCGCTCCGCGGCATGTGGGATCTTCCCGGACCGGGGCACGAACCTGCGTCCCCTGCATCGGCAGGCGGACTCTCAACAACTGCGCCACCAGGGAAGCCCTGCCACCTGTCTTTTGGGAGCTATCTTGAGGTTTGAAGTACCCAGCACACAGTGGCCCTCAGTGATGGCTAATTCTAGCCCTCTGCCTTGTTTCACATCCTCTCAACAGGTTCTTTGATTTCTCTCAGCCTTCTGGAAACTTATTCTGGATGATTATAGCAATAACACCTAAAAATCAATATATTTTAGATTTTTAGAAAGCAAAATGCCCAGAAACATGAAGTTCTAAATCCTTGGACATATATCTGTATGTCTCAGCATTCAGTGCAGTGCTTTGAATGTGGTAAGTGCTTGAGAGTTGATTTCATGTTGATGGATACATTAAATGTAGATGGCTGAGGCTGGGATCATCATCACCTCCCTCCTACTCTTAGTAAGCATAAATTGACTTTATGAAATCTCTAGAGTCCCCAACAACCTATGAGGTGATCCAGAAAGTATGTGTTATCCCCACTTCATGGATGGGAAAACCAAGTCTCAGTGAGGTTAGGCAAGTCTCCTGATTCAGAATCCAGTGGTCATTATATTCTCATGGGCTGTCTTTTTATCTGTTATTGGAAAGGAAGGGTATCCTTGAGGTTGCCTCCAGGTAATGCTTCTCTCAACCTCAGAAGCTAAGTTCCAGTGAGGGGAAGCACCTTGCCCAGGGCACACCACAGTGGAAACCAAGTTGGGACAAAATTTGGGTTCTCCAACTCTCTCCTTTGAGTTCTTCTCATTCTTCTATGTGCCTTAGATTCAACAGGAAATAGATATTAGGCAGGGAGTAACAAAATGAAACGAATACTTCAGCTCCTCAGGCCCCCAATGAATCAAGTTTCCCCTGAGAATGATCGGAGACTAGTCTCCCGGCCCAGTGTTCTACCAGCCCAAAGGACCCAAGGCTGTCTCCCAGGAGGCTGGCCTGACTGCCCAGCTGCTGCCCAAGAGGCTCAGAGATGGCATTCAACCTCAGAGCTCCTGGGTAGAGCCAAGCATGGGGACCCCAGGGCACTTGGCTGCACTCAACGCCCTCTCCAGCACTGCTCCTGACCCAGTTGTCATAGGTGAGTGGATATTCAAGCAGCTGCTGGGAAAGAGGTGGCCAGGGCTCCTGGGACACTTGACTTGTCTCTCGGTGAAGCCAGGGACATGCTCCAGTGACACCCATAGATACTTCCTCTGAGGGCACACTGCCCTTGTCCCTGCCAAAGAAGCTAGTGGGAGGTAATGAGAGGGTCCTGCTCTGAACTAAGCAGCCAGAAGAATCTGGGTGAGCAGAGAGTCGTGGATAAACTCATGTATTTACTTATTCAACAAACATTCACCAACTACCTGCTCTCTGTCAGACTCTGCACAGAAACTAGGGATTCTGCAGTGAACTGGGCATGATGTTTGTTCTTTATATCTTGGATTTGTACCCAAGTAGCCAAAATACAAAGCAGAGACTGGCAGGGTCCTAGAAGAGGGACTTCCAGAGTCATGCTGCCTGGTCCAATCTCCACCTAGCCCTATGATGCTGGGTGACCTTGAACAAGTTGCTTAACCCCTTAATCTTGGTTTCCTTCTTGCAAGAGCTATTTTAAAGTGAAATGAAACAATTGGCTTGGAAGTACTTTTCAGACAGAAGCTGAAGATGATTACTAGCATTTCATAGTTCCATCATTAATGTAAATGCCACTTATTCAGCACCTTCTAAGTATCAAACATCTGTTCAGCATCACATGTAATTATTCCTACAACCCTAGTGACACTGTCATTATTATCTATATTTTAGAGATGGGAAATGGAGGCTCAGAGAGGGGTGGTGAGTTACTCATGGTCACACAGACTGTAAGTGACAGGGCTGGGATTGGAACCCAGGTCATTTGGATTCCAGAGCCTATGTTCTTTCTGGACTGCCCCCTGTGGCTTCCTTCTTCCTCTTCAGTCTTTCATTCAGCAATGGCTTACTGAACCCTTTCTATGTGCCAGGCATTGTGCTAAGCTCCGAAGGTACGGGTGGAGCAAAACAGACCTGGAGCCTTCCCTAACAACCTCACAGTCTAGTGGGGAGGAAAGCAGTGAAGACTAATTACAAGCATAATAACTGTTGCCAAAGAGGGGGGATCAGACCCCCATGAGAGTGTAAACCTTATCTGGGAATCAAGTAAGGCCTTCAGGAGAAAGTGATCTTTGAGATAAAATCCGAAGGCTGACTGAGAGTTGGGCAGACAAGAAGTCACAGGGAGTGGGGACAGCATGGAATCCTGAGCCATAGATGGTCAAGAAACATAACAGAACACATAGTTCAAGGAACACAAAGAGACCAGGAGCACAGGCAGCAGGAGAAGGCAGTACAAGATGGGCTGAAGAGGGAGGCAGGAGCCTCGGAGCACATGCCAAGGAGTTTGCACTTGATCCTGAGGGCCCTTGGGAGCTGAGTTCATAGGGCCGAAAACCCCTCATTTTATGCCTTGGTGTTTTCCTCTTCTGCCATCTGACTGGCTGGACCAGCGGCTGAGGAGTGAGTAGAGATGGGGCCAGAGGAGCTGAGAGTGACCAAACAAGCTAAGGTCAGCACGGAACTGCAGGAAGGGCAGGGAGAGGCCAGGCCAGGGCAGCACCAGGGACAGCTCTCAGTGGCTCTCGGGGCTCAAAGGCCATCAGAAATCATTCACTCTTTCATTCGTTCATTCATTCTACAAATATTTATTGAGTGCCCCTACCCTGAGGGCACTGTTCTGGGCACCGGAGGACACATCAGAAAACTAAACAGACAAAAACTCTCTGTCCTCCTTAAGATTACTTTCTAGTAGAAGGAGACAGAAAATAAACACAACAAATAAGACAATCATGCACTGTATTAGAAGGTGACGTGTACGGGAAGAATAAAGCAAGGAAGGGGAATCAGGAGAGAAATCAAGAAGGGGAGTGGCTATAACTTTAAATAGGCTGATCAGAGAAGGCTTTGCCCCGAAATTGACATCTGGGCAAACACATGAAGGAGGTGAAGGAAGGGCTGGGGGCATCCATAGGGAGGAGTGTTTCAGGCAGAAGGAGCAGCAGATGCAAAGCTCCTGAGGCAGGAAAATGCCAGGCCTGTTGGAGCCTCTGTGAGGAACCTGGGGTGGGAGAGCAGGAATGGTTGATTCAGAGATGGGAGTCAGAGCGTAGAGGGCCATTGCAAGGACTTGGCTTTTACTTTGGGTGAGTGAGGAGCCACTGGGGAATTCTGAGCCGAGAGGTGACATTATTTGACTTATATTTTCATGGGATCCCTTTGGCTGCTGGGTGGATATTAGATTGTGGGGGTAATTATCTTCCCTTTTCAGACAAGGAAAATGAAGTTCAGGGAGAGAAAGCTACTCGTCTGTAGTCACATGGTTAATAGTGGTGGAGCTGAGATTTGAACATAGGTCTCTCTGATGACTTCAGTCCCTGCACTGGCAGGGCTTTTAGTACAGGCGGCACTTCCCCTGGGCTTTAAAACCTAGGTAGACTTTGGACATGTAAAGGGAAGACTGGGATGGAGAAGGGAGTGAAAGGTATTTAAAGAAAAAAAGGTATTTTAGGCAGAATGAAAAGAATGCAAAGCAGGGAGGGTAATTATGGGTCTCTGGATTTATTGAAAAAAATAGAGACATCTTTGCTTTAAAAGAAAAAGAAAAAAAAGAGAGAGTACGTGCTGGGGAGAAGCTGGAGCTAAGTCTGAGAAGGCCAGTTCATGAAAAAGAGCCTTGAATGCCAGGCTAAGGAGGATCAAGGAGCAGCCCCCTCCTCTTGCACCCAGAAAGCTTCCAAACTGGTGGCCTCAGTGGAGAGGGTTAGAGAGGAACCCAAAACAACATGAAAGAAAACGGTTTCTTGTATCATATCTAACCAAGCAATTTTAACAGCTTTTGGAGGAAAAAAAAAAAAAAAACCTGCCAGATTTTGCTTGATGGTGTCTACAAGGGAATTTTGGAAACAGACAGGCTTGTGGATCAAAATATAATGCTCATCACTTAACCAGCTTTGTTTCTCAACAGCTACACTAAGTCCCTAAGCCTCTCAGCAAAAGGGAGGAAGTAACAGGCATCACTTCTCCTTGTGGAGGACAGATATCCCAGTTTGTGGGTACCTTGGGTCCCACCTCAGACCCCAAGGACCCCAAGGGGAAAGTGGGGCCCCACTTCCTTGGCTTTGGAAGGACCCAAGAGGACAGAGGAGCTACAGGTGGGGAGGTGTGTCTTCTTAGATCTTGTGTCTACCCTCAAGCCCCACCTTAACCCTGACACTGAGGCCTAAAGGGGAAATATTTGGAGATCTATTAGGGGCGACGAATGGATCTCAAAGGGTCTCAATTGCCCACGACTCTCAGCTCCTTGTTTTGGGCTTCCATTTGCTTTGCTCTGGTCACCTGCCATATGACGTAACTACCACTGCAGGGCTTCACCATATGGGAACTGCTAAAAAGCCACCCAGCCACCCCCAGCCCATCCTCAATACCCCACAACCCACCCACAAGGCTATATGTCTACCAGCCTCTACTGAAGGTCAGGAAGAACAATGGAATTGTATCCGTAAAACTGACTCCAAATAGAACTCTTCCAAGAGTCCAAAATAAAGAAATATCAACCCTCCACAGGAGGTCTCTTGTTTCTTGCCTTGAAGACCACTTCCTTTTCCCTTCTCTGAGAAAGGAACCCCTTTGTCAGTCCTTCACCAGGGGAACCTCTGCCAATTAGGAAAAGCTCAACCCTGATCACAGGGATGGCACTAACCTAAAGCCAAGGAGAGTCACAGCACACAGTAACCGTCTGGCAGCATCTCTCCCGAAGTCTGAATCTAGAATAACCATGCAGGGCCCCACCAGAAGACAGGGTGGGCTCGGGCCCTCAAAGGATGGTCCTCATCCATGTGTTTCCACGAGTATGAGATAAAAATTCCTACTCATTTTTCCCATAGTCTTCCAAATGGTAATGCTTGGAGAACACACACACACACACACACACACACACACACACACACACACACACACCATTTCCCAACGCTAAACCATAATTCTCAAAACCAATATAGGCTCTAGACTACTAGAAGAAAACCGTTTTTCTAAATCACATAATCTACGTGGATTTCTCTGCCCACATGGACATGCATCTTATATTATTATACAAAGCAGTATCATGTCCCCCTCTTTTGCTCAAACCAGTTGTAACTGAGTTCCTATCACTCGACACTGAAAGAGTCCTGACCAACGTACCTCACCTCTCTGTATTGTTAAGAAGCTTTTAGCTGCAAATAACAGAAATGTTATCTCATAAAACAAAAAGTGTAGAGATAGGATAGCCTTCAGGGAGGGTTCATTCAAGGGTTCAACGATGTCTCCAGATTCTTTCAAACTTCCCATTCTGCTTAGAAATGAGATGACCATATCTGATTTCAGATATCACATCCACATGACATCAACACAAGGAAGTAGCGGGACCAGCTTTACTACATCTCTTTCTCAGGGGTGAGACAAGGAAACTTTCTCCAGCAGGTATCTCCTGTGTTTCACTGGCTAAACCTGGATCTCATGCCTTTCCTCAACCAACAAGTTGGGACAGGGACAACAGCAAGTGAAACAGAATTTTCCTGAGACCAAATGGGTTCATCTCTGAAGTTAGGGGTAGGTCAGAGTCCCCCAGAGGCAGATGGCTGTTGCTGTGTGTGTACGATGGGGTTTCTGTTAAGAGGGAGCGAGAGAGGGGCTTCCCTGGTGGCGCAGTGGTTGAGAGTCCGCCTGCCGATGCAGGGGACACGGGTTCGTGCCCCGGTCTGGGAGGATCCCACATGCCACGGAGCAGCTGGGCCCGTGAGCCATGGCCGCTGAGCCTGCACGTCCGGAGCCTGTGCTCCACAACGGGAGAGGCCACAACAGTGAGAGGCCCGCGTACCACAAAAAAAAAAAATTAAAAAAAAAGAGGGAGCGAGAGGAAAAATAGATAACTAGTAAGGACCTACTGTATAGCACAGGGACGTCTACTCACTACTCTGTAATGACCTATATGGGAAAAGAATCTAAAAAATAGTGGATATACGTATATGTATAACTGATTCACTTTACTGTACAGCAGAAACTAACACAACATTGTAAACCAACTATCCTCCAAAAAAAATCAAAAAAAAAAAAAAGAGGGAACAAGAGGAGGCAGGGCACCGGGCAGGCAGCCACTAGTGTGCATTGCGCTACATCCAATGGCTACCCTCACTGAAGCTGTCCTTGAACCTGGGCCACAGCAAATCCTTAGGCAGGACATTTTCTCCTACTAGTTTCTGCAAGAAGTTGGACTGGAGTGAGGTGGGGCTGGAGGCAAGAGTGCCAGTTAGGAAGCCAGTCAGGCTATCAGACCAGGACCTGTGAGATGAGGAAACAGGCCAGCCCAGTAATGCCAAAGTCTGAGTCATGGGCAAGTTTTTGGTGGGAAGACTGAGGGCAAGAAGGGTGTGCTCTCAGAGATGGACCCTCGGGGATTCTGCCAAAGGTGGATGGCAGGACCCTGAGCTCTTCCATGAAGGTCAGGCAAGGAGACAAGACTCCGTGAGTAAGGGGCAGAGGGAGGAGACCCCCTCCAAAGCCACCACCTTAACTTGTCCTGAATGGAGCCAGGCAGTTTGGACAGACAGGCCCCTCACCAGGCCTGCCCCTGATGGCCTCTACCCAGCAGCTCAATGGGCATTCCTTGGGGGACTGGAACAGGGAATCTGGGATTTGATTCCTGCCACTGGCCCTCCTCCATCCACACACCAACCTTCACTCTCCAAACCTTCTGTGCTCTTTCTTGCCTTCGAGCCTTTGCCTATGCCGTTCCCTCAACAGGAAGGCTTTTTCCTGCCCAGGATGCCCCACTTTATCCTTCACGTACAGTCTGTAAAGCCCCACCTGAGTGAGGGGCTCCCTCCTTTTACTCCCACACAGCTGTAGTCTGTATGCCTCACCTTGGATTGTAATTTCTATCTACATGCCAATCCGTCCATCTCCCAGAAAAAACTGTGAGCTCTTCTGGGGCAGGCCCCTGCCTTGTTCATCTTGGTGACCTCTGCAGTGCCCAGGCAGTGTGGGGTCACAACACCTATGCAGGATGCAAGAATAGGGACGATGGGAAGGAAAGAGGTTCCTGTTGCCTTCTTTAGAGCTGAGTTGTCCAATATGGTAGCCAAGTAAAATTTAAAATTTAGTTCCTCAGTTATACTAGCTGCTTTTCAAGGGCTCAATAACCACTTGTAGCTACTGGCTATGGATTGGACAGTGCAAATATAGAACATTTCCATAAATACAGAAAGTTCTAGTGGACAGCACTGTTCTAAGAGATTCAAACTATTGCTGCAGCTCTAAAAGGAGCAGATCATCTGCTACAGACTCCTTTCTCCTCCAATCCAGCACTCAGCACAAAGCCAGATACCTCCTCCTTTCTCTTCTCTCTCTCCTTCCTCTCCACCTATCTTCCTCCACCCCATTTTCCTGTCTCCCCACAGGGCCAGAAGAATAATTCACAGTGGTTTCAGAGTCCTCAGAGCCTTCTTATAGTCTGTGTATCTCTGACCCTTCACTACAGTCCTGGAAGGTAAGCAGGATAGAGATTATAATTTTCATTTTACAACCAAGGAACCAAAGCTCCGAGAGGTGAAGACTCTTGTCCAAGGTCACCCAGCTGGCAAATGCTGGTGTCTGGATCAGACCTCAGAGTAGACTCCGGCCCCTTCTTTTCCACCAGTGTCGTATCATCTCTCACTAAGGAGTCGTCTAATCCAGCCTGCTGTCTGATGCACTTATCCATTCAACAACATTCCTCTCAAGTGTTTATCCAGCTTCTGCTTAAGTGCTCCCTAAGATGTGAACCTCACTATCGTTTCCTGAAGCTGTGTTTAGATAGCTCTGCTAGAAAACTCCTGCTTATGCTGAGTCAAAATCAACCTTGTGGGCTTCCCTTGGTGGCGCAGTCATTGAGAGTCCGCCTGCCGATGCAGGGGACACGGGTTCGTGCCCCGGTCCGGGAGGATCCCACATGCCGCGGAGCGGCTGGGCCCGTGAGCCATGGCCTCTGAGCCTGCACGTCCGGAGCCTGTGCTCCGCAACGGGAGAGGCCACAACAGTGAGAGGCCTGCATACCGCAAAAAAAAAAAAAAAAAAAAAATCAACCTTGTAACTTTTCTGTCCCGAGACCTCAGAAATCATGTGATACAGCCACTAAAATGCCTTCTGCAACACCACTGCCAGTTAGCTTGCAGCCTCTGCTCACACACCTCCAGGTTGGGAGAGCTCAACACCACTCAAGGAAGCCCCTTCCTTCTTTGGCCATTTAAAAACCAGCCTCAATCCTGCAACTCCTCCCCACTGGCTTTGCCCTCTGGGTCTCCCAAGACTATATCTTCTCTCTCTCTGCCCAGGGCAGCCCCTCAGAGACAATGACCATGCCCCCTACTTTGCTTTTGTCCTGACTGCAGACTAAACAAGTCATCAGAGAAAGGATGCTCTGTTCTATTAGCACATGACCTCTTCTGGCTTCCCTTCCCCATTAGCACATGAACCCCCTTATTCCATGGACCCCATGGGAAGCCAAGGTCGTGTCAATAATAATAACTACTGCCATTTATTATGTGTTCACCATGCCAGGCAACTTGAAAAGTGCTCTGCCTGTATTTCATCTCCAAAACCCTGCAAGCTGGTCATTATTATTCCCATTTCACAGATGAAGTGACTGCCTGTATACATGTCTGTCACCCCAGATGAGAGGACAATTGCAGGAACCTAAAGGATGGATGGGACCTGGGATGACCCAGGTTTGGGTCTGGGTCAGTCCCAGGGCCCCAGGCCCCAAGGAGGGTGGAGGAGTACAGAGGTTATGTGCACAGGCTGTAGGGGCAAAAGATCTGGGTTTAAATCATAGCTGCTTACCAGCCATGTGACCTTGAGCAAGGTCACTTCACCTCTCTGAACCTCCATTTCTTCACGTGTAAAAGGGAGCTAGTAGCACAGGGCACGGAGTCCAAGGATTGCAAAGAAGAAACAATGAATGCTTAGCACTGTGCATGGCACCTAGCAAGTTCTCAGCAGTGGGAGATAATACCAATATTATCATCGATATTATTACAGAGAGACCATACCCAGGGCCAAGGCAAATGTATTTACAGTATTACCGTCCCAAACTGAGCCTGGTCAGACCCAGTAGATTTTTGTACCCCCTCGTGGCTCCCAGAAAATGGCTGGTATCTGAGATGAGTTCAAATGTGCTAATGGGGCTGTGGTGTGAGGAGGTGTGAGGGGCCTGAGCTGCTCTTGTGGTGAGCCAAGCAGTGCCCATACTTCTCTACAGAAAAGACAGAGGGGAATGCACAGGAAATAAAGGCTAAGGGAACTAAGAGATGGCAAGAAAAGAGACTAAAATTGAGGTCACCTCACTTGTAAAGCAAACACAACTTTGAACAAGTTATCTTCCTCTCTGAGCCTCCATGTACAACTCTATCAAATGGGGTAATAACACCATCCTTGCTGCCTTGGGGTCAGGATGAAGGAGGTGCTGTTCATGGAAGCCCCTAGGCAGGGCGTAGCCCACAGGAGCACTTGGTGAGGGTCTGCTCCTGAAGCATCGCTGAGCAGCTCTCATGGTGAGATTTGGCCATCATCGCAGTCGACAAAAACAACGTAATAATAATAATACCTATCTCCCAAACTCCCGCTCTGGGCCAATACTCACAGCAACCTTTGAGGAAGGTGTCATTATCCCCATTGACTGATGAAACTGACAGTTCAGCAGTGAACAGGGGTGACACGCCCCAGGTCACTCAGTAAGCCAAGATGCCGGAACTGGCACCCAGAACTGGCTGAAGCCAAATTTTGTTCCTTGACACCAGGCTGTGGAACCCCTGTGAACCAGGCCCAAGGTGTGGAGGCCTTTTGGTTGGTCTTCCAGCCCAGTAGAGGGACCACCACCACAGACCTGGACCACAACCACTGTGTATGATGGAGGAGCACTGGGCAGACGTCCAGAGCCCTGAGTGGTGGTCCCCTCTACGCCGTAAAAACAAATGCATGGCCTTACTCCTTGCCCTCTGCCTCAGTTACTCCATCTGGGTGTCAGAAGTCAGACTCTCGGGGTTTTGCAACTAACTCTCTGGGATTATGCAGACAGTGGCAGGAAGGAGGAAAGCTGCCCTAAATGGAAACAGTGCACTGTGTTCCCCCATCCCTTAATAACCACTAATTAGTTAATCCCCACAGCAGCAGGGTGAGTTATCAGGTGTTTTTTTTTTTAACATCTTTATTGCAGTATAATTGCTTTACAAGGGTGTGTTAGTTTCTGCTTTATAACAAAGTGAATCAGCTATACATATACATATATCCCCATATCTCTTCCCTCTTGTGTCTCCCTCCCTCCCACCCTCCCTATCCCACCCCTCTAGGTGGTCACAAAGCACCGAGCTGATTTCCCTGTGCTATGCGGCTGCTTCCCACTAGCTATCAATTTTACATTTGGTAGTGTATATATGTCCATGCCACTCTCTCGCTTTGTCCCTTCCCCCTCCCCGTGTCCTCAAGTCCATTCTCTACGTCTGCATCTTTATTCCTCCTGTCCTGCCCCTAGGTTCTTCAGAACCTTTTTTTTTTAGATTCCATATATATGTGTTAGCATGCAGTATTTTTCTCTTTCTGACTTACTTCATTCTGTATGACAGACTCTAGGTCTATCCACCTCACTACAAATAACTCAATTTCGTTTCTTTTTATGGCTGAGTAATATTCCATCATATATATGTGCCACATCTTCTTTATCCATTCATCTGTCAATGGACACTTAGGTTGCTTCCATGTCCTGGCTATTGTAAATAGAGCTGCAGTGAACACTGTGGTACATGACTCTTTTTGAATTATGGTTTTCTCAGGGTATATGCCCAGTAGTGGGATTGCTGGGTTGTATGGTAGTTCTGTTTTTAGTTTTTTAAGGAACCTCCATACTGTTCTCCATAGTAGCTCTATCAGTTTACATTCCCACCAACAGTGCAAGAGGGTTCTCTTTTCTCCACACCCTCGCCAGCATTTATTGTTTGTAGATTTTTTAATCAGGTATTATTATCCCCAGTTTACAAGCAGGAGGTTGAATGAGAGAGGGATTGGCACCAGGCTCAGGGCAGGGATGGGATCAGTGAAAATGCTACAGATTGCTTCAGAAATGGGGGAGAGCTCAGTAGAGGGATGAGGGAGGCCTCAAGGGGGAGAAACCACATAGGAATGTATTTCTGAACCTCAGGGAGTTGAAGTCCCTTTGACGGCATCTAAGCCAGTTCTCTCTGTGCACAGATGGGCAGATGGAGGCCCAGGGAGGGAGAGAGACTGGTCCAAGGTCACACAGCCAGAATCACAGACCAGGAGCACACAGTGCCACAGGTTCTCAGCTGAGGCTGCTCTGATGGGGGCTGGGGAGTAGGGGATGGCTCTAAAGAGCTGGGCTCCCTCTGTGGCCTTCCTTGAATTCCTAGAGAAAGCAGTAAGCCCCCGGGGATTATGTCCGTACTAATGGTCTGTGACAAAGACAGTAGGATAAGCAGCTTGCTCTGCAGACTAAACAAGGTGCAAGAAGCCAAGTCAAACAAAAGCTGAGGTTTCGTGTTGGCCTGGCTGATGGGCTAGAAGCAGCCTAGACTCTCGGCGGGCCAGGCCTTGTGCCACTGCCCAGAATCTCCTCTGGTGCTCTTTTCCCCCTTTGCCACTGAGGGCTGGACAGAAGTATGTCCACAACACATGACTGCCCCTGTTTGTAGCATAGAATGTGCTTTTATGACATTGCCCCCAAGATGAGGAAACTGAGGGTCAGAGAGAGGAAGGAAGATAGTGTCCCGAGGCACACAGCAAGTCAGGCAGAAAGTTGGGACCCAAGACCTCCTGACTCCCCGCGCCATCATGGCCTCCCAAATTCTTCCTTTAATTAGTGCTGAGTGACAAATGAACACTGGAACAGAGGGAAATGCAATTTTCTAATTTCTCTCCAAAGTGTTGCCCTACGTGATATCTCATAAGAGTCCACAGCACAGGCTTCAAGGGCAGAGAAGCCTGGATTCAAGTCCTGCTTCCACATTTTTCTAGCCCCATGGCTTCGGCAAATTACTTCACCACTCTGAGCCTCAGTTTGCTCTGGAAAACAGGAGAAACTACAGTACCTCCCTCACAGACTTGTTGGGATGATTAAGTGAGTTAATGGATGTAAAGCATTTTGCTCTGTGCTTAGCATACAGTAAGCACCTAATTACTGCTATTGCTATTAGCAGCTCTTGCACCCACCTGCTGGATGGCCCGAGGCAGGGCCCTCACTCTCAGCCTCCATACTCCTCTCTCTCAAATGAGCTGTCACAAAGATTTCTTCTCACTCCAGGGCTCTGTGGTCTCTACCACCAGCCTTTTCAACCCAAATGAAACTGTAGACTCCAGAAGCAGTGAAGTGGGCTGGGAGCCTCTGTTACCTTCTAGGCCAGGCTGCTTGCCCTGCCCCCAGCTCCACACACCTGCTCCAGGATGTTCTGGGTGTGAGTCCCCTCAGCAAGCAGTCTGTCCCTCCCCAGAGCTGGTGTTGAGTCAATTCTGTGCTGTTCCAACGGTTTGCATGTGATGGCCAATCAGGAGACCATAGGCTTTGAAAAGCTGGGGAGAACTTGGAGATTAGAGCTGAGGAAGAGGGTCAGGAAGATTTCGGGGCTAGCTGGGAGAGCAACATGTCCCTCTGTCCTGGCAGTGCTGCCCTAAGGGTCTAGGGAGTCAAATCCTCCCTGCCTTGTTTCTGGTAAAAAATAGCTAAAGACGCTCCTACCTCCAGGGACTCAGAAGTCGGTCTCAATCGACTCCCTCAGCAAGGGTCAAAGGGACCCTCTCCACAGTCCTAATTGTGCAGGGATTGTTCTAGTTGTTTCTGAACGCAGCTTCCTTTCTACATTCTAGAACTCACTTCTGCAAAATGAGAATGGTTTGACTCCAGGCCTGGGGCCATTTCTCACTCCTTCCCTCCTGGTTCCCAACAGGAACAAGAAGAGATCTGCCTCATGCGGATTAACGTGATATGTTCTCTAGCAGGTAAGGAGGTGGCGTGAGGAGATTACCTACCTCTCCCAACTTACCTGTCTGTGTGTCAAGTTTAAGCCCCTGGAGGGTTTGTGTAACACTGTTAGGAATCTTAAAAAGTAGAGACCCTGTTTGTCGGATTACAGGGTGTGGAGACATTCTCACCTTCTACACTGAGGCTTCAGACGGCTACCAACCCCACTCAGTCCTGCCAGTTGCTGAGCCCTGCTTTGCATAGAAGCCATTTATTCCAGTCTGTTAAAAATGAGTCACATCCCAGGAACCCCTTATCTTTGGGACACATTCTGCCATTGACCAGTTTGGAGTCAAAGCAATGTTTCCAGACACAAATGTAGTTGGGAAAGTGCTGGGCTGCGTTAAAGGCTCTGCTTCTCTAGGTGCTTCTGTGTGACCTTAGTCAGGTCATTTCCCCTCTGAGCTTCCATTTCTTAACCTGTTTCCAAAACATAACAACCTCCAGCCACATCTGTTGTTCATGATTAGGTGAAAGAGCTTTCTGAAATGTATATTGTGGCATAAATTTGACATTTATCATTGTCAAATCTCATAATAGTTATTTGACTCTTTATGTTATATGTATAATTTTGATAAAAATAAAAACTTTTAAAAATGACGTGTTGATAGCTGTTTTACAGTTTAGTTGAAATATTTGGGAATCATTAGAGAAAAGTACATAGAAAACTAATCAAAGCAATTATTAACTCCAGTATTTTACTTGGCTTAGCATTAAACAACATTTACATAGTTATATCAATACTTGTGAAAACACTGAATACTGACTGAACCAAACACTGTGATAGTATAGTAAGAGCATAAAGACAGGGAAATTTAGAGAAGGTTGGTTAAGATTTCCTTAAAATAGGAAATCAATAGATAATGTTTAAAATTGATAAATCAAGAAATAACAGTATAAGCATATCAATTGCAAATGCAGATATAAGTAGCAGAAGAAACAGCTAATGGAGTGTAAAGTGGTTGGAGGGGGCAGCCCTGGGGAATGAGAAAGGATGAGGAAGAGAGTTATTTTTCATTATAATAAGACTTTAGTATTATTTTACTTTTCAAGTTATATGCATATATTCTTAGATTAAAATTAATAAAAAAAATAAAAATAGAGGAAAGTGACAGGTACAAGGAGGCTAATTTTGGTTCCAGATAAGGAAGAACTTCCTAATATCTAGAGCTATCGAAAACTGGAACCTCTGCAGATAGTGAATTCCCTGTCATCATAAGTTTTTAAACAGAAACTATATGTCCATCTGTCAGAAACAAGGTAGAGAATTCTAGCTTTGGCTGGGCTTTGCTAAGTAAGCTTAGGGATCACTTTCAATTCTAAGATCTCTTCTAATTCTATGCATCTGTGGAAGCTGGGATGTTCTTGTCATTTATCTCATAACTAATTCATTTATCTGTGCATTTAATAAGCATTTGCTTAGTACCTATTTTGTTTCTGGTGCTGCACCAGGTCCTGGGTTGAGGATAGGGGAACCAAGATAGATATGACATAGTGCCTGCCAACAAGAATCACTGAAAATCAGTCCTGGAAATTCCTCAGCATTTGTCTGATCCAACCCCTCATTATACAGAGAAGGAAACTGAGGCCCAGAGAGAGGGAGACACTTGCACAATGTCACACAGCATTAGTGGCAGAGTCAGGCTCACATCTAGACCTCTTGATTCCTGTGCTAGTAATCTTTTCCTCACAATCCTGCTTCTGAAGAGCACTTCTTCAAAAATAGTTCTAACAAAAACGAAGTTGATTCTTCATGGTATTTTACTAATCTCATTCATGTAAACACATCATCATTGTGCAATGAATCTTATTATTATTTTAATTATAGCAAGGTTTGACTTCCTGGATATCTACTTCAGAAAGGCATGCAGTGAGCTTTCTGGAGACACCCAGTGAAAGTTCACTGAACCCAAACCTCCAAGTCATTCACCAGAGAGATCTAAAACAACAGAAATAAAACTAACTGACATTGCTTTGTCTCACCATCTTGTGACATGCGTGAGAATTCTTAGGTAGAGAGTTACCACCTGTGTCATGGGTAAAATCCCAAATCATTTCGTGGAGTTTGTTATTATTCCAACAGCTATGAGAGCCAACATTTGCATGTACCAACATCTCCTTACAGTATCACTTCCTGGATCCTTTTTGCTCGATTTAGTAGTCCTGTCTTTGCCACTTTGAAAAAAGTCCCACATCTCACTGAATTTCAGTTTTCCCTATCTGTTTTGTTTGTTTGTTTGTTTGGGTTGTTTGTTTGTTTGTTTTTAGTAATAGTCACCACGGGTATTAGACAAGACTTGTGTTTCTCAACCAGGGACAATTTTGTCCCAACCCCTAGTGGACATCTGGTAATGTCTGGAGACATTTTTGGTTGCCACAGGTGGGGTGGAGTGATACTGGCATCTAGTGAGGTAGAGTCCAGGGCTGCTGCTAAACATCCTATACCTGCACAGAGCAGCCCCTCCCAACACAATGATCTGGTCCAAAGTGTCAGTACTGCTACTGTTGAGAAACCCTGTAGACTCTTTGGCTGCAAGGGACAGGAACCCAAGTCCAACTTGCTTTAGTAAAAGAAGAAAAAGGAAAAAAACAAAAACAGGGTGGTTATTGGAAGAATATTATCATTGTTTTTAAAAAATGAAAAGAGCTAAAAAAAACTTCAGGATGGATACACCTTGGAGATTAGTGTAATTCAGCTCCCATCTGGACTACCTCTCCTGTCTGTCTTCCTTCTGTTCTCATTCTTTCCATGTGACACAGGCCTAGCCACCCTAGTTTTGAGCTCATATCCTCACAGCCTCACAACCAGCAAGGAAAAGGTCCTTTTCTTTCCTAGATCCACTGTCACAAATCCCAGGGAAGGATTCTGATTGGCCAAGCTTGGGTCACATCCTCATCACTTGGACCAACGACTAAGGCCAGAAAGGGTGAAGTACTATATACAATGATTGACCTAGTCTGGGTCAGTGCCTACCCCTGTGGCCAGAGGGATGAAATCTGTTTTCTGAAGTGGAGGAAGTAGGTTCTAGATAGAGAAAAACAATAGACACTACAGCATGGAATAATCAAGAGGGTGCTGGACTAAGAGTCAAACATCTGGATGCTATTCTTGGCTTGCCTCTAACTTGCTGTGTGATCTTGGACAAGTCCCTTTCCCTCTCTGGGCCCCAGTTTCTTACCTGTACAATGAAAAAATAGACCAGAAGTCAAAGATATCTCCCACCTCTAACATTTGATAACTTTTGATTGGTTAAGTATTATTCATGTTCCCAACAATGTTGACATTTGAAAATACTTGCTAAACCCATCTAGCTTTTAGATTGCTGGTTCCAGGATATAATATAGTCTAGAAATATCTAATTTTTTTTCAAATTTAGTTTAGTTATCTGGTCTTTTCCAACTTCTTAATGATTATGAAAACAGCATCGACTAAAATGCTTTAGCACCTATTCATATTTCCAAAATGGTCCGTGTACTTCTCAATTCTTTCATAATATTCAACCCTTATAGGAAAAATTTGTAGACCCACAAGAACCACTTACACATTGCTTTTTCTTTTAAAAGAATTACTAGTGATTAAGAAAGATCAAATATATGAATAAAATCTACTTTCAACTTGGTATATGAATTTTATGTTAATCCTTATTTTGAAATGCATGTAGTCAAAAGAAATAGATGGTGTTGGGAAATCTCCAACAATATGGAAGATAAGGCAAAGATTTCAATATCACCAACCACTCATTCACTCAACAAATAGTTTCTGAGTACCTACTATGTTCTGGACACTATTCAATGATCTGCCCCTGTGTAACTTACATTCTAATGGATGCAGTTACATTTTAGTAATTGAAGAAGGATGTTTTGAATTCTAGCCCATCATCAACGAGATGAAGTCCATACCTCTCAGTCCCTTGCCAACCCCTCCAGCTCCAAGAGAACTCCCACTCACATCCTACACCTCACCAAACAGAACTTCCAGATTGCTACCTTCGAAATTCACCAGTTTCAGGATTTCCCCGGTGGCGCAGTAGTTAAGAATCCACCTGCCAATGCAGGGGACACGGGTTCAATCCCTGGTCCAGGAAGATCCCATATACCGCGGAACAACTAAGCCCATGCGCCACAACTACTGAGCCTACGCTCTAGAGCCTGCGAGCCACAACTACTGAAGCCTGCGTGCCTAGAGCCTGTGCTCCGCAACAAGAGAAGCCACCGCAATGAGAAACTCGTGCACCGCAACGAAGAGTAGCCCCCACTTGCCATAACAAGAGAAAGCCCATGCTCAGCAACGAAGACCCAGCAAAGCCAAAATAAAACCTCACCAGTTCCCGCACACCTCTTCTACTTGGAACCCTCTTGCCTTCTCCACATGAGTATCACTGCCTTTGGGAAACCTCCTTGTATGGTTCTTTCTTCCTACCCCACAGATTTAGTCCTGCCCTACTCTGTGTCCCCCAACCTCATACACATGTCTATCACTTAACACCTCTCATTTTATGTCAGAATTATTTTTTATGTCTTTGCTTCTCTCACTGGAATACAGAGTTCTCTACAGAAAGGAAAGGTTCTTATTTACCTGAGGACTTTCGGGGCTTGACAATCCACACACACACACACACGTGCACATGCATGTGCCTCAGACCTGCTCTTCCTCCTCTATTCCCCTTCTCAGTGAGTGACACCCCCACCCTCCTAGTTGTTCAGGCTAGAAACCTGGGCATCATCCTCAATGAATCCCTTTCTCTAACCTCCCACATCCAACCAAGGTTCATCATGTTTACCTACCTCCTTACATACCCTCACTCTGGATGAATCAGTTACTTCCCTTGGCCTAGATCAAACTTGCCCTATCCCTCATAGCCTGGGTAGCTTGTTATGCAGGGTTTGCTTTAATCTTGACCTCCTCTAGGAAGCCTACCTTAATTCTTGTCCCTCCAAGCTGGGCTGAGTGTCTGTTCTCTGGGTAGTTTAGGTCTCCCGTGCTTCCTAGTTTATATGGCAATCCTTCTCTCCTAGTGGACTATACACTCCAAGAGGGTGGGTTCTTGTTTATGACTGCATCCCCAGCTTCTAGCCTATTTCCTGAGATGTGACAAGTTACCACTAATTACTTTTTAAGTAAATGCAGGAACAAACTCATTTGGAGTCAGAAAGCCTGGATTCCACTCAGATCTGCCATTAACTAGTTGGGTCACTATGCACAAAAATTCACTGAGCCTCAATGTTCTCATCTGTGAAATGGCCATAATAATTCCCCCCAGTCTACCTCCAGGGTTGAATGCAAAAAGCATATAAGATAATAAATGTGAAAGCTGTTTATAACCTCTGGGTTGTTTTACACATGTAAGGAGTTACTTCTAAATGTTTTGGGTTGTGTTTGGTTTTGGTTTTTATATTTTCTCTGATTATTTTAAATATAATTATGTATTGCTCCTACTTGTGAATTTCCTGTAGGTGCAGAATCCAAGAACTATGTTGCTGCTACTCATCTCTGAGAAGATTAGAAGTGTTTTGATTTTTTTTAATGTTTAAGAGAATATTTTTGATACAAATTGTACTGGAGGCACTATTGGAAATAATCTAAATTTCACTTAAGCAACTAATACCAAATTGATACAAATTAAACAAATTAACTTTTTATAAGTATTGATATAAAGGGAAAGAACTGACAACTTAGAACAGAATAGGAAAAGAAAATATACAAAGCAAACTTAACTTCAGTTTTACACTTATTAAATTAGCAAAAAACATTTTTTTAAATAGCCTTTGCTCTTCTCATTTGGTTGATCTTAATTAATTTATTTTTAATAAATTTATTTATTTTATTTATTTATTATTTTTGGCTGTGTTGGGTCTTCGTTGCTGTGCGCGGGCTTTCTCTAGTTGTGGCGAGAGGGGGCTACTCTTTGCTGTGGTGCACGGGCTTCTCATTGCTTCTCTTGTTGCGGAGCATGGGCTCTAGGCACGTGGGCTTCAGTAGTTGTGGCTCGTGGGCTCTAGAGTGCAGGCTCAGTAGTTGTGGTGTAAGGGCTTAGTTGCTCCATGGCATGTGGGATCTTCCCAGACCAGGGCTCAAGCCCATGTCCCCTGCATTGGCAGGCAGATTCTTAACCACTGCGCCACCAGGGAAGTCCCAGAAAAAACATTTTTAAATGGTAACTCTCAATGCACATACACTGCTGTTGGAATGTAAATTGTTCACTTCTCTGAAAAGCAAATTGATAAAATATATTGAGAGCCAAAAAATAATTCTACTCTTGGAAAGCTATCTTAAGGGAAGAATTAACAGAATAAAAAAGTTTTGTGCACTAAAACATATAGATTACTCACAAATAATCAAAAAGTGCCAGCAACTACGACAATGGAGAAATGGTTTGGTAAAGCATGCTGCGTCCATGGGATGAAGTATTCTATACAATTTAAAGCAATCATTATGGATGCATGGCCAGGGTGCTCTTAGTCCTGCCCACAAAACTCCTGTGAGTCCTGTTGGATGGTTTCTTCATGATCAGGGGAGGGCCAAACTCTCAGAACAGATCCTTGCTCAAGTCTTCAAGCACTCAAGGCCAAGTTCTCCAAGATGTTCCCAATGAAAGTGTTCAGCTTAAGCCATAGCCTACAATAATACTGGCAGTGGATTTGCAGGAGGTAGCAATGGGCATACTAACATTTCAGTAGCTTGGTAACTTACTGTTGACTCTGCTCACAATGAGACTGTTCACATTCTGCTGGCCTTGAAGGAGACTATGGACACCTGGAGCAAGGTTGTGTCTCCTGCAGCCAGCTCCTAACCAAAATTAAGAGGATGGCCAGGGACTTCCCTGGTGGCGCAGTGGTTAAGAATCCGCCTGCCAATGCAGGGGACATGGGTTCGATCCCTGGTCCGGGAAGATCCCACATGCCACGGAGCAACTAAGCCCACGCACCACAACTACTGAGCCTGCACTCTAGAGCCCGTGAGCCACAACTACTGAGGCTCGTGCGCTGCAACTACTGAGCCCACACGCCACGACTACTGAAGCCTGCGTGCTCTAGTGCGCATGTGCCGCAACTACTGAGCCCACGTGCTGCAACTACTGAAGTCCACATGCCTAGAGCCCGTGCTCCGCAACAAGACAAACCACCGCAATAAGAAGCCCACACACCGCAATGAAGAGTAGCCCCCGCTCGCTGCAACTAGAGAAAGCCTGCGCACAGCAACGAAGACCCGATGCAGCCCAAAAAAAAAAAAAAAAAAAGAGGATGGCCAGACTCCCTGGGGAGGAGTCAAGTGCATTCAAAAAGGCAGGGGGCGCTCTGACTCTGGGCTCCCTGTAATTGTAAGAGGGTCCCATGAACTGTGCCTCATGGTATTCATGTGCTTGTGTAGTACCCTCTTCTTGAACCTGGACTGGTCCTGGTACTCAACTGTAACTAGAGAACACAGCAGAAGTGAAGCTGCATGCCTTCTGAAGCTAGGTCAGGAAAAGCTTTCAAGCTTTTGTCTGGAACACTCTCTGAAAGCCATGGGCCTCGTGACTGCCATCCTAGAGAAGCCACATTTAGGCACTCTGGTTGACAATACCAGCAAAGCTCAGCCTTTCAGCCATTCGTAGTAAGGCACCACACGTCCTCCAGACCAGCCCATCCATGAGCTGAATCCCCCCCAGGTGACTTCAGTCGGTATTGTACGGAGCAGACGAATCAATCAGCTAATCTTGGACCAAATTCCTGACCCGTGAAATTATGGGACACAATTAAATGGTTGTTGTTTAAGCCACTAAGTTCTAGGGTAATTAATACACTTATAGTACATAAGCAGTACATCACCTTTGGAGGACGCTTGAGAATAAACTCATAATTCCAGAAATAGGTAAGAATCAAGTATTTATCTTGCCTTCCCTTTATGAACTGTACTTCAGAGTAACCAAATAGTTGATGAGATCAAGTTCTTCTTTATAAATAATTATAACTAATAAATGATGAGGGAATATCAGAATTAGAATATCACCATTTGAAATCCCCGATGAAATAATAACGATCATCAATGACTGCAAAAATCATTAGGCAAAACCCCAGCAAGGAACGGTATAACAGATTAGGCTGAAAACACCTCATCCCAACGATCAATATCTTCTTACTAAGCCATGAAGAGAGAAAACCAGACTTTACATGCCTCCTGATATGAGGCAACAAGAAGTATATGGCGCCAGCTCTGAAGGTTTCTTGTCCCCAAATCAAATCTGAGCCTGATAACACTTCTAGATTTCATCCCAAGGGCCAGAGGAACATGTTACATGATCCCCTGAGGGTGTAATCCACAAAGTCAAAAACATGGAAAACTCTACGGGACAAACAACCAAGTTTCTTCAAAGTATAATTTTTTTTTAAATAGAGGAAGAAGGGGACCCTATTGATTAAAAGAAACTTAGGAGATACATCAACCAAATCCAAACGTGTAGACTACCTCTGGATTCTGGTGTATACACACATATATACGTATTTGAACATTTAATACATTTGAAATATATATATTACTGTATATATAACTGGATATTAGATGATATTAAGAAATCATTTTTAATTTTTAGGTGTGATAGGTTACTACAGATAATTTTTTTAAAAGCCTTTATCTTTTAGAGATAAAAGATACATCTATTCCAATGCATATGGGATTTTTCTTCAAAAGAATCCAGTGGTAAGGGGGTAGGAGTGAATAGGGTATAAATGAAGCAAGACTCGGCATATATTGATATTTTAAAGTTAGGTGATGGGGAAATGGAGGTTATATTTATATAAAACTAAATATCTTTAGTTTTATATATAATTTAAATTTTCATTTAAAAAAACTTTAAAACAAATAGCTCTAGCCAAAAAAAGTGTTTCCAGTGATGCATCTCTGAGTGGTCTGAGAGCAAGAGAGACAAGTCTTTACCTCCTCCCTCTCGCCAAATCCCCCTGCACTTACAGGACTAGAAACCTAACGAGGCATCTGAAGTCACATTTTGAGGAAGCATAATGGAAGGGAGTTTGGAGAGGGAATGAAGTCATTAAGGAGGATTATACTGTCACCACTCACACAATGGGGATGGCTGCTTTTAATGCTTTAAACAAGTCTTACTTCATACCAGAGCTTCGACTCAAGAAGGCGTCACCATGGGAAGTGGATCCTGCCCAGGAGATCAAATCTTTCTTCCTGGCTGAGTCTTTGAGTGCATGCTCCTGCTCTGCATAGCAAGAGAACAGAGGAGATTCTTAGAATGCACTTGAAATTCTCTTTTCCTCTTCATGGTGTCCTTGCAGCCAGGGGTCTTGGAAAGCTCAGGAATGAAGGTGCCTCATAAAGTGGCCTTCCTGCCTCTGAGGGGCTGGGGCACCAGGTCAAGTTTCTGCCTTTCTGGGGGTCTCTACTTCTTGCACATTCAATGAGATGCAGTACAGCATAGAGTCAGCCAGCCTCTGGACACAGATGGTTCTGCAAGTCACCAGCTGTGCAACATTCACCTCATGGCATCCCTGAAAGTAAGATACGTCACCAGTAGCTCTACTGGAGCCATCCACAAAAATTCAGCCAGAGTTCTAACTCTTACTGCATCTGCTCAGACTGGCACCATCTGATCAGGAAATACAACCTAAATATGTGCCACCAGTGTTTCCGTCAGTCCATGAAGGATACAGGCTTCATCAAGTTGGACTAAGTGATCTTCCCTGAATGGATTATATAAGACATCTACCGGACAAAACAAAGAAAAAAAGTACAAAGAAAAAAAGTCTTAATCTTAAAAAACAAAAAAAAGTAGGGATGATAACTTCCAGCTCACATTGTTGTTGAAAGGATAAAATCAGGTAATGTATGTGAAGTGCTCAGCATGGATCCTAGCACTGAGTTAGCTCTCAATAAAAGGATATTACTATTATTTACCTCTCCATAAAATGTGGATTGGATCAAAAGATCCTTAAGCTTCCGCCTAATTCCAGTGTTTGAGGATTCATTCATTTATGCAACAAGCATTTATTGCCAAGCCCTACACCAGGTGCTGGTGCTATAAGATGGAGACACCTGACATGGGAGTTGGAGGCTAAAGTCAGCATATAAGGCAAAAACTCTGCATACTCAAAATTGTTATTGGAAACTCTTCCACCATCAACTGACCTCCCAAGCATTTGCTCCCCCATTCAGAGGTGCTGTCAGAGGTGCTGCCTGTGGGAGGAGCAGCATGGAGTGATGGTGGCTGAGGGATCTTTCAGGACATGGCATCTTGTCTCCTCCCAGGCCCCAGAACATGAAAGCCTTAAACTTTCCTCCATTCAGAGCAAAGCTGTGTTCCCTCCTTTGCTTTTGAGCCTTCAGCCCCAGTGCTGGATGAGAAAATGGAGGGCAGCCTCAGGGGTCACCTTCCATCAAGCTCAGGGTCGCCATGAGATGGTCATCGCCCAATTGACCAGGAGCATGCTGTCCCACTGAAACGTATCAAGCACCTTCCATGAGCAAGGTGTGCTGAGCACTGGCAGGAGTGGAGTAAGCCAAAGGTGGCTCCCCCAGGACTGTACAGATGCAGAGCCCAGCCACAGTAAAGCAGGGTCAATAGGGCCACAGGAAGGCCCAGAGATGGGCTATGGGGACCTAGGGGACAGAAAGAGTAACCTCACCCTCCTGGGTGGTGATACTGAACCTGACCCTTGGAGAACAGAGAAGACCTGGGGGCAAAACACTGGGGAGAGGGTGCCCTGGGATGAGGAGACAGCAAGAGGCAAAGCTGGAGGCAGGGTTGATGGGCTGTGTCTGAGTAACAGCATGTAGACCATATGTTTGGTTGAAGAGGAAGGTGAGGCTGGAGAGTCAACAGGGCCAGGTGGCAAAGGCCATAAGGTCAGGCCAAGCGGAGTGGGCTTGGCTGTGTAGGCAGTAAAGAGCCAAAGGCCTGGAGCTGGGCTTTGGAGCGAGAGGACCCGCCTGGGGTGAAACTCTCCTCCCAGTACCTGCCCACACCCTCTCATAGGACAGTGCACAGCATCCTCCCAGGTTCGGAAAGCCCCAACTACAAACCCTTCTGCCCCAAGATCAAGCCTTTCCATAGTGGCTTCAGCAGCAACTTTAGGGTCAAGAGAGGCAACCCCTTAGGTTTCTCTATACAACTGCCCTTCATTATGGAGAAACCACACCAAGATGGGGTGGGAGTGGTGGAGGAGATGAAGGCTAAACCTAAGAAGAAGGGCTACTGACAAAGTGGCAGACTAAATAACCTGAAAGCTCCCTGCTACAAAACACCTAGAAATGCTGAGTAATATTTGTTTTAGTCATTTGAAATATATCGGAAATGTCACGGGAAAGTAAGGGTATTTCCAAGATCAAAACAAAGGGAGAGGGACTTCCCTGGTGGTGCAGTGGTTGGAAGTCTGCCTGCCAGTGCAGAGGACACAGGTTCGAACCCTGGTCTGGGAAGATCCCACATGCCATGGAGCAACTAAACCCGTACACCACTAATATTGAGCCTGCGCTCTAGAGCCCGTGCTCTGCAACAAGAGAAGGCACCGCAATGAGAAGCCTGCACTCTGCAACGAAGACCCAATGCAGCCAAAAATAAAAATTAATTAATTAGGGCTTCCCTGGTGGCGCAGTGGTTGAGAGTCTGCCTGCCAATGCAGGGGACACGGGTTTGTGCCCCGGTCCGGGGGGGTCCCACATGCCGCGGAGCGGCTGGGCCCGTGAGCCATGGCTGCTGAGCCTGCGTGTCTGGAGCCTGTGCTCCGCAATGGGAGGGGCCACAACAGTGAGAAGCCCGCATACCGCAAAAAAAAAAAAAATTAATTAATTAATTAATTTTTTAAAAAAACAAAGAGAGAGCTGAAAACCAGAGCAGGAAGAGGGCTTCAGTCTTACAGAGGAGCTGTCAGGGAAGCAGTGGAACTAGGGGCTTGCCTTCCAAGCATGTGGGAAGATTGGTAAGAATTGCACTAGAAGGGTCCTTGGGAGTCCCACTCTGTGTGTGCTTCTAAGTCCCTGGCTGCTCTCTGCTTACAATGCTTGGAAAAGCCTGAAATGTTCTCTCTAGAGAGACAACTGGTATGGTGGAAAGAACCCATGATGTGGCTCTGCCTCTATCCTCTGACATTCCTTCTTCCCTTCTCTAAGCCTCAATTGTATCATCTTTTAAATGGAAATGATGCTGCCACAACTGGCCTCACAGGGTTACTGGGAAAATGCACTCATTCATTCAACAAACCTGTATTGAACAGGGAGTGTGACAAGTGCTGGGATATGGAGCGAACAGGATAAAATCCCTGCCTTCAAGCAATTCACATTTAACAACTGAACAAAGAGGACAGAAAACAATATGGAAACAAATTTGTAGAGATAGGCAAGGTAGAGAGGACAGAGCTCTACCCAGGCTTGGCCAGGAAGGTTGGCAGGCTCTGGGGGAGGTGTTGTCCGAGCTGAATCATGAAGGATGAGTAGGAGTTGCTCACAAGAAGGTACAAAGGGCATTCCAGGCATGAAGACAGCCCAGTGTGGCATGAAGAGGGAACCACACGTGGCACAGTGTTGCTGAGTGATAAAGTACAGCCACGGGGGTTGAGAGAAAAGGGCTAATAGAGACACAGCTCACATGGCTGGAAGACAAGGCCTTGAACAGGCACAAATAATAACACTTACGTGAATTCCAGAGAAACTTCTTCCTCCTTGAAATAATTCAATCCTCTTCCCACACCCATGACACCTGAGGCAATCGTCAGAGCAAGAGTCAGCCTACTCCTCTGAGTTAGCCTGGGTTCCTAGAAAGCAGAGCATGAGTCAGGGGCTTACGAGCTATTCTTTTATCAGAGATCAGGAGTGAGGGATAAGGGGAGTGAAGCAGGAAGGAAGGAGGGCCAATACAAGCATGTGCTATGGAGAAGGCTACCGCTAGATGCACCTCATTATTCAATTTCATGGAAATGTCCCCATGCAATCTGCACCTCAGGTAGAGTGACCAACTGTCCTGGTTTTCACAGGTCTGAGGGATTTCCCAGGACATGGGACTTTCAGTGCTAAAACTGCAACAGTTCCAGGCAAACCAGGATGAGTTGGTCACCCCACTCTCAGGACTGTCTTCAGTGGCTGGGTTTTCTCCTATGGAGTGTTAATTTCCCCCGTATTTCTGGGTTGTGCACGTATGGGCATCAAATTGACAGGAAGGTCAATGGGGAAACCTCAGGGAGGGAGGAGAGAGACATGTAACATGGGCCTGAGTGAGATACTACCAGGATGAGCCTGTATGAAATAAGCATCCACAGAAAGTTGGTGACTGTAGCAGCCACTGGAATAAGAGATAGTGAGGCCAAGAGGATCTGAAGTGGGGCATCCTTCACCCCTAATTCAGAGACATTAGTCCTGGGCAATCTCCTATCTTCAATGTGTGAGCTCTCAGCACGTGACAATCAGCTTGGTGCCTTGGTGTCCTATCCCACGTCCATCGTGAATAGAACAGATAAGTACTTTTAAATTACAAAAATCCTTTTTTTTTTTTTGGCCGTGCCACACAGCTTGCGGGATCTTAGTTCCCCAACCAGGGCCCCCCTGCAGTGCAAGCGCAGAATCCTAACCACTGGACCTCCAGGGAATTCTCCAAAAATCCTATGTATCAACTAAGAATGAAGAGGAAATGTATCTCAAGACTGTAAGGGATTACAGGTCTTCACTAGGTGGACATCTTTAATAGATATGAAAACACACATGACGAAAAGTCGCAAGAGTATCTAATCCAGAAAGCAATGGGGATGAAACATTAACCAGAGTTGCTTTCAATCCAGATCTCTCGCCAATTAAGCACAGAGTTCAGAACTGCTCTCCTAATTCCATTTGAAGCCACTGAGTGTTCTTGCCATAGTACTCCAGTGCCTCCTCAGCGTATTGACAGTAGCTAAAGCCACAGGAGTGGATGGGATTGCCCAAAGCAAGTCTGTAGATTGACAAGACCTGTAAGACAAGAATGGATCCTGAAGAACATAACATTTAAGGAAAGGACAGAAGAAGAGGTGCTCACAAAGGAGACAAGTAAGAGCAGAAACAGGAAAGTTCATTGTTGTGTGTACCAAAGTAGTAGTACCAAAAGGAAAGACTCCTCAGCTGTCCAATGCAGCAAAGAGGTTGAGTCAAATAAGGACTGAAAAGTTTCTAATGGCTATTAGGGTTTCTTGGTATCCTTAGGGAAATCTAGGGTGGGGGCAGGAGGCAGAGTACAGTGGGTCAAGGAGTGAATAGGCAGTGATGAAGTAGAAATGGTGATTTTAGACCACTCTTTGAAGAAATTTGGTAAGACTGGTCAACAAGTTGAAAGGCAAATACAGGAAAGAAAGGAGATAATTGTTGCAACAAGGCCCTGAAGACAGCTGGAGGGAACAGATGAGGTCCAGAGCATAGGTGGACATATTGGCCTTGAAAAGAATGAAGGACACTCTGAGGATGAGATAGAGGGAGTGATGCTGGATTTGAGGGTAGGTAAGTGGGAAGACAGGGATGGTCACACCTGATGGTCTTAATTTCTCCATGAAGTAGGGCACACACAGAGGGTGTGGGAAACTAAAAATGGGGTGTGAATAAAGGTTGAAGAAAGTGGAAGAATGGGTAAAAAGATTAACAAGTGGCACTAAGAGCCTGGCTGAGACTGAAGACCTTGAACTTGCTGCTATATGTGTTCATTAATTCATTCATTCATTCACCCATTTTGGAGCACATCAATGACTGTTGGTTCCCACTACAAGCAGTACTCAATGACTTACTTTTGGTCATACAGATACATGTCAGAGTCTCACAAAGCTCAGGGCTCCAAGCTGTGATCAAGGATCATGACTCCATCACGGCAACACCTACTGAGTGATCTCATCTTCCATCACAGTTTCTACTACTAGGTGGACGCTGATGACCTTCAAATCTCTGACCCCAGACCAAACCTGTCCCTGGGCTTTAGACCAACACATACCCAACAGATACCTCAATCTCAACATATCCAAATCCATACCATCTTCACCCCCAAACCTGCTCCAACAGGAGAGTGGATCTCCGCCGTCTGTGCACATGAGGATGTCAGGTTACCTTTTCAATGTCTACTTCCTTGCTTGGTTCTAAAAATACCATCTCCAAATGCTTCCCTTTGATGTCAGGAGTCATGACTTTCTGGGGCTATGCCTGGCCCTGCCCACTTGAAGGCTCAAAAGAAATGTTTATAAGGTTACTTCCAGGCTCCCCCACCAGCCTGCACAGTCACACCATGACTTGCTACAGGGCACTCCAAATGACCAACACTCAGCACTGAAGATTCCTCCTGATATAGCCCAGCCACCAGCTCAGGGATCCTACCAAAGAACTAATGTCAATACTTGAGATCAGGGAACAGAACAAACAGATCTAAACTCATATCATCACCTTATCTTCGCCAACAGGGTCCAACCTCCCAAAGCCAAGCTTCAGACACTCTACTACTGTAAAGCAAATTAGACCACAGATCAACTGGAACAACAGATGGATTTCATCCTCTCTGCCAGCTCAGGTGGATTAATGATGGCCACCTGAAGTTACAAAGGACTGTAGAACCTCCAGCAGGCTCATCAGGAAAAAGCTGATGATGGACTGGTCATGTCTGCCACTGGGACAGGCATGAGATGGGGAAGTAACACCAGTTATAGGAGAACTTCACATGTGAAAAGGCCTCATTAGACTACGAGCCTCATACTAGACCACAATAAAAGTCTTCCAAGTCTTAATACTGGTTATGGAGCACATGATTGTTTTACGTTAGCATGTTTATTCATTTATTCTTTTGTTCATTTAGAGATATTTATCGAATGTCTATTTTGTACCAGATATTGACCTAAGCACTAGGAATACAGCTGTGAATAAGACAAACAAGATTCCTGCTCTCACAGGGCTCTCATCCCAGCAGGATGTGTAACAAATAAGAAACTGTCAGGCAGATGTAAGAGCTATGCAGATAATTAAGGCAGGATGATGTGACTCAGATTATCTGGATGACTCCTTTTGACTGGGCATCAGGGAAAGCTGTAGAACGATATGGAGTTAAGAGAGTTCTAGGCAGAGGGAACAGCTAGTACAAAAGCCCTAAGTCAGGAAATTATTTGTGTTCAAAGGATGGAAAGAAGGCAGTGTAACTAATGAGGAAGAGCCTGGTTCAAAAAGACACTGGAGAAGTAAACAGGAGCTAAGATCACATGGAGTTTTGTAGGCCAGGATAAGGAGTTTAGACTTTATTCTTGGTGTTTTGAAAAACCATTTAAGGATTTTAAGCAGAAGAGTTGGCATAATCTGATTTATATTTTTAAAGAAACACTCTGGCTGCTGAGTGGAAAATAGAGAGCAGGGGTACAGGACAGAGGCAGGGACACCAGTTAAGAGGCCACTGCAGTAATGCATGTGATAGTTGATGTTGGCTGGGATGAAGGTGGTAATAGTGATGATGAGGAAAAGTTTCAAATTCTTGATTAGTTCTAGAGGGACACGCAACAGGACTTGTATATAAGAGGTGAGAAAATCAAGAAATCAAAAATATATCTAAGGGGGCTTCCCTGGTGGCACAGCGGTTGAGAGTCCGCCTGCCGATGCAGGGGACACGGGTTCGTGCCCCGGTCTGGGAAGATCCCACATGCCGCAGAGCAGCTGGGCCCGTGAGCCATGGCCGCTGAGCCTGCGCGTCCGGAGCCTGTGCTCCGCAACATGAGAGGCCACAACAGTGAGAGGCCCATGTACCGCAAAAAAAAAAAAAAAAAAAAAATATATATATATATATATATATATATATATATATATATATATATATATATATATGGGACTTCCCTAGTGGTCCAGTGGTTAAGAATCTGCCTTCCAATGCAAGGGACATGGGTTTGATCCCTGGTCAGGGAACTAAGATGCCACATGTCTCGGGGCAACTAAGACCATGCACCACAACTACTGAGCTCACGTGCTCTGGAGCCCGCTCACTGCAACTAGGGAGCCTGCGCGCCGCAACAAAAGATCCTGCATGCTGCAACTAAGACCTGACACAGCCAAATTAATTAATTAATTAAAAAAAAAAAAAAATATATATATATATATATAAGGTTTCAGGCCTGATAACCTGTATGAACAAATATTATTTACTGGAATAGGAAATGCTAAGAAAAGAACAGGCTTGAAGTTGGGAGGAACCAAAATTTTGATTTGGGACAAGTCTGACACACCTATTAGACATCCAAGTGAAGGTACTCAATATAAGGCTGGATGTTTCTAAGTCAAGTTCCAAGAGGCAGACAGAGCTGGAGACTGAGTCTGGGGAGACATGGCTATACAGAGAGTATTCAAAGTTTTGGACCAGAGGAGATCACCAACGGAGAAGAAGTAGCTAAAGAAGAGGACTATGGCCAAAACTTTGAGCACTCTGACATGTGGAAGTCAAGCAGTAAATGAGGCCATCAGCTAGACAGACCACAAAGGAGCAGCCAAAAGCATGTGATATTCCAGTAACCAAGTGAAGAAAGCAGTTCAAGAAGGGAGTGTCTACTGAGTGAAGTGCTGCTGAGAGATCAAGTAAGGACAGAGAAGTGACCACTGGAGGTTATAGGTGACCTCATCAAAAACAGTCTCAGTGGACTGAGAGAAAAGAAGCCCAATCACAGAGGGCTGAGCAGAAATAGGAGGTGAGGAAGAAGAGACAGGAGACAAGTCCGTGAGAAAGGCTGCTTTGAAGGACAGCAGGGAGACAGGCCATCAGCTGAAGGAAGACATGGGGTAAAGGAAAGGCTCTGCAGACGGTGGAGATGATGGAATAGGTATGCATTTTGTTGGGAATGACCTGAGTTAAGAGAAAGAAACTGGGGATGCAGCAGAGATGGGAGAACTGTAGCAGAGACAGGAGAATTGGAAAAACAAGAGACCAGAGGATTCAGCTCCCAAGTAAAAGGAGTATCTTTTGGTAAAAGTAGGGACACTTCATCCATAGCAATACGAAGGCAGGCAGGAAAGAGAAACACAAATTCAGACGGATTAAGAGGTGTGGTGGTGGGGTTTCCCTGGTGGCGCAGTGGTTGAGAATCCGCCTGCCAATGCAGGGGACACGGGTTCGAGCCCTGGTCTGGGAGGATCCCACATGCCGTGGAGCGGCTGGACCCGTGAGCCACAACTACTGAGCCTGCGTGTCTGGAGCCCGTGCTCTGCAACAGAAGAGGCCACGACAGTGAGAGGCCCGCGCACCGCGAGGAAGAGTGGCCCCTGCTCGCCACAACTAGAGAAAGCCCTCGCACAGAAACGAAGACCCAACACAGCAAAAATAAATAAATTAATTAATTAATTAATTTAAAAAAGAGGTGTGGTGGGAAGATAAGGGTGTTCCTTTGTAACTGCTTCCTATTTTATCAATGAAATAGGAGATGAGGTCATCAGATGAAGACGGGGTGTGTGTGTGTGTGTGTGTGTGTGGAATGGATGGCCCCTCCTGAGAGGCCCTCCCAATGAGTGCGGGAAGGAAGCAGGTAAAGATGTGAAATAACTGTCTTTGGGAATAGGAAGTAAACACCTAGAGAAGAGTGGTAGGATTGCTGAACAGGACTGGGTGCTCATTGGGGATTCGTTGTCATGAATTTAAAGTGAGACCAGTTGGTCTGGGTATGTTTTCTCCTATGCTTGAGTTCAGGTATGTGGTAGGAAGATATGTAGGCTTTAAGCAGAGGGCAAATATGAAGGAAGAAGAGTGGAATAAGGGAATTAAGAGTGTTTGAAAAGACTAGTTACGACAATGAACCACAGAAATAAGTGCTGGTTAAGGAAGAAAGTGAGCACAGGAGGGAAATGACAGATGATAAAAAAGTGGGAGGAGCAGTGTATTAGAAGTCTTGATGAGACAGCATAGAAACATTACCCTCTGGGAGCTGGAATGAGAGGAGGTGGTGGTCAGAGAGTGGGATGCCTAGGTTTTGGGTGATGATATGGTCATGGGTGTGACAAAGGAATGGGTGGCTGGGGTGGGACAGATCAAGGGAGGAGATGACCAAAGAAAGGCATGGAACTGAGAGGCCAACATGTTAGATGTCTCATCCATATGGATGCTGAAGTCACCAGGAACGGTGTCAGGAAAAAGGACAGACAGGAAGACAGTGTGTCAGTGCTAAAGACACTAGTGAATGAGGGTAAAGAATGGGTTCATGTGAACTTCAAGGGAGTAGAGTTTTGAAGGAAAAGAGAACTGCATTTAGAATTAACAACAGAAAGCAAGGAGACTCTACCTAATCCAGCACACTTACCTCGCCTATCCCACCTACTTCACCTCCAGGCCCTCAGGTACCCAGTGGTTAAAAGGAAAAACATCCTTCACTTGAAAGGGTTGCAGAAGAAAGAGTGGCATCGGCAGACACCCAGCTTTCATTTGGTACAGAAACGGAAGTGAACACTCAAAGAAGAGCTTGAGGATATTGGGGAGAGTGTAACTGACGGCCATGAGTTCCCAAACCCCAGAGGAAGAGTGTGGGAGTGCCAGAAGAGGTAGGAAATCGAGTCAGATTAGAGACTGTTCAGAGTACCATGGGGATTAGGGTCCCATTGCCCTGAAGAGCTTGAGTTTCTGGAGATGACTGAGGTTAAACGGTGTTCGAGGCATCTTGGGGCTAATCTTGAGGGTCTCCTACGGAAAGGCAGATTTGATATAGAAAGAACATGGCTGGTGGGCAACAATTCTCTTCTGCCCCAGCATGTGGGGCAGAAACCACAAAGTGAGCCCCTGGGGGATTGTCCTCTTAAGTGGCTGGTGCTGGAGTTCTCTGTGAAGGCTTCTGGGGAGGGGCCATCTGCCCTGAAGCTGGATCCTTAGGGCCAACTTTTCTCTCGGGTGGTGCAGTGCTATGGAGATCTGGAGCACAAGGTCCACAGTCTGTCACTTTGCTCCTGGGTAGTGCAGCACTGTGGTGGACAGTTTCATCTAGAGGTAGGGTTACCAGATAAAATCCAGGACTCACAGTTACATTTGAATGTCAGATAAATGATGAATACTTTTTTAGTATAAATATATCCCAGATATTGCACGGGACATACTTAATACTAAAAAATTATACTCTATCCCTGACGACTGCCACATTATGTCAGTGCTTGTATTAGGCAGGGTTTTCCAGAGATCTACAGGGTGAGTCAGCAAGCTGGAGACGAAGGAGAGCCAAATGGTTTAGTTCCAGTCCAAGTCCCAAGGCCTAAGAACCAAGAGTGTTGATGGTATAGTTCTGGTTCAAAGGCTGACAGGCTAGAGATCCAGAAAAAAAGCCAATGTTCCAGTTCAAAGACAGTCAGACAGGAAGAATTCTCTCTTGCTCAGGAAAGGGTCAGCCTTTTTACCCTAGGCAAGCCTTTAAGTGACTGGATGAGGTCCACCCACGTTAGGAATGGCGATCTCCTCTACTCAATCAATTTAAGTGTTAATCTCAATAAAAAACACCCTCATAGAAATACCAGAATAATGTTTAACCAAATATCTGGGCACCCCCTGGTCCAGTCAGGTTGACACATAAATTTAACCATCACAGTGCCCATGTTCGCACTTTTATGATGGAATTGGAATCAGGCAGTAATATTTTAATTATAATAGTTAATGAGAAAAGCAAGGCAGACCTAATCTCAAGGTGTTAACTGAAGATGAACTATCACAGGCCTGTAAGAAGCAAGCTTACAGAGGTTCAAATGGAGAAAGGTTGTGGGAGAATTAAGTCATCTCACACACACAGTAGTATAAGCATGATGGATTCAAAAGAACCTTCCCCTTAAAAGGTCAGCCCCAGAGTAGCGTTGCTAATAACTGTTTAGTGTCAGCAAGAAAAAAAAAAATCCAACACATTAAATGCCATTAGTCTGGATTTGATGGGTTTTGTAGTATTATATTTAATTTGTAGATTTGTTTTGGTTTTATTATTTATAGGGAGGTTATACCTAGTTTTATATCTGTACATATTAAAATTACATTAAACTAAAATACATTTAAGTCAATACTGGGGAATCCATGAGATTTTTGTCCTTTTAAATGGGTCCATTAGACTATTATCCTTAATTTAAGAAATATTTATATATAATTTAAATGTATTTCAGGCCCTTTTTCAGGGGATTTATGTTCTGGAGCATTTCATTTGTAAAATTCATTAAACTAGATATTACTAGAGGATTTTTTTTAATAACAAATGTTAAAAGTGTGTACTATATGCTACATTGGATTTGGAAAATGTACATCGTATCTCCTCTCTGACATACACAAAGCATTTTAGTAAATAAAAGGCTCTGAGAAATCCAACAGAAAAAGATATCAAATGTTGTTTCACTCTGTTTCCCAAGCTTATCTGTGCTAAGAATACCTCTACCACAGCAACTATTAATATCCTGAGGAACAGCTTTCTTTGAATAACACTCCTCTATACTACTACCTAGAATAAGAATACTTATTCAACATTTTTGGGCCAAGGACCTCTCTAGCAGAGCCTATGGACATCTTAGAATGATGTATTTCAGTGTATAAAATATAAAGGATTACAACAGAAACTAATTATACTGAAATACAATTTTCAAAATAATTTTAACACAAATGGGAGTACCTGAAGGAGAGAAGAAGAGGAAGGGACAGAAAAAAAAATATTTAAAGAAATAACGGCCAAGGACCACATACTGAATGATTCCATTTATATGAAATGTCTAAAATAAGCAAATCCATAGAGATAAAAAATAGATTAGTAGTGGGGGTGGGGTGGGGGGAGGTTGGAAGGTGAAAGCTAAAAGGAACAGAGTTTCTCTTTGGGATAATGAAAATGCTCTGAAACGGACTGTGGTGATGAATGTGCATCAACCACATAGATAATAATATACATTTAATCGTATGCTTTAAATAGCTTAATTATATGTTATACAAACTATATCTCAATAAATCTGTTTGAAAAAGAATGGCCCAAAATTTTCCAATTATATTGAAAACTCTAAATATACAGATCCATGAGGCCAAGTGAATTCCAAACAGAAGGAACATGAAGAAAACTGCACCAAGGCATATCATAATCAACTTGCTCAAGACAAATGACATAGAGAAAATCTTGAAAGTACTCTGAGAAAGAGACACATTATATACAGTGGAAGACAAAGATGATGGCAGATTTGTTGTTGGAAGCAATGCAAGCTAGGAAAGAGCACAGCAAAATCTTTAACATCTGAAAGAAAGCACTAGCAACCCAGAATTCTACATGCAGTGAAATTATCTTTCAAAAACAAAGGACACACAATAAGATGCCACTTCACACCCATTAGGATGGCTATTATCCAAAAAAAAATGGAAAATAAATGTTTGCAAGGAAATTAGAACCCTGATGCCTCACTGGTGGGAATGTAAAATGATACAGCCACTGTGGAAAACTGTTTGGTGGTTCCTCAAAAAATTTAACGTAA
This sequence comes from Stenella coeruleoalba, assembly GCF_951394435.1. Lineage (NCBI taxonomy): Eukaryota > Metazoa > Chordata > Mammalia > Artiodactyla > Delphinidae > Stenella > Stenella coeruleoalba. Next base: position 89,086,049 of record NC_137153.1, read on the forward strand.
AATTACCATGTGATCTAGTAGTTCCGCTCCCACAGATATACCTAAAACAACTGAAAATACATGCTCGAACAAACACCTATACACAGTACCTAGGGTCAACAAAAATGTATTATACACTTAAAAATTTGTTAAAAAGGTAAATCTCAAGTGTTCTTACCACAATAAAATTTTTTAAATGTTCATAGCAGCACTATTCATAATACCCCAAAAGTAGAAAAAAACTCAAATGTCCATGAACTGACGAATGGGTAAATAAAATGTGGTATACACATACAATGGAATATTATCCAGACACAAAAGAGAATGAAGTACTGATACGTGCTACAAACATGAACCGCAAAAACAAGCTAAGTGGAAGAAGCTAGTCATAAAGGAATGTATGTTGCAACATTCCATTTATTTCATATTCCATTATGACATATCCAGAATAGGCAAATCTATAAAGACAATAAACAGATAAGTAGTTGCCTGGGACCGGGGGAGTGGGGAATAGGGAGTGACTTCTTAATGGATATGGAGTTTCCTTTGGGGGTGATGAAAATATTCTGCAACCACAGTGGTGATGGTTCACAGTATTGTGAATATACTAAATGCCACTGGACTGCACACTTTAAAATGCTTTAAATGGCGAATTTTATGTTTTTCTGTATTTTATCACAATTTTAAAAACCACAATGAGATACACTGCACACCTATTAAAATGATTAAGGTTAAAAAGACCAAAGGACTAATCTTTCTTAGAAAATTCAGCATACATCAACTACCATATGATCCAGCCATTCCTTTCCTAGGTATCCCAAGAGAAATGGAAGCATATGTCCACACAAAGACTTATACACAAATGTTCATAACAATTTTACTCTAATAGCCCCAAACTGGAAATAACCAAAGTCCATCAATAGAGGATGGATAAACAAATTGTGGTCTATCCTTACAATGGAATCGTATTCAGCAATATAAAAAGAATGAGTTATTGACATATTCAGCAATCCGGAAGAATCTCAAAAGAATTATACTAAGGTATAAGAAGACAGGCAAAAATGAGCACTACTGAATGATACCCTTTATATAAAATTCTAGGAAATGCAAATTAAGCTATAGTGACAAAAGCAGATCTGTGGTTGCCTGGTGACTAGGGATAGGACAGAGGGGTTTCAAAAGGACACAAGAAACCTTTTGCGGGTAAGGGACATATTCACTATAATGATCGGAGTAATGGTTTCACAGGTACATACATATGTCAATACTTTTCAAATTATACACTTTAAATATGTGGAGTTTATCATATTTCAATTATATCTCAATGATGCTCTTAAAAACATTTTCTAAAGTATATGTGATAAGGAATGTTTAAGGAAGAAAATCTAAATCATGCTTTTATTTTCTACTAGATTGTGCAGTTATAAATTTGTCTTTAAAAAATTTAAATCTTGTTCCAGGGACCTCCCTGGTGGCGCATTGGTTAAGAATCACTTGCCAGTGCAGGGTACACAGGTTTGATCCCTGGTCCGGGAAGATTCCACATGCCGCGGAGCAACTAGGGCCACGCACAACAACTACTGAGCCCGTGCTCTGGAACCCACAAGCCACAACTGCTGGGCCCATGCACCACAACTACTGGGGCCCGTGCGCCCTAGAGCCCATGCTCCACAACGAGAGAAGCCACCGCAATGAGAAGTCCACACACCGCAACGAAGAGTGGCCCCCTCTTGTCACAGCTGGAGAAAGCCCGTGCGCAGCGATGAAGACCCAACACAGCCAAAAATAAAGTAAATAAATTTTAAAACTTGACTAAGCACTCAATGTATTATACTGATTGCTCTATCAATGACTGTATTGGACAGAATAGGCTAGAATAAACTACAGTAACAAACAGCCCAAATTTGAGCAGCTTAATACCACCGAGGTTTATTTCTCACTTACCCTGCATATCCATAACAGTTGATGGGGGTCATGTTCATGGTAGTCTCCCTGAGACCCAGGCCAATAAAGCTCCAACATCCTGGAATGTGGCCTCCTTAGTCAATGCAGCCGGAGAAGAGAGAACTAAAGAGTCAAGCACCTGCTACTCAAAGTTCCAGTCCACAGGTGACAAACACCACTTGTAATCATATTTATTGGCCAAAAATAGTCATGTGACCATGCTTTACTTCAAGGGGACTGGAGATTGCATGATGTAGGGAAGAAGTGGATATTGGTGAACATTAATAATCTACCACAATTACCCATGCATAAAATTATTTCCGCACCAACAAATGACAAAAGGATTGAAACAGAACGTACTCAAAGAATGTGAACTGTCCAGGAGCCAGAGGTTCTACCCAGAAAAGGTGGGAAAACTGCAACTCCATCCACACTTAGAAGTCCTCTATTCTCTCAATATGTTCCCTAAATGGAGAGCCACTATTCCAGATAACCCAGGGACAGCTGGGTGGCAACTCTACTTGACTTTTAAAAGTCTCTTAAGTGGCCTACATATCAACTTTTTTACACTTGTTATGCATACCATCAAATACCTCCACCACTCACTCGTTTAGTACCTGCCCATTAGGCCCAGGTGTTGAAGAAACCCATTTGGTGAGGCCTACACTCAAGAGGTCTAAACAAGGTGCTATGGGAACATAGAAGAGGGAGCAATGACTTTTTAAAAGATGTTTTAAACACTGACCCAGCCCCTTCTTTTCCTGCTTTTGTGATACAAATCTGGGACCCCACCTTGCCAATACTGCTCCACGGCCATACACAAAACCCTTCACCTTTCCGAGGCTCAGTTTCCTCACCCGTAAAAAGGGAATAGTAAGGCTTACCTCCCAGGATTGTTGTGAGAACAAGAATGAGATCATGTCTATGGAATTGCTTTGTAAACTATAAAGTTTTGTGTCAGTCCAACTTATCACCACCATCACCATCATCACGCTGTCTTGCACTGTCCGGAAGGGGAGCCCCAGGATTGGGGAAGGCCCAGAGGACACAAGGGCTCCCAGCCTGACCGTGGAGTTAGGGCCTCTCTCTAATTAACTCTTCCTGGCAAAAGTTCCTTGCTGGACATGTTTGCCTACCATCCAATCGCCAGGTGAGGCTGCCAGGGGCCGCCCACTGGCCCTAACACACGGAAGAGGAATGATGATTCACCAGCCCTCTAACAGCCTCGCTTACAGGCCTCTTGGTCCAGCCCCTGGCAGAGGCTGTAGAGGGCTGGCAAGAATGCAGCGGGGCCAACAGGTTTTTAAGAAAAGAAAGAGAGAAAGATGGGAAGAGGGAGGGGAAGAAAAAAGAGAGGTAAAGGAAAAGAAAGAAGGTCACAAAAAAGCAAAGGGAAGAAATGAAGAAAAACAAAGTAGAATGTGATTACCACGGCCTGGGGGGAGGGGGAAATGGGGCGTTGTTTTTCAATGGGTGGGTATATAGTTTCAGTTTTGCAAGATGAAATAGTTCCGGAGACTGGTTGCACCACAATGTGAATGTACTTAACACTACTGACTGTAAATTTTATATTATGTGCTTTTTACCATAGTTAGAAATTAAAAATTATTTTCAAAGGTGAAGAAATGAAAAAGGGAGGAAGGAGAGGCAGGGAGAAAGAAAGGAGGGAGGAGAGGAAGGAAAGGAGAGAGGGAGGAAGGAAGGAGAAGGGAGTAGGGAAGGAGTTGGGGAGGAAGAGATAGAGGAAGGAAGAGAAGGAAAGAGAGAAAGGATGGAGGGAGGAAGGACAGAAGGGGAAAAGGAAGGAAGAAGGAAAGAGGAAGGGAGGAGTAAGTAATGGGAGGAAGAGGGAGGAATCACAGGGATGAAGAGGAAAAGAAGAGAGGAAGAAGGAAATAAAGGGAAGAAATGGAGATGAAAAGAAGTAAAAGAATGCTTTTCAGACTACCTGGCAGCGCACGCACGGCCAAGCCCGGCTTTCTCCCGAAGGTCCGCGACCGGGGGTGGCCCGCCAGGCAGAAGCCTTGGGTTCTGGGCCGCTGCCCGTGACGTCATCGCCCGCGCCGCCTCCCCGCCTTCCGCTCCCCGCGGCCTGGCGTTGTGCAGTCGCGCATAGGGCTGGTGGCTGGTCCCACCGGTGGGTACCGCTCTTCTTGGGTGGCTGGGAGTCCCTTGGCCTTTGGCCTTCTGCCGGCCGTCCCCTGCGGCGGCGGCGGCGGCGGCGGGAGGGCGATAATTGCCCAGAGACGCAGTACTTATCCGGGCCGGTTGTGCAAGGAGCGCGGGAGGGATGGCTCCCGGCGGCTGCTCTCACGCCTCAGCGGCCAGGCATGCGCGCGGGGGCGAGGGGCGGGCGGGGGTCTCAGGGGGCGCCTCCGGGCGTTGCCGCTGGAGACAACGCGCCGCTCCTAGGGAAAGGGCCGCCAAGATCGTTGCTGGGAATGGGGAAGGCCTGGGTTCCCAACCCGGTCCTGCCACCTGCCATGGTGTGTGATCTCGGATGTCACTTCGCTTCCGATCCCCAGGCTCCTCTGTGCACAAGGAGTAAAATCACAGCCTCTCCTTGTGGTTTTGAGGCTCAGAAATAGTGCAGGTGAGGCCTGGAGCAGTGCCAAGCACACACTGGGTACACGGTGAGTGGTGGCCATTAATTATTTCTCTTATCGCCTACTCCAGGAGCTCACGCTAAAATTCTATATGCTACCCTCTCCCACCTGGCCCACACACAGCCTATCAAGACCTGGGTTCAAGTTTAGTCTGCCACTGACTTGCTGAATGACCTTGGAAAATTTGCCTACCCTCTCTGGTCTTCAGTTTCCTCTTTCGAAATGGCGTGATGAAGGTATCCACTTGGACAATCTGTTGGGAGGATTAAATGAGGTGGCCCTTGAAAAGGTGTGAGGGTCATACCTATATCAGATCCTGCCAGCCACTGTCCTTGAAAAATTCTTTTCCCTTGGCTTCCATGACAACAGGCACTCCAGGTTTTCTTCCCACTTCTCTGGCTACTCCTTCCCAGTCTCGTTGCAGATTCCTCCTCCCTCACTCATCCCTTAGGAGTTGGTGTGCCTTGGGGTTCTCTCTTAGGCATCCCTCTGTTCCTTGGTGAGGGATGACTTGGTGACTGAATCCTCTCCAAGACTTCAGGTCCCAGCAGCTACATGCAGTCCAGACCTCTCTTCTCTGGATCCAGATATTTACAGGACACCTCCACTCGGATGGGTGCCACAGGAACCTCACATTCAATATGTTCCAATATGTTCCAATCATCTTCCTAACCCAAACTCAGAGGGCGTTGTCTAGGCTCTCCATTCTTCCCAGGTCAGGGAGACACCTGAGAGCCATCTTTAAGGCTTCCCTCTCTCTCATCCTCCTACTGTCCAGGCAATCACTATGTCCTGTCCTTCCCACCTCTTTAATGTCCCTTCAGTCTATTTTCCATTCCCACTGTCACTACCCCAGTCTTGGCCACTGCTACATTGCTCACTTGGAGGACTGCAACAGCCTCCTAACTTGTCACTCCATCTCCAGTCTTGCCCCCAATCAGTCCTGTACACTGAAGCCAAAGTGCCCTTACTAAATACAAATCTTATCATGTCATGCCACATGTTACTTGCTTGCTCTCCAGACTCTAACCACATGGAATTTATTTCTGTTCTCAGAGTGCCATGCCCCTGGGCCTTGTCACATGCTGTTCCCTCTGTCGAGAACACTTATCAATACGTTCCCTCTTTGTTTGGCTCAGTCCTACTTGTTCTACGGATCTCCCCCTGGACAATTCTTTTGCATAGCTTCCCCTGACCCCCAATCCCTAACTACCTTAGGGACCCCTCCTATTTGCTCTCAAAGTAGGAATACATGAACTCTTATGGTGAATTCGTTTTGATACAAACTTTCTAGAAAGCAAAAGGAAACATGTATCAAAAGCCTTTAAAATGTCCATATTGTTCAACCCAGCAATTCCTTTTTTGAGAAATTTAAGAAAACCTGAAAGATGTACCCAAATATTTAAAGACACATATTCATCAGAGTGAAAGATGGAAACAACCAAAAGGTCCAGTAAGGGATTGGTTAGATAAATATTACCTCCATACAATGGAATACTTTTGAGCCATTAAAAATATAGGAGTATATGTAATATAGGGGAAAATCGTTCACAATATAATGTTAGGTGGGGAAAAGCAGGTTGCAAAATGCTAGGTATGCACTGTAAGGATCTAATTTTTAAAATAAATTTTACACAGAAAAAAGCATCAGGAAATATATATATGCCAAAATGTTACTAATGATCATGTCATGGGATGATGGGAGATTCTAATTTAGTTCATTTTGCTTATACGTGTTTTCTCCCATAATCCTGTACTTACTCTCTAATTATGTGATTTTTGGCCACGCCTCGAGGCTTGCAGGATCTTAGTTCCCCCACCAGGGATCAAACCCGAGCCCTCAGCAGTGAAAGCGCAGACTCCTAACCACTGGACGACCAGGGAATTCTCATGATTTTTTTTTTTTTTTAAATAAAGTAAACGCTGGTTGACTGATTGGATATTTTTATCCAGAGGCCTGAGTCAACCTGGCTGGGAGAGTTGGGTCTCTTGGAGCTCTTCACCAACTTGAGAGAGGAGGGGTCTAAATGCCAGAACAAAACGCCTCTCACCTGTATCCGATTCAAATACACAGCAATGCCAGCGGGAAGAAAAACCTGTTGCTCTTTCAGTAGAAATGGATACTAGAGGAATTTTCATTCATCGAGGAATTTGGCTTGGGAATTTCTAAACTGGTAGTATTCACTGAGATTTTGGAGCTCTTCAGATTCAACCCCCTAAACTTGGAACTGGGGAACTGGAAACCCAAAGATGATTGGTGACTTGCCAAACCTGTTCCATCACACAGGAAGGTAGTGGCAGAGCTGGAATTTGAATATGTTTCCTCACTCCCTGGTCTCTGCTTGGTCCAACATATGTTCCCACCCTATCCCCAGCAACTGACCCCAAGTCTCCCTACGTAGACACACACACACTCACCACACAAAGGCAACCTCCTAGATTTCCATCCAAAGTCCATACATCCAGAAAGCAGACCACCCTCAGATTCACTTAATTTTTTATGATCTCTCATACTAATCTTTGAGAAGTTGACCCACCTGAATCCCCCACCAAACTCTGTTCTAAAGCATCTCCAGGGACTTCCCTGGTGGGGCAGTGGTTAAGAATCCGCATGCCAATGCAGGGGACACGGGTTCAAGCCCTGGTCCGGGAAGATCCCACATGCCATGGAGCAACTAAGCCTGTGTGCCACAACTGCTGAGCCTGCACTCTACAGCCCCTGAGCCACAACTACTGAGCCCACGTGCCACAACTACTGAAGCCTGTGCGCCTACAGCCCATGCTCTGCAACAAGAGAGACCACTGCAATGAGAGGCCCGTGCACTGCAATGAAGAGTAGCCCCCCCTTGCTGCAACTAGAAAGGACCCATGTGCAGCAACGAAGATCCAACACAGCCATAAATAAATAAATTTTTTTTTTAATTTTATTTATTTATTTATTTTTGGCTGTGTTGGGTCTTCGTTTCTGTGCATGGGCTTTCTCTACTTGCGGCGAGCGGGGGCCACTCTTCATTGCGGTGCGCAGGCCTCTCACCGTTGCGGCCTCTCTTGTTGCGGAGCACAAGCTCCAGACGCGCAGGCTCAGTAGTTGTGGCTCACGGGCCCAGTTGCTCCGTGGCATGTGGGATCTTCCCAGACCAGGGCTCGAACCCCTGTCCCCTGCATTGGCAGACAGACTCTCAACCACTGCACCACCAGGGAAGCCCCAATAAATAAATTTTTAAAAAAATAAAGCATCTCCAACTCTGTAACAATTACATTCCAAACTCCACAGTTTTCTGTAGAGAGCTTCCTCTGTGTTAAGCACTTTCCATAAGATATTCTCTTTTTGGTTTTTTGTATTTTTATTTTATTCTTCCAACAGTGCTACAATGTAGCTATTACTGTCCTTTGCCCTGTGAGGAAACTGAAGTTCAAGGAGGTTAAATAACTTTCTCAAGGTCACAGCCATAAGTGCCACAGTCAGCTTTCAAACTCCTACTCTCAGCAGACCCCACTGTTTACCAGTGTGGACCTGTTTCCCTGGTCTACACGGCCATGCCAGAGCAGATGTCCCTTTCTGCAGTCTGCTGAGAGGCATTTTTGAGACTCACAGGAAATCAGAGCTAAAGAGACCTTGGAGGGCCTCATTTCACAACTTGTTCCTTTCTTCAAACAGACCATGTTGTACAAGTGGTTTATACCATGAACTGTGGACAGAGGAACTGAACATAAACCCTGCCTCTGCCACTTACTGTGTGACTTTGGGCGAGTTACTTAACCTCTCTGTGCCTCAGATTTCTCATCTGCAGAGATAATAACACTGTTTAATTAACAGACTTGTTACAAGAATTAAATGAGTTACAACACAAACGCACATAAAACAGTGCTTGGCACACGGTTAGCTCTCCATAAATGGAGAAATTTTACCATCATCAGTACTATACTATTATTACTACTACTAAGAGTTTATGATGTACCAGGTATGATACACAAGACAGTGAGTGGGAAAACAAAGATGACATAGCCACTGTCCTCCCCTCAGGGAATTCGTGGTATGGAAAGAGACTGCAGAAACCATATATAATTACAATGTAATAATGTGGTAAATGCAATAACATAGATTAGTGTGGACACTGAGAGTGAATGTGACTTGTCCAAGGGAGCAGCAAAATTAGGACTTGAGCCCAGCTATCCTGAGCCTCTTTCTAGCCCACCTCATCAACTGGCAATTTGCCCACAGCACATAAAGGTGTGACTCAAAGGTCCTTCCACATGGCACCAAAAAGAGACTCCTACGGCCTCGACTGTCTCAGCTGAAGATATTACTAATGTGTAGAGATAGTCAGTAAACATTTGCTGAATAAGTCAGTGAGTCAAAGGCATTAGTGAGAAGACAGCCAACTTCCCCCTTGGCTCTCACCTCCTCAACCTGCAGGCGTGAGGCAGTGGCACAGGGCAAAGCAGCAGTGAGCCCTGGGAGACAGCTGGTCACCCTCAAAAAGGTGGTTAATTGAAGTACCACTACTTACTGGCTTCTCCTTCACCACAGCTGCTTCTGAAAATTTTAGTGCACTCAATTTAATCACTTCCACAATTCTTTGTTATTTGTATGTGCCCAACTCTATAGAGAGGAAGGTGAATCCACCCCAGTTGCTGCCCTCAGGGAGCTTGAATTCCAATAAAAGAAATTAATCATGACAAACTGCTATCCTGAAAGATAGAAAATCCAGCAACTTCCCTAGAACAATGAAAAGAACATGGGCTTTGAAGCCACAATTTTTTCCTTCCTCCCTTTCTTCCTTCCTTCCTTCCCTCCTTCATTTTGGCTGCGCCAGGTCTTAGTTGCGGCACACGGGATCTTCCTTGCAGCATGCGGGATCTTTAGTTGCAGCATGTGGACTCAGTTGCAGCATGCATGTGGGATCTAGTTCCCCGACCAGGGATTGAACCCGACCCCCCTGCATTGGGAGCATGGAGTCTTGCCCACTGCACCACCAGGGGAGTCCCAAAACATCGGCTTTGGAATTAGACAGGCCAGGGCTTGAATCTAGTTCCTCCACTTGCTGGCATTGTGACCTCAGTAAACTAACTCAGGCTCTCCAGGGTGATTTCCTCATTGTTTTTTAATGCGAATCATTATTCCTACTTCATAGGGTGGATATGAGGATTACAACTTCCTTTCACCATGCCTGACCTTGTCATCTTCCTTCCTATTGTTATCTGTGAGTCTTGACCCAATTTGCATATTGGGAGGCAATCCAACCCACATTCCCAGAAGGCCTGGCCAGACTCTGGGGAGGCAGAGGCCAGTTGGGCCAGCTTCCTGCCCTCCAGGAGCTCCCAGCTTCATGCGGCAACTGACACAAGTTCAGACAACCACAGTCCACAGCCTAAGTGCCATGGGAGACAGATACAGCAGAGGCATTGAGGTGGCTCCAAGGAGAGCTACGGCACCAGGGCTGGGTCTCGCTAGAGCCATGAGTAAGATTTCGAGAGGCAGATGTGGGTAGGGAATGCATACTAGGTTGCCTCACCTCTCTAAGCCTCAGTTTCCTCTTTTGTAAAATACAAATAATACCACTTACCTTTTGCCTGCTACTTTGAGGATTAAGTGGGATAAAGCCAGGGAAGCACCTACCGCAGTGTCTGGTTCATACTAGGCTCTGGATAAATGGAGGCAATTACTTTACTATTATGTTGGATAATAAAGCCCCAGTGGGTGGCCCCCTTCCATAATGGAATTATCTTCTTCCCTGTGACTCACCTTCAAGGGCTGGCCCAGAGGTTGGGATGTTCCAGGCTCCTAGGCAGATTGGAACTACCAAGCTCCCTAGAGTAAGGCCTTTATTCAGAAGAGATCAGTGCTCAGGAGAGCTCACCTCATCTCACATCCCCATTGTGCAAACACAGACCCTTGATCCCCAAGAGAAAGAACATGATTTCTTTCCCCCAGTGTCAGAGCTTGACCTCAAGCCCAGATTTCCACCATCTCAGAAGAGAAACACCATGCCTCTGAGTCAGCCCAGGTCCTCCCGGCCTTGTCCTAAAGAGCCTGCTATGCAGGAGCCCAGAGAGACCTGTTGGGAAGAAGCAGGAGCATGGGGTGCTGGAGACCTGGGTTTAAATCCACCCAGTTGCTGTCTGAACCAGGGTCACAGCCCTTTCCCCTTCTAGGCCTCCATGTTCTGAGACTGGCTGGGGTGGGCTGAAATTCCCACCAGTGGCTGACTATCAAAAAAACACCAGGGGGCTTCCCTGGCTGCGCAGTGGTTGGGGGTCCGCCTGCCGATGCAGGGGGCGCGGGTTCGTGCCCCGGTCCGGGAGGATCCCGCATACCTTGGAGCGGCTGGGCCCATGAGCCATGGCCGCTGAGCCTGCGTGTCCGGGACCTGTGCTCCGTAGCGGGAGAGGCCACAACAGTGAGAGGCCCGCGTACCGCCAAAAAAACAAAAACACCACCAGGATAGCACAGACCAATCACTGCAGACACTGGCAGGGTCCTGGTGGTCCTCTCCTGGGCTAGGCATGAATCTTTTGCTTTTGGGGGAGGAATAAAATGTACAGCGTGTGCAGCACGTGTTTCCCAAAGTGAAAATGGGTCAAGCACACATCTCCCTGCCCTTCCCCCTCCTCCTCGCAAGTGCCTAGCACTGTGTCCCATACATGCTGGCTCCACCCCAATGTGTCCAACGTGTGTCCTGCAAGTTCCTCTTCCTGAGGAAGGTCCACATTGCAGAAGAAGAGACAGGGACCTCATGATTTATTTTAAACTTAATTGAAGTATAATTTATACACCATTAAATTCACTATTTTAAGTGTACAATTCAATGATTTATAACATAAATTTACAGAGCTGCACAACCTCCACCATAGTCCAGTTTGAGAACATTTCCATCATCCCCCTAATTTCCCTCGTGCCCATCACTCCCCATTCCCATCCCCAGCCCCAGGCAACCACTAATCTGCCTTCTGTTTCTATGGATTTGCTTTTCCTGGACCTTTCACGTAAAGGGAATCAGATGATATGTGGTCTTTTGTGTCTGGCTTCTTTCACTTAGCATAATGTTTTTTGAAATTCATCCATGCTGTGGCACGTGTCAGTACTTCATTCCTTATCTGATTCATTTCATATCCCTGGTACCCTACCAGTGCCCGGCACATAGTAGGTATTCAGAAAGGGGCTGAGGAATCTCACACGGGGACCAGAGGCCCTTCCAAAATGAGAGCAGCTACCAGCCAAAGAAATTCCAGTCAGTCCCCAAGCTGCTACGGATGAGGTGCTATTCCCTGTGGCCGCTACCAGTGATGTGAATATAGCAATTTGTTTTCAAACTCGTGATTGTACACCAGTTGAACCGTCATGCTCTCAGCTTCAGAGGTGTGCTGCAACACCCATCCACTTATTCTGGATTTGCCTTTCTTCCCCACTCATCCTGTCTCTGAAAGCCATGGTGACTCATTGCTCTGCAATTAACTCTCTTTCTTCAAACTTGAATTGCCTGAACTAGTTGGAGAAGAATGATATTCCAAATACAACTAGTCTCCAACTATACTGTAGAATTGTCTCTTTCTCCCCTCAAGTCTATCCATTTTTGCTTCATATATTTTGGGACTCTATTTTCAGGTGTATATATGTTTATAGTTGTTACCTAATTTAACACTTATTGACGGATTAAATTTCTATCAACATATATTGTCCTTCTTTGTCTCTTGTAAACTTTTTGCTTAAAATCTATTTTATCTCCAAAAGCACAGGCAACAAAAACAAAAATAACAAATGAGACTACATCAGACTAATAAGTTTCTGCACAGCAAAGGAAACAATCAACAAAATGAAAAGGCAGCCTATGGAATGGGAGAAAATATTTGCAAACCATATATCTGATAAAGAGTTAATACCCCAAATATATAAAGAATTCGGGGATACCGGGCTAGGGTTCCCTGGCGGGATGGTGCCACAGTGCCAGGTGGAAGTGTTGTATTTTGCAAAAAGTGCTGAAATAACAGGAATTCGTTCGGAGACCATTTCTGTGCCACAAGAAATAAAAGCATTGCAGCTGTGGAATGAGATAGAAACGCAACATTCTGGATTGACTGATGTCAGAAATCAGGTGATATTTGCTGTTCCTCAAGAATATGTCAAGCTTGGAGATCAGCTCCTCCTGCTTCAATCAGGAGACGAAATTGCCATTATCCCCCCCACCCCCCCGCCCCCGGTTAGTGGAGGATAGTGCTTTGGAGCCACCTGAGAAAGATATAAATGAAGTTGAAGTGAAATCTAAAGGTATAATAAAATTCACATCTGAGAAACTTTCAGTAGATGAAGTCTCACAGCGGGTGATTTCTCCACTCTGTGGTGCAATATCCCTATTTGTAGGAACTACAAGGAATAACTTCGAAGGGGAAAAAAGTCATTAGCTTAGAATATGAAGCATATCTACCAATGGCAGAAAATGAAGTCAGAAAAATTTGTAGTGACATTACGCGGAAATGGCCAAACACATAGCAGTGTTCCATCGACTTGGCTTAGTTCCAGTGTCAGAAGCAATCATTATGCTGTGTCCTCAGCCCATAGGGCTGCATCCCTTGAAGCTGTGAGCTATGCCATTGATACTTTAAAACCCAAGGTACCCATATGGAAAAAGGAAATGTATGAAGAATCATCATCATCTTGGAAAAGAAACAATGAATGCTTTTGGGCAACTGATGATTAAACCACTTAGGTTTTTAGAGTCCTAAAATTTAAACTTGGTAAATTCTTATCTTTGATCATGTTTTGATTTTTCTTCTCCAGAAGATAGTTTACTGAACATAATCTTTTATGTTACACCAGTGGAACAAAAGAGAGAAAAAAAAGCAAAATAAATGAGTGCTTAGGATGAGGGCTTATAGAGGAAAGAAAGGCTTTAGGGAAAAAAGGGAAGAATAATTTAAATGTAAGGAAAGATGCCTGTGTTAGACATATTATTCTATGACTAAGTTCTAACTGTAACCTGACTTACACTGAGGTGTGGCCCCTCCTCAGTGACTGTCTCAGAGGCTGCCCCCAACCCCCTACCCCTATACTCAGTGATATCATTATTGTCAGGGATGTGTTTTGAGAATGTAGGCAGAACTGGAAGGTATAAAAAGTCCTTATTGGATACTCTTGGTATGATATATTTTTAGAATTTATATATTTTTAAAATAAGCTAAATAAACATGATTTTAAAAGTTAAAAAAAAAGAATTCATACAACTCAACAGCAAAAGAGCAAATAATCTGATTTTTAAAATGAGCAAAGGACCTCAATAGACATTTCTCCAAAAAATACATACCGATGGCCAATAGGTACATGGAAAGATGCTCAACATCACTAACCATCAGCGAAATGCAAATCAAAACCACACCTGTAGGATGGCTATTATCTAAAAGTCAAGAGATAACAAGTGTTGGAGAGGATGTGGAGGAAACCGAACTCTTGTGCCCTGTTGGTGGGAATGCAAATTGGCGCAACTACTATGGAGAACAGTGTGAAGGTTCCTCACAAAATTTAAAAAATAAATAAATAAAAATAGAACTATCATATGACCCAGCAATCCCACTTCTGGATACATATCTGAAGCGAATAGAATCACTACCTCATAGAGATATTTGCACTCTGGTGTTCATTGAAGCATTATTCACAATAGCCAAGGTATGGAAACAACCTGAGTCCATCAACAGATAAATTGGTAAAGAAATGTGGTACATACATACTATGGCATATTATTCAGCCTTGAAAAAAAAGAAAGAAAATCCTGCCACTTGCAATAACATGGATAAACCTGAAGAACATTATGCTGAGTAAAATAAGCCAGACACGGGAAGACAAACATCACATGATCTTACTTACATGTGGAATCTGAAAAACAAACAAACAAAAACAAGTAGAACTCATAGCAACAGAGAGTAGAATGGTGGAGAGATATCCATCAAAGGGTACAAACTTTCAGTTATAAGATGAATAAGTTCTGGAAACCTAATGTACAGTATGGTGTCTGTAGTTAATAATAACATATTATATACTTGAATTTTGCTAAGAAAGTAAATGCCAAGTGTTCTCACCACCCACACAAAATGGTAACTATGGGAGGTGATGGATATGTTAGTTTGACTGGGATAATTATTTCACATGTATAATTGTAATTTAATCTATCTTGCCCAATAGTAATGGAGTCACCCCTGTTCTCTTTTGCTCATTATTTGCATAGAATATCTATGTTAAAAACAGCAGATGCCCGTTTCTGCAGGACAACCGATAGACCCGTATCCAGAATGATGCTCCAGGTCTCCATGGAGCCTAGTAATACAGATAAGAACAAAAAAAAACAACTATAAGGTAAGGCAATGTATCCCATAAAGATGTACATCACACATCTAAGATGCTGTGGAAGACCTTCAACTCAATGATTCATTCGTACCTTCATTTTACAGCCCCTGAGCACTTATTCTATGCCACGGCCTGAGCTGAACACAGCACTGAGGCATTCATGGCCCCTGTGCTCTAGAACTTAGAGGATGATGCAGGCAAGCAGGGCCATTTTAAGACATTCATAGGCTATACCTAAGTTTCCATATCTTTGAAATGGTGATAATAGCACAACTTCATAAAAATGCTGTAAGGGGTAAATTAGTTTAAAATGTGTAAAGTATTTAGAATAGTGTCTAGTACCTGTAAGCACTCAATAAATGTTACCTATCATCAATCATCATCACCAACTTTAATTACTTTTTCTTTGGAAGCTGTATCCCACCAGTTAAATTTTAAAATTTTGTACTGTAAAAACAATTTTTAGTGTAAACATTTTACATTTTAGTGTAAAAATGTTTTACTGTAAAGTAAGTAATTTTTCTTTAGAACTTATACTTAATTTCAGATTTGCAGTTTTCTTTTCATGTTTGGGAGCTAATAAATTTTGCAAAAGTGCTTGAAAAGCTCATAAGACCATCCCTCTAGACTCCCGTGGATAACATAAACCTAACCAGAGTGACCATGTAAGGCTGCACAGGTGGTTTTTACTGTACAACTCTAAGGAAAACCAATCTCATAGACTATGAAGTGAATGCCCCCATCCCCAGAGATGTGTACTGCTGCAGCCCTGGCCCTGCAGGTGAGGAAATCAAGGATAGACACACAATGCAATAAAGATCACTTCCAATTGGGAGAAAAGAGATGACTTTATGGAGGGATGACATCTGAGCCAAGTCATGAAGAGCAGAAAGACTTCAGTCCACAAAGATGCTGTGATAAGGGCAATCCAGGCAGAAGGGATAATAAGAGCAAAGGCAGGGAATTCCCTGGTGGTCCAGTGGTTAGGACTCCATGTTTCCACTGCAGGGGGCATGGGTTCGATCCCTGGTTGGAGAACTGAGATCCCACAAGCCGCACAGCACGGCCAAAAAAAAAAAAAAAGAGCGAAGACAAGGTGTACATCTGTGGAAGAGCGAAGTGTGAGTAGTTCTGTTTGGTTGGAGCAAAAGATGTGTGAAGGGTGGAAGAAGAAAATGAGCTTGGAGAGAGATAAAGGAGCCAGATCAGGGATGGCTTGAATGCCAGGCTTACAGTTTAAACTTTGTCATGTGGGCAGTAAGTTGTCATTGCATGTTTTTGAGGTGGGACGTATCATAATCAGAGCTGTGCTTTAGGAAAGTTCCTCTGGCTGCTGGTGTCGGGGGCGGGCTGGAGGGGGCAGAAGCTGGAGATAGGAGGCCTGTAAGAAGACGGTTACAATTCTGGAAGTTAGAAGTCCAAAATCAAGGTGCTGGCAAGGTCATTCTCCCTCCAGAGGCTTTAGGGAAATCTGAATCCATTTGTTGCCTCTTCTGCTGGCTGTTGGTGTTCCTTGGCTTGTGGCTACTCACTCCAGTCTCTGCCTCCTTCTTCACATGGGCTTCTCCTCTTCTCTTTGTGTCTCTCCTCTGTGTGTCTTTCATAAGGGCATTTGTCATTGGATTTAGGGCAGATCTCAAAATCTTGGAGCTAATTAAATCTGCAAAGACTCTTTTTCCAAATAAGGTCACATTCACAAGTTCCAGGGATTAGGACATGGACATATCTTTGGGGGGCTCCCTTTCAATCCACTCCACACCTGTTGGCAAGAATGTGGAAAAATTAGAACCCTCCTATACTGCTGATGTGAATGTAAGATGGTACAGCCACTTTGGAAATAGTCTGGCACTTTCTCAAAAACGGTAACCTAGAGTTACCATGTGATCCAATGATTTCACTCCTAGGTATATACCCCAGAGAAATGAAGCCGTGTCCACACAAAAACCTGTACATGAACGTTCATAGCAGCATTATTCATATGAGCCAAAAAGTAGAAAGAATCCAAATGTCCATCAACTGATGAATGGATCAATAAAACGTGGTATATCCGTACAATAGGATATTGTTCAGCAATAAAAAGAAATTAAGTGCTGACTCATGCTACAGCATGGATGCATCTTGAAAACATTCCAGTATGCTGAGTGAAAGAAGCCGTCCACAAAGGGCCATATATTGTATGATTTCATTTATATGAAATGTCCAGAATAGAAAAATCTATTAGTTAGACTAGTGGTTGCCTAAGCTTAGGCGCGGGGATGTGGAAGAAGAGGATGGAGTTGAGGAGGAATGGGGAGAGACTACTAATAGGCACGGGGGTTTAAGGAAAGTGATAAAAATGCTCTAATGTTGACTGCAATGATGCTTGCACACCTCTGCGAATATACGAAAAAACACTGAAGTGTGCCTTAAGTGGGTGAATGGTATGGTGTGTGAATTATATCTCAATAAAGCTGTTATTTAAAAAGTAAACGTGTAGCACTGCACCCAGCTCATAGAAGTTCCTCAATACTCTGGAGTTACCCTCCCCGCAGTTCCACCGTCCTGTGAATACTCTGACAGGGGTCCATTACAACGGCCCCACCTAGACACAAAGGTGTGTAAATTAGGGACGCATTCAGATTAGCTGGCCACAGTCGCTCAGGCACATTCAAATATTTCCTGGGTACCAGCTACACGGAGGAAGCTGCAAGACTATTGAAGATTCAGAGATGAATTGCCCGTGCACCCAAGATGCTCAAGATGCTCTTTCACAGAATGAAAAAGGGTGTGGTCTTTGTCTTCCTGCTCCTCTAAAATTGCCTTAATTAATTCCTCTTCTCTTCTCCCCCGCTCCACACTCTGGAAGATTTTCTCAAAGAAAACTGCAATAATTATGTATTTACCATTGCCAAAACCACGCTTGTTTCTTTTAAAGGGAAACATATTTAACCTTAGCAGATTTCCCAGATTCAATTGCCCATGGGACACCTTACAAATGATCTTGCCCAACCGTCTCATTTTACTGATGAGGAAAATGACACCCTACGGGGACAGGGAAGAACTCACTCATAGTCACAGAACATCAAGAGCAGAAGCCAGATGCACACCCCAGGCTTCTGATTCCAACCTAAGGCTCTTTTCCCTTTAACATTGGAAATTGATGACATAGCCATCTTGTTTGTTTAGATGCACCAATCTCTGATCACCTCTGTGCTCCTCGTGACAGTGAGAGAGGAAACGTGGAGGAGTAGTTAAGAGCATGGATCCCAGAGCCAGGCTGCCTGGGTTTAAGTCCTGGCTCCACCACCAGCTGGGAGTCCTTGAGACAGTTAACCGAATCTCACTGTCCTCCGACATCCTCATCTTCAATACAGCGAAGGTGAGACTAGTACCTCCCTCACAAGGTCGTTGTGAGGATTACATGATTTAACATGCATAAAGTAATGTGCATAACTTGCCTCAAAGTTGCCTGGTAAAAAAGGAAGGAAATTCGGACACAGGCTACTCCACGGATGAACCTCGAGGACATTATGCTAACCAAAATAAACCAGTCACAAAAAGACAAATATTGTGTGATTCCACTTATATGAGATGCCTAGAGAAGTCAACTTCATAGAAACAGAAAGCAGAATGGTGGTTGCCAGGGTCTGGGACGAGAGGGGAATGATGAGTTGTTGTTTAATGGGTTCAGAGTTTCAGTGCTGCAAGATGAAAAAGAGTTCTGCACGATAATGTGAATACCTTGTACTTAACACTACTGAACTGTACACTTAAGTTAAGGTGGAAAATTTATGTTATGTGGGGTTTTTTATGTATTCCTGGCACTCGGGGAGAGCTGCAGTCACTTACTATCCAGTTTTGTCATGGTTTGATGAGCGAAAGTGACCGCAGACACTCACCCTTAGTAGCTGTTTTAGGTTCCCTGGAGGCAAAATGTCCTAATATAGAAGTTCCTCCTTCTCTACCAGGACTTGAACTCTAACATAACAATTGCTACCCAGCAGTGAAGCAAGTTGTCATCACTCCTGGCATGCTCCATTCCAGAGGGCTCCCATCTGAGGCTTCTGCTAGCTGTAACTCCTCCAAGACTCCATCTTCCTTCCTTCAGAGCTTAGGCCAAAGCCCCGACCTCAGAAGCCTTCCTCCACCTCCTGGCAGGCTGCCTCCAGTTCTCCTGCTTCTGAGAATAGCTGACAATCTCTCTGGGGCCTTTCTACCTAGGATTAGCGTCCTGGTTCTACAGTCCAACAGTGCGTGAGGGCAGGATGCAAACCCGCAAGCAGAGGTGCTTAGCCTGTTGGATGCACATCTGAATGGATGAGTTGAACTTTCATGGAGCTTCCAGGTCCACAAATACTTCCTGCACAGTAATGGATCCCTTTCACTTCACGCATTTGCATTCTATTCCTCTCTCTGAAAGCACTCAGCACTCCCTGCCAGCACTCCCTGACAGGAGGTATGCCCAAGGCTTCTCTCCACTCAAGATCATGAGCTCCCTAAAGGAAGGGACCAGGGCTGAGCCATCTTTGTATCCAGGGTATTTCTCACAAAATTTTACTCAGGGTTGAGATGAAAATATGTTGAACTAAATTCGTTTTACTATTTTTAAAAAAGATTTTATGTTCCAAAATATTAACCACAGCATTATTTATACTAGGAAAAAACTGAAAATAACCTAAATATCCAGCAATAAGAAAATGACTGGGCTTCCCTGGTGGCGCAGTGGTTGAGAGTCTGCCTGCTAATGCAGGGGACACGGGTTCGAGCCCTGGTCTGGGAGGATCCCACATGCCGCGGAGGAACTAGGCCCGTGAGCCACAACTACTGAGCCTGCGCGTCTGGAGCCTGTGCTCCGCAACAAGAGAGGCCGCGAGAGTGAGAGGCCCGCGCACCGCAATGAAGAGCGGCCCCCACTTGCCACAACTAGAGAAAGCCCTCGCACAGAAACAAAGACCCAACACAGAAAAAATAAATTAATTAATAAAAAAAAAGAAGAAAATGACTAAGTTAATTATAATGAAGCTTGATGAGACATTCTGTAGCCATTCAAAATAATAAGTATGAACAATGAGTAACAAGATAGAAAAGGTTTATGATATGAAGTAAAGCAGAGAAAGTAGGTCATGGAGATGTGTACACAATCTGACTACCGCTATAATTATCAACATACGTTAAATGCTAAGCACTTTATAAACATTTTCCCACTTACTTCTTGCGACTCTTTGGATTAGGTATTATAATCCCCCTTTTCCAGATAAGAAAATGGAGGTTTGTAGAGGTTAAGTACCACGCTTCAGGTCTCACAGTTGATGAGACATACAGGCATGACCCAGACCCAGATGGTCCATGCCAGCCCCAAAGTCCAAGCCCTTAACCACTTTGTTACACTGTCTTCCAGCAAAACCAACTCTATAAGTATAGTGGTATTCTCAGAGAAATGAAAGCTGAAACTTCAGGCAATAGGTGATGAGTATCATATTAATAATATTATTCAACATCATTTGAATAGTAATTTTAAAATATTTTAAGGATAAGAAACAGGATGCCAATGATAGAATTTCATGAGGGCAGCAAGGTGGAAGGATATCTAGAGACAGGGTATGCCCCTGAAAAAGCATCTGAGAGCTGGCTAGATTGATGGGGGAGCTCCTTTACTGGGAAGGGAAGCATGATTTGTTCAGTTCAGTGAGGCCAGCATAGGGCACCAAAACCTTGGGAAATGCTTGGTGAATGACTGAAGGAAGGAAGGAATGAGTGAATGAATGGGTGAGTGACCCTGAGAGCTGCTTAGGAGGCTACTGGTGCTAACTGTTGGGAGAAGTAATGGGCTGGTTCCTGGGACAGAGTGTATGAGTCCCAGGAACGTGTGTACATGTGTATGTGGGGCTGTGTACACGTGCACACGTGTGTAGATGGGACTGGGAAAGCAGGAGGAAGAGGCAGGAGCCTTTGAGAGGCTGGGATCCAAGCAGCTTGGATGTAGTCATTCTCTCAGCTCTAACCTCTCTCGGCTAACGGTATGGATCTCAGCCTGAGATCACCAAGAAGCCTGTGGAGGTTCAGCCATCCATCCTGGCTGCCCTACTCCCACCCACTCTGGCTCCACCTCAGTTCCACCCATTCCAGCCTCAGCTTCAGTCTGCTCTCCCTTTGCCTGAAAGGTTTGGGCTTCCTGCAGACAAACTGTGTGTGCTCTCTGCTTTATCTCCATTATCTCATTCCATTCCGCCAGCAACCCTGCAGGTAGGTTCCATGATTATTCCCTGAAGTATAATCATAAATATATATTTGGTCTTTGCCTCTAGTCCCTGGCACAGAGCTCCTCAAACCTTTGGAATTTCCTGAGTGATAGAGATGACAGGAGAGTCTTGTTACTCCCTATAACTTTCTTTCAACCATACCCAGTGTATGCTAATGAGGTCACTCATGAGACCTCCCAATAGCTTCAGGATGAGGGCTGCTTACCCAAAAGATCAAGACTTGATTAGAGGGTTGAAACTTTCAGCCCTACCTTCCCACCCCTGACCTGGGAGGGAATGGGGGAGGACGGGGGTGGGGAGATAGGATGGAGATTGAGTTCAGTCACCACTGGCCAATGATCTGTATGATTGTATACAATCAATCATATGTAATGAAGCCTCCATTATATTTAAAAAAAAACCCTAAAAGATGAGTTCAGAGAGCTTCTGGGTTAAGGAACACATCAAGGTGCTTGGGTCGTGGTGCACTCCCACTCCATGGGAACAGAATCTCCTCTACTCGGGACTCTGGGATCTCATGCTATGTACCTCCTCATCTGGCTGTTCATTTATATCCTTCATAATAAACTGCAATAGTAACTATAGCATTCTCTGAAGTTCTGTGAATTGTTCTCGCAAATTATTGAACCGGAGGAGAGGGGTTGTGGGAAATCCTGACTGTGTAGCCAAGCCTGGCACATAACCTGGGGACCCACTACTTGTAAAGTGAGGGCAGTCTTGTGGGACTGAGACTTTAATCTGTGAAGTCTGACAGTAGCTCCAGGTATCGATGTTAGAATTGAACTGAATTGCAGGACACCTAGCTGGTGTCAGAGAGCTGGACAAGGGGTGTTGGAAAACACACCACATATCTGGTGTCAGGGGAAGGAAAAAACCCTCATTCCCATTTTACAGATGAGGACCCTGTGACTTGGAGAGGGAAAACATATTGTCCACAGTCACACCCCTGGCAAAAGCTGAGCACAGGGTCTGCTGGACTAGGTTGAAGTCCTAAGTATGTCATTAACTCCCTCACCTTCCACAGGGGATTAGGGAACCCTGTTTCCTTCATTCATGAGCGGCTTCAAGGAGCCATTGAGATGATGAACGTGGAACCACTTTGTAAATTGGGGAGACAAGAATTGGAGAACAAAAAGGTCTGCCGTGGGTTCAAATCCCAGCTTCATTGCTCATTTCTTGGGTGACCACGAATAGTTAACCTCTCTGGACTTACTTCCTCACCTGCAAAATGAGGGAAATAGCACTGACCAGTGAGGATTTAATTAGATATCAGATGTCAGGCACTCCACACACTCCCTGACACAGAAAGCTCTAGTAAATAGTAGCTCTCAATAATAGCAGCATGTTAAATCCAGGAGCTCACTAACCATAGTATTTATTTTTTTAACCAAAAGACAGGAAGACATAGTGTCAAAGCCATATGATATCAGGGAATGTGATTTACATGGAAATAAGAAAATTCTGAATAAACAAAATAAACCAAGGCTGGTGTGAAAATAAGACCCTGAGGCTCTGGTATCCTTAGAAGCCATTTTGCCTGTCATTCTTGTTTCATTTCCCTAGCTCTCTGTGGGGATGGGTTTTTAAATAATTTGACTGTTGATTTGCAAACAAATCCTCATTCAAGGTGATCAGCAAGTGCCCTCCATTCCTCTTCATTCATCCAACTATCTGTGTATTTAGCACACATTTACCCAGGAGCTGCTTTTGGCCAGGGCCTGCAGTAAGTGCTGGTGAACACAGTGGCAAACCCAGACCCATTCCTGGCACCAAGAAACTTCTAGTCTAGTCCAGAAAACAAACAAATCAATCACCTGGTAGAGGAAAGGGACAGCTTCCCTGAAGAGGTGGCACATGAGGAGCCACCTAGTCAATGGCTGGGAGAGAGAGGTGAGGGCAGGTCAGGACAAGGTAAGAGAAAAGCCAGAGAGTTGTTTGGAAAAAAAGGGCAAGTAAGGAGATGTGGTGGAGGAGGAGCCCGGTGAGATGGGAAGAGCCCTGATCTTAAAGGATGGTGCTGGGACTTTGTACCAGATTAAACATCTACTTGAGCTAGAAAAAGTGGGCAAGGACAGGGACTGGGGAAGATTCATCATGGCCACCCAGGAGGGTTTTTGTTTGATTTGTTTTTAGTCCTAGGGTTTCAAAGGGACTAGACTCTGAACCCAGCTGTATATTAACCTCTTGTTCGATTTTCGCAAACCACCGTTGTCTCTCTAAGCCTCATTTTTTAAATTGAAGTATAGTTCATTTACAATGTCATGTTAGTTTCAGGTATACAACACAGTGATTTAAATATATATATATATACACATACATATATATATTTTTCAGATTCTTTTCCATTATAGGTTATTGCAAGATATTAAATATAGTCCCCTGTGCTATACAGTAGGTCATTGCTGTTTATCCATTAGTAGTAGTAGTAGTGTATAACTGTTAATCCCAAACTCCTAATTTATTCCTCCCACATCCCGCCTTGGTAACCATAAGATTGTTTTCTATGTCTGTGAGTCCATTTCTGTTTTGTAAATAAGTTCACTTGTATCATTTTTTTTTAGGTTGCACATATAAGTGATACCATATTTGTCTTTCTCTGTCTAACCTACTTCACTTAGTATGATAATCTCTAGGTCCTTCCATGTTGCTGCAAATGGCATTATTTCATTCTTTTTTATGTCTAAGCTTCATTTTTATCAACTCTGAGGCTAAGAGAGGAGAGGAGATGAATTCAAGATTACAAAACTTGAACCCAAAATCCAGGCTCAAACTGGTCTGTTCATATCTGATTCTGGGAGGAAGAGTGCTTATAAAATTGAATATCCCTGAAAGGATCTTGGATGAATTACATAAATAAAATAAATAGTGTGCACATGAGTAGGGCTGTGGCTAGTGTCTGTGGCAGCGATAGTGTCTGTGGCAGGATGGCATAGAACCTAAGTGTTTATAAATTCAAAATAAGGATAAGATTGGTATGTGAGGCTACCTGAACAAAATCAAACACAGACAGCATTCACTCTTCTCACTCCAAAAAAGGACTACCTTGCCCACATCCTTTAAGAGTATAAGGATATGGACAAGCAGGAAAAATGAAGCAGTTATCAGTGCCTGGTCTCAGAGGATTCAGCTATGAACTGGTTTCTATCCATTTCCTATCTAAAACCTACCTGAAATTTGGCAATATCTATTACATATTTGAAATATTTGTACCCTAAAAAAAAAAAAAATAATATATCTATGACCTAGTAATTCTACTTCTGGGAATCTATTCTAGAAAAAATAGTGAAAGATGCAGACAAAGACTCATGTACAAATATATTCATCAACACATTGTTTATAATGACAAAATTTGGAAACAACTTAAATGTCTGTTTTAGACTGGGTTTCCCCAGAAGCAGACCCTGAGGCAAGGTTGTGAATGCAAGTAGTTTATTTTAGAAGTGATTCCAGGAAGCACCAGTAGAGGAGTAAGGAAATGGGTCAGGGAAGGAAAGAAAGCCTCTAAAGTGTGAGTTATTAAGCAGGTTTCCACCATGGATGAGTGGAGCTCAATCCCATTGCGAAACACTGGGAAACAATGTAGATCACACCTCAGAGCTATCCCACCTGGTGAATGAGGAAGCTTGGGCATTTACCCACCAACTCCCCATCTGTCATTGTTTGATGTGGCTTCTGGGAGCATTAACTTCCTAAAATGTCCATTTTGCAGCACATATGGACTAAGAGGAGAATCGTAGGTATTTATAGTAAGCAGCCTCCAATGTGCAGAGGTAAGTGCCAAGGTGATAAAGGGAGGACACTGACAATTTCCAACAACAGGTGAATGATGGATTATCAGAGTCCAATAAAAAATTGCTTTTTAATGCTGAAGAAAATTGAAACTTCTTTCTCAGAATGCAATAGAAAAGAAAAAAAAGACTAAATAGTGAAAGACAAAATGATAGACATAGAGGAAAAACAAGCATAAACCAATAAACATGTAATTGGTGTTCCTTAAGAGATTAGAATAAATGAAACAAGCTATAATAAAAGCTATAAAAGAGAATTTTCTAGACATGAAAAATGACCTAGTGAGAATTGAAAGGCTTTAGCACTTCCTGTGCAAAATCAATGAAAAAGACTCCATTTAAATGTATTCTGGAAAGCAGAATCATAAGCAATAAAAAGGGAAAAATCTCCACCAACAGAAAAAAGTTAACACAGAAGAACAAAACTGAAACTGGCCTCAAACTTCATTGGCAAAAGTAGTGTGAAAGGTAATAAAGTAACATATACAGAGTTTTGAAAGTTAAAAATGTTGTGAACTAATAACTTTACATAAGACCCAGTTGACTTTCACATAGGAAGTGAATGAAGAAACTTGGGAGAGTAGTTCCACCTGTTAAAAGAAAGAGGGAAATGATATAGCACCCAAGGAATTTCCAAAGATAAAGTTCTTATAAAAACTAATAGCTAGACCCAGCAATCCCACTACTGGGTATATACCCTGAGAAAACCATAATTCAAAAAGAGTCATGTACCAAAATGTTCATTGCAGCTCTATTTACAATAGCCCGGAGATGGAAACAACCTAAGACCCCATCATCGGATGAATGGATAAAGAAGATGTGGCACATATATACAATGGAATATTACTCAGCCATAAAAAGAAACGAAATTGAGCTATTTGTAATGAGGTGGATAGACCTAGAGTCTGTCATAAAGAGTGAAGTAAGTCAGAAAGAGAAAGACAAATACTGTATGCTAACACATATATATGGAATTTAAGGGGAAAAAAAGGTCATGAAGAGCCTAGGGGTAAGACAGGAATAAAGACACAGACCTACTGGAGAACGGACTTAAGGATATGGGGAGGGGGAAGGGTGAGCTGTGATAAAGCAAGAGAGAGGCATGGACATATATACACTAACAAACGTAAGGTAGATAGCTAGTGGGAAGCAGCCGCATAGCACAGGGATATCAGCTTGGTGCTTTGTGACCGCCTGGAGGGGTGGGATAGGGAGGGTGGGAGAGAGGGAGACGCAAGAGGGAAGAGATATGGGAATATATGTATATGTATAACTGATTCACTTTGTTATAAAGCAGAAACTAACACACCATTGTAAAGCAATTATACCCCAATAAAGATGTTAAAAAAAAAACAACTAATAGCTCACAGTCAGAAATGTAACACACACACAAGATGACATATCAGAACCACAAAAACTGCAGACTTAAGCTATTAGAATTATCAGAATAATTATGTATCAAGAAATAAAAGAGTCTTGAAAATATGAGCACAGGATATAAAGATAACTAAGTTTTTATAAAATATTTTACCCAACAATAGCAGAATACATATTCTTCTCAAGCTCATATGGAAAAATTACTAAGATAAACCACATTCTGGGCCATAAAACACATCTTAACAAATTTTAAAAAATAGAAATCATACAATGTATGCTCTCAAGCCACAACAGAATTAAACTAGAAATCAATAACAGGAAGTCCCAGTTAATGCAATATGACAAGAAAAGTAAATAAAGGTATACAGATTGGGAAGGAGGAAACAAAACTATCTTAGCTCACAGATGACAGGATTGCCTATGTAGAAAATCTCAAAGAATCAACAACCACAAAAAACTCCTGGAACCAATACCAATTATATATAGCAAGGTTGCAGGATACAAGGTTAATATACAAAAATCAATTCATTTCTTACACACCAGCAATGAACAATTGGAATTTGAAATTAAAATACAGTACTATTTATATTAGCACCAGAAAGAAAGGAAGAAGGGAGGGAGGGAGGAAGGAAGGGAGGAAGGAAGGGGAAAAAATACTTAGGTATAAATCTAGCAAAATATGTACAAGATCTAAATAAGAAAAATTATGAAACTCTGACCAAAAAAATCAAAGAAGAACTAAACAAATGGAGCAATTGTCTATGTTCATGGTTAAGAAGACTTAAGATTGTTAAGATATCAGTTCTTGCCAACTTGATCTATAGATTCAACACAATCCCCATCAAAATCCAAGCAATTTCTTTTGTGGATATTGAAAAACTGATTCTAAAGTTTATATGGAGAGACAAAAGACCCAGAATTGCCGACACAATATTGAAAGAGAACAAAGTCAGAGAACTGACACTATTCAACTTCAAGACTGACTATAAAGCTACAGTAATCAAGACAATGTGGTACTGGCAAACAAAACAAAGCAAAAACAAAAACAATAAAAAATAGATCAATGGAATAGAATACAAAGCCCAGAAACAGACCCATACAAAGAGTCAAATGATCTTTAACAAAGGAGCAAATGCAATTCAACGGAGAAAGAATACTTTTTTCAACAAATGATGCTGAAACAACTGGACATCCACACGCAAAAGAGAGAGAGAGAGAAAACAATCTAGACACAGACCTTACACCCTTCACAAAACTTGTCTCAAAATGGATCATAGACCAAAATATGAAATGCCAAACTATAAAACTCCTAGAAAATAACACAGGAGAAAATCTAGATGACCGTGGGTTTAACAATGACTTTTTAGATAAAACATCAAAGGTAGGGGCTTCCCTGGTGGCGCAGTGGCTGAGAGTCCGCCTGCCGATGCAGGGGACACGGGTTCGTGCCCCGATCCGGGAAGATCCCACATGCCGCGGAGCGGCTGGGCCCGTGAGCCATGGCCGCTGAGCCTGCGCGTCTGGAGCCTGTGTTCCGAAACGGGAGAGGCCACAACAGTGAGAGGCCCGCGTACCGCAAAAAAAAACAAAACAAAACAAAAACTCAACAATAAGAAAACAACCCAATTTTTTTAATGGGCAAAGATCTGAACAGACACCTCACCAAGAAAAGATACACAGATGGCAAGTGACATCATATATCATTAGGGAATTGCAAATTAAAACATGAGATACCACTACACACCTATTAGAACACTGAAAATCCAAAACACTGACAATACCAAATACTTGCAAGGCTGTAGAACAACAGGAACTCCCAGTGCTAGTGGGAATGTGAAATGGTAGAGCCACTTTGGAAGATAGTTTCGTAGTTTCTTAGAAAACTAAACTTATTCCTAACACACAATCCAGCAATCATGGTCCTTCGTATTTACCTAAATGAGTTGAAAACTTATGTCCACATTAAGACCTGTATACAAATATATACAGCAACATTATTCATAGTTGCCAAAACTTGGAAGCAACCAAGATGTCCTTTACTAGATGAATGGATAAATAACTGTGGTACCTCTGCACAATGAAATATTATTCAGTGCTAAAAAGAAATGAGCCATAAGGCCATGAAAAGACATGGAGGAACTTTAAATTTATATTACTAAGTGAAGGAAACTAATCTGAAAAGACTCCATACTGTTTGATTCCAACTATATGACATTTCTGGAAAAGGCAAAACCATGGAGTCGGTAAAAAGATAGTGCTAGTAAAAAGATAGTTGCCAGGGGTTTGTGGGAAGGAGGTATGAACAGGTAGAGCACAGGGGATTTTTAGGGTAGTGAAACTATTCTGTACTATAAGGATGAATACTTGTCCTTATACATTTGTCAAAACCCGTAGAATGTAAACACAAATTGTGATCCCTCATGTATACTATGGACTTGGTTGATATGTCAATACTGGTTCATCAGTTGTACCAAATATACCTCTGGCTAGGGATGTAGATGGTGGGGGAGGTTGGGGGGCGTTGCAGGGAATAGGTAGGAACTCTCTGTATTTTCCATTCCATTTGCTGTGAAACTAAAATGGCTCCAAAAAATAAAATCTATTGATTTTTTAAAAACTGACTTAAGAAGAAACATAAAACCAAGTAGTCCTATGATCAAATATACTGAATTAAGTATTGAAAATATTTTTATAAAGAAAACAAATCCAGAAGATTTGAATAGCAAATTCTATCAAACATTTAAGAAAAAAATTATTCTATAAAAAATAAGGACCTATTCCCCATTTTTTTAGTAAGTATACCATAATGGATATGAAAACTTGAAAATAACATTAAAAGAAAGGATAACTCAGACCAACCTTATATATAAGCTAGATGTAAAACTTTCAATCAAAATATTAGCAAATCAAATTCAGAAATATATAAAAATGATAATACATTATGTTCCAGTTAAGCCTTATCCCTCAAATGCAAGGTTGTTTAACATTTTTAAAAATCAGATTTTTTTGTTCACTTCTGTTTTATTGAACATCTTATTTTCACTTTTTAAAAACTATTTTAAGAAACATTGCTATGTTTGCATTTAAGTCCCCATTTACACCTTTGTGCTAAATTTCTTTCTGTAGCGATTATAATGATTTATATTCTGTGACAGTGTTTGAGAACACCTGTTTTACATACTGTGAGCAACACTGAATGTTAACCTTCATAAATAATGCAATTTTGTAGGCAACAAATAGCATTTCCTTATTTTAACTTGCATTTATTTGATTACTCAGGAATAATCAGATTTTCATGTTTATTAGACATTTGTATTTCTTCTAGAAATGGGCTTTTTATTCATTCTTCCATTTTGGTTTTATGTTTTTCTTATTAAGATGGCCAATTTTATATTAAGAATATTAATCAGTTGTCTACATTATTATTGCAAATATTTTTCCAATTTCTTGCTTGATTAAAAATCAGATTAACATTAACAGATTAAAGAATGTAGTTACCTCAACAGATGGAGAAAAGACATATGAAAAATCAACATCTGGGACTTCCCTGGTGGTGTAGTGGTTAAGAATCCGTCTGCCAATGCAGGGGACATGGGTTCAATCCCTGGTCCAGGAAGATCCCACAAGCCGTGGAGCAACTAAGCCCGTGCGCCACAACTACTGAGCCTGTGAGCCACAACCACTAAAGCCTGCGCGCCTAGAGCCCATGCTCCGCTACAACAGAAGCCACCACAATGAGAAGTCCACGCACCACAACAAAGAGTAGCCCTTGCTCGCCCCAACTACAGAAAGCCCGCGCGCAGCAACGAAGACCCAACGCAGCCAAAAATTAAATAAATAAAATAAAAAATAGGCGTTTCCCTGGCGCAGTGGTTGAGAGTCCGCCTGCCGATGCAGGGGACACGGGTTCGTGACCCCATCCGGGAGGATCCCACATGCCGCGGAGCGGCTGGGCCCGTGAGCCATAGCCGCTGAGCCTGCGCGTCTGGAGCCTGTGCTCCGCAACCGGAGAGGCCACAACAGTGAGAGGCCCGCGTACCGCAGAAAAGCAAACAAACAAACAAAACCAAGGATGTCATGTATCATCACTTCCATTCATCATTGTATTGAAAGTGATAAGGCAAAAAAAAAGGAAAAAGTTACTTATGTGTGTGTGTATATATATATATATATATATATATATCTCTGAAAAGTGTCATTACTCACAGATTATGATTATCTACAATTGAAAACCCAAAGAAGTTTAGAATAAATTATTAGATTTTTAAGAGAATCGACAGTTACTGGATACAAAAACAATCTTAAAAAAAATCAGTTGTAATTATATCTGACGAACAAGTAGATAAATGCAGTTTAAGAACAGCTAATATTTCTCTTTTTTTTTCATTAATTTATTTTATTTATTTTTGGCTGCGTTGGGTCTCTGTTGCTACGTGCGGGCTTTCTCTAGTTGCCGCAAGCAAGGGCTACTCTTCCTTGTGGTGCGCGGGCTTCTCATTGCGGTGGCTTCTCTTGCTGCAGAGCACGGGCTCTACGTATGCGGGCTCAGTAGTTGTGGAGCACAGGCTTAGTTCTCTGCGGCATCTTCCCGGACCAGGGATCGAACCCGCGTACCCTGCACTGGCAGGCAGATTCTTAACCACCGCGCCACAAGGGAAGTCCCTAATATTTATTAAGTCAGACAGAAAAAAAAAGTACTGTATGATCTCACTTATATGTGGAATCTAGAAAAGCTAAATTCAGAAACACAGAGTAGACTGGTGGTTGCCAGGGGCTGGGGAGAGGGGGAAATGAGAAGATGTTGGTCAAAGGGTACAAACTTCCAGTTATAAGAAGAGTAAGTTCTGGGGATCTAATTACAGCATGGTGACTATAGTTAACAGTACTGTGTTGTATTCTTAACAGATGCTAAAAGAGTAGATCTTAAATGTTCTCACCACCACAACAACAAAAAATGGTAATTATGTGAGGTGAAGGATGTGTTTACTAACTTTCTTCTGATAAATATTTTGCAATACACATCTGTATCAAATCACCACATTGTACACCTTAAACTTATACAATGTTATATGTCAATTATATCTCAATAAAGCTGGGGGTGAGGGGAAGAACAGCTAAGATATCCAATTTTATCCAAAAAAAGAGGGAATTCCCTGGTGGTCCAGTGGTTAGGACTTCATGCTTGCACTGCCCAGGGCGTGGGTTCAATCCTTGGTCTGGGAACTAAGATCCCACAAGCCTCATGGCATAGCCAAAAAAAGTGACATGTACAAAAAAAGACCAAGTATTAGAAATAATTTTAATAAATATGCAAGACCTTTATGAAGAAAAATAGAGAACATTATTGATGGACATTAAGGAAAATAAATTAAAATGGTAAGTAAAACATGTTCATAAATTGGAAGGCTTAATATCATATAAACTTTTAGCCCTAGTCACCAGTGTATGGGATACACAAAAGATAGAGAAACATGTTGAATTACACCATAAAAATACAATCCAAAACATGGAAAACTCTATAAAACCAACAATCCAGTTTCTTCAACAAATAAAGTCCAAGGAAAAAAATTAAAGATGGAGTGGAATTTATATATTAAATGAGACTTAAGAACAGTCAAAACCAATCCCAAGCGTTCTTACCACAGTAAAAAAAAATGTTTAAATCCCAAACAAGATGTAAAAGTAAATAATTACATTTATGGGACAATTGGAAATCTGAAACTTCACTTTTAAGAAGTCATCAAGTTGCCCTTGATGATATTAAGGAATTATTGTGGTTTTTCTCTTTTGGGTGTTTTTGTTTGTTTGTTTGTTTTGACAATGATATTGGGGTTTTATTTTTTAGAGATATATACTGAATTACTTACAGATGTCTGGGATTTGTTTCAAAATAATATGATAGTAGGGGAAGATGGGGATATAGATGGGACAGAAGTGAACAGGACTGATGGCTGTTGGAGTATCAGTGTCTATGATGATGAGTACCTGAGAGTACATCATATTATTTGTTTTTGCATACGGTCAAAATTTTTAATTTTTAAATTAGATTAAATATATATCAAAAATTTCTCCAATTCCTTTATAGATTCAGTACAATCCTAACCAAAATTCCAGGAGACTGATTAAATAAATGTAACATATATATGTTTATAAAACACTCGGCAGCCTTTAAAATGATGCTCTTGAAAAAAACTTAAGTACATTGAAAGTTGTTTATACATGTTGTCAAAAGGCTGATTATACAGCACTATGTGTAGTAAATGGCATTTATGTAAAAAAATAGACTAGCTGAGGACTAGAACTGAGATAAGTAGTTTCTGCTGAAGGCTGAGTATCAAGAGAGGTTAATTTACGTAAGTAATTCTTAATCTTCACTATGCATTAGAATCACATACGAGAACTTAAAAAATGTGCAGATGCCAAGGTCCTACACCAAAACTTTCCATTTCAACTGGTCCAAGATGGGACCAGGCATTGGTAGATTTTAAAACCTTACCAGGTGATTCTAATATGCACAGCTGAGAACCAATGATCCAGATTTGCAAAGAGAAGCACGGATGGATGGAGAGTAGGAAGATAGATGAAAGATAGATAGATAGATAATTTCATAGACAGATTTTTTATCAAGAGATAGATGATTGGTAGATAGATAATAGGTAGATTAGATAGTAGATCTGAAAGTCTGAAGGAAGGGAAGATGGAGGAGGGAAAGGGGACGGAGAAGAAAGGAGGGAATTTGGAATGACACAGCCAGATCAGAAATGAGCCACAACTCAATACCTAATTGAGGGTTTCCCTGGTGGCGCAGTGGTTGAGAGTCCGCCTGCCGATGCAGAGGACGCGGGTTTGTGCCCCGGTCCGGAAGGATCCCACATGCCGCGGAGCGGATGGGCCCGTGAGCCATGGCCGCTGACCCTGCGCGTCTGGAGCCTGTGCTCCTCAACGGGAGAGGCCACAGCGGTAAGAGGCCCGCGTACAGAAAACAAAACAAAACAAAACCTAATTGAACAAAGAAGAGAATGAAACAAAAATGAACATGGAAAATTATAATAAAATAAAAAGTGAATGTGTCTAGCTAATACAATGAAATTTGAGTTGTCTATCCTTTTATTTATTATATTTATTTAGAATCCATACATACCCTCTACTCACTTTACAAGGATACCTGTGATATCTTAAAAGTTAAAGAATGGGGAATAGCTTAATGAGTAAGCAGTTTCCTCTCGGGGTGATGAAAATGTTCTGTAACTGGATAGTGGCAATGGTTGTACAGCATAGTGAATGTACTAAATGGCACTAATGGTAAATTTTCTGTTGTGTGTATTTTATCACAATAAAAAATACATTAAAGAAAGATTGATTAAAGACTAAGATGGGGGACTTCCCTGGTGGTGCAGTGGTTAAGAATCCGCCTGCCAATGCAGGGGACACGGGTTCCAGCCCTGGTCCGGGAAGATCCCACATGCCGTGGAGCAACTAAGCCCATGCGCCACAGCTACTGAGCCCGCGTACCACAACTACTGAAGCCTGCATGTCTAGAGCCCAAGCTCTGCAACAAGAGAAGCCACCGCAATGAGAAGCACGCGCACCTCAACGAAGAGTAGCCCCCGCTCTCCACAACTAGAGAAAGCCCACGCACAGCAACAAAGACTCAACGCAGCCAAAAATAAATAAGTAAAATAAATAAATTTATTAAAAGACTAAGACGAGAACCAATTATAAGGAGCAGAGGATGTTACCAGGCAATTGGGATGAGTTAACTATTGCCTCCAGTACTAAATTTGTTCCAAGTCTCCTAGCAGTTAAGGCAAAAGAAGAAATGTGGCAGGTTATCGGGTTCTCTGTATATATTGAAGGGCTACCTCTTGCTTCATTTTGTCCACTCACTGTATCACACACCCAGCGAGTGCAGGAGTGAAAGTGGGAGTCATTTGGAAGGTTTGACTCAGCTGAGAAAGGAGGATTTGCCTTGGCCGGGAGAGGCAAGTCAGAGCTCAGCTCCTTCCCCACTGAAGTGCCCGGCATCTGTTCAGAGCCTGTCATCGAACTGCTCTCAAGAATAGCAGCTCCTGCCACTGCATGGCCTCGGCCTCGGCTGGTGGGGCTGAATGGCTGTTTGTTCAGCCTGAGCCGGGCAGAATCAGTCCTGACAGTGATGGCCCAGTCGGTATTATGTAAGGAGACTCAGCTTACCTGCTCGTAGACAGACAAAGCGGATGATTTGACAGGCAAAACAGAGCCAGCCTCTTCACTCCCAGGCAGCCAAGGAGCTATTCAAAGCAAGGACCTGGAAGATTTTCATGAGGTGCTGACATACGAAGCCGGAATGCAGCAGGAACAAGGCAGAACTGACACCCCGTGAAGTCAGGCATGGCAGGTGTCTCCGGCATCCAAACTGGGCCTTCAGGAGTTCTGACTAGGTCCCACCCATGAGGGAGGGAGGGAGAGAGAGAGAGAGAGCTTTGAGACAGAAGCCGCAACTTTCAGGCCTGAGTCTTCAGCAAACCTCACTTTTACCACTGCCTTCATTATTGTTCAACTGAGGAAAACCTTCCAGGCCTTTGTCGTGGAACACAGGACTTGGGTGCACAGAGCCAAGAGTACCTGGTGCCCCGGTTACTGGCCAAGGCACCCACACCAGGAGCTAGTGGAAGAATCAAAGGAACAGGTATTGAGTGCCCACCCCATGCCAGGCACCATCTAGGGGCTCCACCCTCAGGCACTGATTTCACCCTCACAGGAGTCCTACAAGGTCAGTACCCTGTTATCTCTATTTTGCACACGAGAAGACAATCTCCGAAAGAGGAACTTGCCCGAAGTCACACAGCTGGGAAATGGTACACCTGGGATTTGAACCCAGATCCCCTCAGCACCCAAACCCATGCTCTTTCTACCTAAAGTGAGCCGGTTCCTAAGACCCACAGACCCTAGAATCACACCCTGTTTTCAATCAAAGTGGCTTTGGCACTTTCTAGCCCTGTGACCCCGGTCGTATCCCTTCCCTTCTCAGGGCTGTCAACGTCCCCATCTGTAGTATGAGGTGCTTGTGAACACTGAACGAGGCAGGCAGATGAGGATGCTTGGTTGTTCACTGGTGTTGGGTCAGCATTGTTGAGCTTCATCACTCTTTGTGACTGTTCTCAAAAACCACCCCCACTCCCAAGGGGGACTGCCAGACCTATATAAATAACACTTTCTCTGGTCCCCTCAGGATTCTGGAAGAACATTCTCCGCCCAGTGTCATGAGCAACTTGAGAGCAGAATGGTACCCAACTTGTCTACCCACAAAATCATCTGCACAGAGCCCAGCATTTACTAGTGACTCAATAAATGCTGTTGAATGATCGAAAACATGCATGAATGGTTTGCCATGAGACATGTCACGTTTTGTGATGAAAAGAGCTGGGCAACAGAACACCTGATTCTGGCTTTGCCACTAACTCACTATGTGGCTTTGGGCCATTCACTGACCCTCTCTGGACCTCAGTGACCCCATTTATAAAATGAATTAGGTACTCTCTAGCAGCCCATGTCAACTCTGATTTTCTAGGGTTAAAGGGAAAGAAAGATCACACTTTCTGCAGTGATCTTCCCCCGTCCACTCAAAGGTAAAGTTATATCATAGTCACATTTGAGGATAGTCAGGAAACATTCTAAATAAGTGGCAGATCTGTAACCCCTGATTCAATCAGAAGCAGACAAGCAACATTCTTAACAAGCAGATCCTATGGAACAGAGACTCGCTCATGTGTGCACAGTACTTTACAGTTTGCAAAGCACTTCCCCTCCTTTCTCTCATTCAAACCTCAGCACAGACTTATGAGGGGGACAGGACATATGTCACCACCCCATTTATTGACTTGCCCCCAGGGGCATATGGAGGAAAACTAGTAGAGCTGGGATGTGAAAGGAGAACCAATTCCTGACCTCAAATTCTGCTTCTTTCCCTTTACACAGCTCACTTGTACACAGATAGTGAGATCCAGGAGATGAACTCATTCAACCAAAACCAGATTTGGAGGGTCACAAGTTTACCACCTGGGTGGAAAACTGTCCAGCACAATGGAGCATTTTAAAGTCAAATTTGGGGCAGAAGGGTGCAGTGCACTGATACCAGGTGGGCTTGTGGCCATGGAGAGTCAGCTGTGCAGGAAGGAAGAGTCCAAGCCCATATCCAGGCATTGTATGCCATCTCCACGCAGCTGCTGGAGGATGACCTGCACGCAATCTCTAAACACTGAGATACTGAACTACTGTGATGCCCCACAGATAAACAGCCACCGCCAAGCCCCCATTCCCACCCCTACCCATGCCCCCAGCTGTCCTGGCTGTCTCAGTGCCTCCCCTGGGATTCCCTGGAATGCCCCAAGATTCTGCAACTAAAGGGTTAAAGCCTGAAACAGCCAGAAGTGGGGGATGGCAGGGCCCACTGTCCTAGCAGGCCTCCATTCTGAGTGGTCCTGGTTCAGCACATACACTCTGATTGGTCAGCACCCCTCAACTTACTGGTTTGGTTTTTTAACAGCTTTATTGAGGTATAATAGATATAAAAAACTGTACATATTGAATGCATTATTTTGATGAGTTTGGACATATGCATATACCTGTGATACTATCACCACAATCAAGGTGACAGACATACCTATTACCTCAGAAAAATTCATTATGTCCCTTCATTTGTATGTGTGTGTGTGATAAGAACATTCGGCATGAGATCTACCCTCAACAAAATTTTAAGCACACAACACCTTATTGTTAACTATAGGCACTATGTCCTACAGGAGATCTCTACAACTGATTCATCTTGTATAACTGTAACTCTATACTCATTGAACAACATACTGTTTGTTAAATATGTTTACTATTACTCCAGTCAGCTAGAGAGACTGTGGGGAGTCTCTTAGTGCTTTTCAATTGCTTTGAGTGTGAGAATAGTTTTTTAACAGCTATAAATTCCACAGTTCTCACAACATGCACACATATATGTAAGGTAGACATACTTTTTAGTAAACATTGATTGATAAGTTTCAGGTCCAAAAATGACCAAAACTTCGGTAACATCTTGAAATGGATTTGCATTTTATTTATGACGCAACTTTACACACACTTGAAAAGTAATCATACATATATACAAGATCTATGAATGACTTAATCGATAGACAATGTCTAGTGCTCTTGTGGACTGGAGCATACTTTGCAGTCTTCTCTTCCATGGGGTAAGGACAACTACTAACCTAGCCAAGCAAATCTTCCCCCTCCATTCAATGGCTGAAGAAACTGAACCTGGAGAGGAGATTGGACCTTCTGAAACCCACTGTTGGGCTGCAGCCTGCAGACCTGCAAGCCCTATAGTTGCT
The DNA here is from genome assembly GCF_951394435.1 of Stenella coeruleoalba. Taxonomy (NCBI): domain Eukaryota; kingdom Metazoa; phylum Chordata; class Mammalia; order Artiodactyla; family Delphinidae; genus Stenella; species Stenella coeruleoalba. The sequence continues at coordinate 89,123,672 of NC_137153.1, forward strand.
CAGCCTCAAGACTGAAGAAAGAGCCCGAAGACAGTGACAGAGACACACAATGGTTTATGGGACAAAGGATCTCACAAAAGGGTCCTGGAGTGACACCCCACTGTGGACGCGGATGGCAGGCAGCCACCTTCACTACCACGGAGAGAGGGAGGTTACCAGTTATAGAGGGAACTGACATCAGGTTGGCTCATTGGTCACCAGGGAAACCATCAGAGGTGCGTGCCCCTCACTACCCTTTGATAAACTGTCCTAGTGGAGACGTTCTGATCTAAAGATTAGAACAATCACTAGCTGGGGCCAAAGGAACATACCTAGGCATCTACTGATTAGGCTCTATGATCACGAGGGAGGGTCAGTCAGGTGAGTAGGGTATAGGTGAGGCAGGGACTGGTAGAGCAGAGGAGGTACAGAGAGCAAGAGAACAGCCATCTTGCGTGGCCTGATCATACACGCACTCATTACTTGGAGCTAAAATTTGAAGCAGCTTCACATCTAAGATTTATTGTGTCTAGGGGTGTTGGATTAGGGGGTGCTGACCGGGCAGAAGACATCTCAAGTCGGGCCACCAGTGACTCTTCCCTTATAAGGCAGATATTCATGGAGGTAGCCAGAGCAAAGACCTACTGTCTTTTCGCTGACTGAGGTGGACCTTACAGAGGCCACTCAAGCCTGTAGGGTAGGGGATGCGGGGAGGTTTTGCAACATGACTCAGTCTCTAAGGAGAGCCCAGGCTATCAGCTGAAAACTGAGTGATCAGAGGATCTGCACTTCTTACTGTCCACTAGAACTTACTCAAAGAGGTCTTATGGGCTCTAGAGGCAATGACACTGTGAGGCAGAGCGGGCTTTGACAGGAAACAGAGGGGGGTTCAAATCCATCTCAAGTATATGGCCTTGGCCAAGTTTTACTTAATTTTCAGATTTCAATTTCTAAATCTTTAAAATGGGACTGTTCCGAGGATCGATTAAATGAACTAACATCAAAGCCTGATACACGTACATTGTTCAACAAATGTTCCATTTCCTAGAATCATCTGGAAATTCAAACTCCTCCATCTAGCAGGGAAACTACAGCCTGGCGATTTTTTTTTTTTTCAGCCTGACAATTCTGTCTACTTTTCCAACCCTTTGCTCTTTCTTCTTCTCTCCAATTTTCCCATATCCAGCACTACTCCAAAGCAGCTTTAAGCTCAGATGGGTCAGTTCTGCCAACCACACCCAGCTAAGCCACACCCAGATTCCTGATCCATAGAAACTGAGAGACAATAAATGTTGGTTGTTTTATGCCACTAATGTGGGGGTAATTTTTTACACAGCGATGGATAATAAACATATTATTAGTCATGAGGGAAAGGCAAATTAAAGCTACTCCGAGATACCACTATATACTAAAACGGGTAAAATTTAAAAGACTGTACTAATCAAGTTTTGGTAAGGAGATGGAGCAATTAAAACTCTCATCTACTGCTAGAAGAAATAAAAGAAATACAGCCACTTTGTGAAAAGTTTGGCAATTTCTTAAAGATGTAAACATACACCTACCATCTGACCCAGATATTCCTCTCCTAGGTATTTACCGAAGAGAAATGAGAACATAGCCACACAAAGACCTGTACACAACTATTCATAGCAGCTTGTTTATAAGAGTCAAAAATGGAAACAACCCAAATGTCCATCAACAAGTGAATGGATTAACAAACCATGGTATGGTCCATGTAATGGAATACTACTTAGCAAAAAAAAAAATAATTGACTATTGATATCACAACATAGATGAGTATCAAAATAGTTATGCTGCGTGAAAACAGACAAAATAAATACACTGTGTTATTCCATTTATATAAAGTTCAATAAAATGCAAACTATTCTATAGTGACATAAGTAGATCAGTGATTGCCTACAGATATGGGGGGGTGGGAATGAATCAATCACCAATCACAAGGGGCATGAGGAAACTTTTAGGGGTGATGGATATGTTAATTATCTTGATTGTGGTGAGTTGCAAAATGTCCTTAGAGACAACTTGGTAGCACTATATGAAGAAACACAAAAATGTTCCTCATTCCATAAATCTCGGTCTTAGGAATTTGTCTTAAGGATAATTCAAAAGAAATACTAAGCTCTTTATACAAACACATAGCAGCATCACCTATATCAAAGATACCGGAAATTATCTAATTGCCTAGCTACCATAAAGGGGTTAAATCAACACTAGACCATTTCATCTCCAACTACAAATGAAAAATGGGGAGTAAGGGGCAACATGTAGATACGTTTACAAAATAATGCAAATGCATTGTATATAAAGACTACAGAATTGTACATACACTATGGTTACACCTATATAAACATATATATGTGCATAAGAACACAAAGGAGAAAAAAAAACAGAACATAGAAAAGCCTAGTAGATGAATGATAGGTAATTGGCACGTGGGTGACGTTTTCCTTCTGGCTTTGTCTCCTGTAATGTTATGATGCTTCCGTAACAGTTTTTTAAATGTTTTCTTGTTGGTTTTGGCTCAGTCTCCCAGAGTCCTAGAGTGACACCCCACCGTTTATTATTCCGAGTCTTGCATCTGTCAGCTACCATCATCAGCACCTCAGTGTGGTCAGCCACAGGCCCAGTCAGCTTGCTTTCTATGCCTTCTTGTATATCATTGATAAAATGCTGAACAGAGCTATGGTGTGGTGTGAAGGACGCACTCTTTTCTTCCATCACTGTTAGTCTGCTTAGGTTATTTCCGTTCCATAAATGACAGAAAGCCAGTTCCCAAGGGAGGAGTACTAGAAGGTGGTAAGCAAAGTGAACCTGGAGAAGAAGGTGGAGCTGCTTACCTGAGCTTGGACTGTATGACTCACTCACTGGGTAAAACCAATGTCAATCATCTCTGGCCAACAAATGCCCCCACAATCAGAGACAGCTCCACAAATTACACATAGGAAATAGTAGGCTGTCTATGAGAAAGTTAGAACTTAGAAAAAAAAAGTAATAGAAACCTATAGATAGAAGCTATTGTATTATTCCACTGACCCAGAGCTAAGCTCCAGTAGTCCATTTGGTCCCAAGACCTGGGGCCAGTTTGGCTTGGCCAGCGCTCAAAGAAAAAGAGCCATATACAACACCCACCAAGGGTGAGGCCCCCTAAAGGGACTCTCACCTCTTTCCTTCTCCTGGAGTATGTCCAGATCCATATCAGGAGAGTAAGCCCAGATCCCCTCATCATCCCCATGGCCCCTGGACATCTACCCTACTGGGTGACAAGTAAGTGGATGGCTTCAGGACTAAAGAATATGTCTCTGAATATGCCCAGCTCAATGTTGAAGCTTTCCCCAACCCCCCTGCCAAAAGGTTGGGCCAGATCTGCCTAGATAGAAACCAGGGCTGCATACAGATCCAAGGCCCTAAGTTTCCAGGACACCAGGGAGAGAGGCTGCCCTGCGAGACACTCAGACTTCAGCCCAGTAGGGCCAAGCTGGCCCAACTGTGCCTCTCAGATGGCCCCAGGATCATCCCAGAGGCCTCCATACCTGAACCTAGGGAAGAAGATGCTGTTCTGAGTCTGAACCTTCCCTTAAGCCCTATCATCTGCGAGATCCCTGCTTCTGGGCTCTTTTGCAGCTGCCCACCTGCCTAGATGGCATATCAAGTCATTATGCCTTCCAGATCCAGCACTCTGCCTGTTCTCCTGGATGTACCCCCAACACCCAGTTAGTGACAGGCCTGAGACTTGCCCCCAGGTCTCCTGATATGTTAGTGCATTTAATGTTCATAAAGTGCTTAAAACAGTGTCTGCACATAGAAGAGTTTTGCATGTGTTTGCAGTTAACAAAAGCAACCATCACAACTCTTTTATGACATTAATATTATCCCCATTTTATAGATCGAAAAACTGAGGTTCGAAGTGAATAAGTGGCCAAAGGTAACACAGCTGGGAAGAGGTAGAGACAGGAACTGACCCAGGACTGACTCTAAGTAACTGGCTCTCATAGCAGAGCCACATTGTTCCTTGAGTGCTGGGGACCTGTGTGTCCAGTTGCAGGAAGCCATACTTCCTGCCACCAAGGAACTCCCAGAGAAGAACAGAGACAGTCACATAACCAAATTACTACACCACAAAAATGTGTGACAAGTGCCAAAATCCAAACATGCTGGGGCAGGCCCAAAGAAGGTGTGTTTGACTTACTCAGGCAGATCAAGGAGGACTTCCCAGAAGAGGAGACATTTGAGCTGAGGTGGGCCAGCTTTTCCAGCTTTTCCAGGCTGAGGGCAAGAACTTATGTGAGAGAAGGAGAAGACTTTGTGAGGGAGGGGGGGCAGTCCTCTGAAGCTGGGGGCAGGGAAGACCAAGGAAGAGAGTAGGGGTGGGAGGGGGCTGCACTGTGTCCGAAGGGCCCCGAACTGCCAGGCTAGGCAAAGTGTACTTGATCTTGCCCTGGAGGACGCAGAGGCATTGAGAGCCTTTGAACAGCCAAGTGGCCTGGTTTGTGCAGAGACAGACAGCGGGAGTGCCCTGCTGGAGAGGGCTATTTGGAGCCTTAGACTTGTCCAGAAGGCTGGCATGTGTAACCTTGTGCTCCCCTCCTCCCCAGCCAGGCTCAGCAGAGCTGAGGGAGCTGAGCGCTTCAGAGGTGCTTGGGCAGAAAGGCTGAGGATCAGGACCCCCACGCTCCAGGGTCCTCCTGGGTGAAGCTGCGTCTGTCCCAGCCCTGCCACTGTCTGCACGATCCTCCAGGAGAGAAGAGGCTGATATGGGCAGCCCAACCCTGGCTGAAGTGTGCAGGCTCTCTTTTCGAGTGACTCTGGGGATACATGCCCAGAAAGGGAGGATACATGCAGGCCAAGGAGGCAAAAGGGCAGACGGTGAGATTAAGAAAGATACACACTCTCAGGCTAAAACAGAGAAAGAAAGCCAAAAAAGCCCGAAGGAAAGAGACCAGAGGAGAGCTGGGCCGCCCACGCACGTGTGTGTCCAAGGACAAGTGTCTTAGGGCTCCCATGCTATTGCCCACCTGGCACTGTGGGCACTGAGCAATCAGCCAGCTGGGCTGGGTACCTGCCTGAGGCACTGTACAAGCTCTAACCACCCCTGTCCGCACCCCCGCCCCAACCCCGGGAGCCTGGACTGAGCTTGGGGCGAGGTGCCCTGATGGTCACAGTGCCGGGCAGGAGGAGGGGTCAAGGACTGGAATCAGAGGCCTGGGGCTCCGGGCGGAGCCTGGCCTGGGGAGGGGAGACGAGTCACTGTCTCTTCCTGTACCTCACACGGTACTAGAATCCAGTCTAGTGTGTTTCCCCTTTGAGAGGGAAAAGGGAGTAATCAGAGGCCCTTTTGAGATTGTCTTGCAGACCATGAACTCTGCAGCCCGAAATGAACATTCACAATCTTCCCTGCTTCTCAGAGTCCTAAGGCTGGGCATAGAGCTCGGAATACCCAAGAAACCAGGATGCCCAATGATTCTAGAGGACCGCTCCTGCCCCCCAGGTCCTAGAATCTAACCGACTTGCTGGCCTCGCTGAGAATTCCCGGGGTCCTGCTCTCACCAACTCCGCTAGGGACCACGGCTTTCCCAGGAGAGTCCACTGCCACAGCCCGGCTCTCTCCCGCTCGGTGTGAGCGGACTAGGATCTTACCTTGTGTTCCTCAGTCCTTGGCTCAGGAACGCTCACTGAGCGCCGGAGAAAGCGCCGAGAAGCTAACCTGGGGGCGGGGGTAAGGCCCGGGCTCAGGGCCCGCTCGGACCCGGGCTCGCTGTGCAAGGTGGGACAAGTCCGCAACCTCTCCGAGTCGGCTTGCCCTTTTCGCCGCAGCCGCGGAGCTCCTGGATGTCCCAGCAGTTTCCTGAGCTACCCATTCCGGGGCGAGATAACAGTGTTGGGACAGGGCTCTGAGGCAGGGATTGGGAGTTTCCCTGAGGTGAGCCGGGAGTCTGGTGGCAGGGTGCAAGCTAAGCGGGGTGATGGGAAGCAGAAGGATCCCCTCTCTGGGCCTCAGTTTCTCTGCCTGGTCCTGGGGTGATAATTCTCTGTTCACAGTATTTAAGTGAACCAATGGCAAGAAAGCGCTAGAAGCTCTGTTGCCCTGACCAAGCTCCGGGGTCCCTGCGCGTCGGTGGGAGCAGAAAAAAAGCCACATCCACGCAGACTCGAAGACTGGAATACCCTCCCCACACACAGTCTCCCTTCTAGGCGGGCAGAAAGCATTTTACTTTAATCAACCACTACTTCTTTGAAGGGGGGCATCTCATTTCCGTACATGAGTGGGAAGGACTTGAATTTTCCCCAGCAGCTTATCTTTTTTTCACAACCAAGTTTCACCCTGAAAACAATTTAAAAGACAAGAAGATAATGACGGGTTGGTGATGCACCCCACTCCATCTTCTTGACTCCCTGGAAGCGGGGGGCGACAGGTAGGGAGTCCCCCACTTCACAGATGGGGAAACTGAGCCAGTAAATGAGCTAGCTGTAATCTGAGCTCTCACTCCGTACCACCGCTGTGACTAGCGGCTGGGCTGTGTGTGACACAGGACCGACCTCCTTTTTGGCACTCTGAGGCCATACAGCCCACTGACCCTGACTGACTGCCCCAGAGTAATCCAAACAGAGGTCACTGTGTTCTGGCTGTGCCGAGATTCTTAGATCTGATTCGCAAGCATCTGGGCCTGGAGTTTCCATTGTCTCACTGTAAGGAGGACTTTAAGCACAAGTGAGGCTCTGAGAACTCAGGAAAAGACAGAGAGGCGATTAATCCTTTGTCAGTTGCTTCATTTGCAAATATTTTCTCCCATTCTGAGGGTTGTCTTTTCGTCTTGTTTATGGTTTCCTTGGCTGTGCAAAAGCTTTTAAGTTTCATTAGGTCCCATTTGTTTATTTTTGTTTTTATTTCCATTTATCTAGGAGGTGGGTTAACAAGGATCTTGCTGTGATTTATGTCAGAGTGTTCTGCCTATGTTTTCCTCTAAGAGTTTTATAGTGTCTGGCCTTACATTTAGGTCTTTAATCCATTTTGTATTTATTTTTGTATATGGGGTTAGGGAGTGTTTTAATTTCATTCTTTTACATGTAACTGTCCAGTTTTCCAGCACCACTTATTGAAGAGGCTGTCTTTTCTCCACTGTATATTCTTGCCTCCTTTATCAAAGATAAGGATTAATCTCCAAAATTTACAAGCAGCTCATGCAGCTCAATAACAAAAAAAAACAAACAACCCAATCAAAAAATGGGCAGAAGACCTAAATAGACATTTCTCCAAAGAAGATATACAGATTGCCAACAAACACATGAAAGAATGCTCAACACCGTTAATCATTAGAGAAATGCAAATCAAAACTACAATGAGATATCATCTCACACCGGTCAGGATGGCCATCATCAAAAAATCTAGAAACAATAAATGCTGGAGAGGGTGTGGAGAAAAGGGAACCCTCTTACACTGTTGGTGGGAATGTAAATTGATACAGCCACTATGGAGAACAGTATGGAGGTTCCTTAAAAAACTAAAAATAGAACTACCATACAACCCAGCAATCCCACTACTGGGCATATACCCTGAGAAAACCGTAATTCAAAAAGAGTCATGTAGGGCTTCCCTGGTGGCGCAGTGGTTGAGAGTCCGCCTGCTGATGCAGGGGACGTGGGTTCGTGCCCCGGTCCGGGAAGATCCCAGATTAAAAAAAAAAAAAAAAGAGTCATGTACCAAAATGTTCATTGCAGCTCTGTTTACAATAGCCAGGACATGGAAGCAACCTAAGTGTCCATCAACAGATGAATGGATAAAGAAGATGTGGCACATATATACAATGGAATATTACTCAGCCATAAAAAGAAACGAAATTGAGTTATTTGTAGTGAGGTGGATGAACCTAGAGTCTGTCATACAGAGTGAAGTAAGTCAGAAGGAGAAAAACAAATACGGTATGCTAACACATATATATGGAATCTAAAAAAAAAATGTCATGAAGAGCCTAGGGGTAGGACAGGAATAAAGACACAGACCTACTAGAGCATGGACTTGAGGATATGGGGAGGGGGAAGGATAAGCTGTGATAAAGTGAAAGAGTGCCATGGACATATATACACTACCAAGCGTAGGGTGGATAGCTAGTAGGAAGCAGCCACATGGCACAGGGAGATCAGCTCGGTGGTTTGTGCCCACCTAGGGGGTGGGATACGGAGGGTGGGAGGGAGGGAGACGCAAGAGGGAAGACATATAGGAACATATGTATATGTATAAGTGATTCACTTTGTTGTAAAGCAGAAACTAACACACCATTGTAAAGCAATTATACTCCAATAAATATGTTAAAAAAAAAAAAAAGACAGAGAGGCTTCAGGGCCAGGAGGTAAGAAGCCTGAATTTCCTGAGTTTCCCTTTCAGTGTAGAACCTCCTCTGCAAGACTTTAAGCAAGCCCCTTCGGCAATCTGGGCCTAGTTTCCTTCCAGCTTGAATTTCCAAGATTTCCTTAAGGAGAAGAGCAGGTTACCTCTGCATCTGCATGAAGGGGCATCTGGGTCAAGAGATATGGAGGAATTTTCCATGACTCCTCGGATCCCCTCCTTCATATTTACGAAACCCTCTGAGGGCACTTCAAAACTCAGTAAAGCAGTTAGGGCAAGAGCTACCAGTATCTTCTACAGATCACCAGCACTCCTCCCCTGCCCCCAAAATTTAACATAAAATAGCCTGTGAGGGGACAGGTTTTTCCAAAAGGTGCTGGGGATACATGCAGGGCTGAAGGCGGCTACAAAGAGGATGGAAATCACCCAGCACCCGCCTACATCAACACCAACCCACCCCTGCTGGACTAGAAGACTGATTTCCAAGGGACTGGGACCCACGCCACAGCTTTCAAATGGTTCTCAGTGGGGTCTGTTACCCCTAAACACGTTAAGGAGCACTGCACCAGAGAAGAGGGGAAGACTGGGTGAGAGGAAATGGAGGAAATGGCCTGGCACCGAGGGGATCTTTATGTATAGTTTTGATCCAAACGGGTGAATTGTCCCAGTTCACTCAAATCGTTTAATTCAAATTTTACATCATGGATTCATAGAATCTTCAAAGTACAGAATTTTGAAATGTGTTATTAGAATAAAACATTTATGGAATAAAAGTTTTAGGATCCTTTGTTCATGAAAATCTTAGAATCATAATCTTAATAAATCTAATCTCAGGATGCTAAGGCTTGGTCTGTTGCACAGGTGTAGCTCAGTAGCCGCAAAGTTTGAGAAAAAGGAATCAGTTTTCTAGAATGGGTCCACAGTCACAGAACAATGAGGATCAAAATATCGTGAGACATGGAGGTTTCTAACCATGGTAATTTGAGCTTAAAAGTCTCTATCATAAAGTCATTAAAGCATATGGTCACAAATATTATAAGAATTATTAGATTATTTGAGTTATAAAATAGTGGATCTAGAACTAATATTTTAGAATTAAATAAGAAGAGAGATGTGGATTTATAGGACCCAAATCTTCCAATCAGACATTCCTAGACAGGAACTCAAATTAAGTTATATGTTAGAGCTGCAATAATATCTAAAACCTAGAGAAGCTACAACTCCCAGTAGTGACATCATATTTTCAGGCACAAAATCTTATTCCCAGCATCTTAAGATATGGGGAATACTCTTTTACACTCTGACCAGAAGCTTAAAGTCATAGGAATATAATCACAGTCAAATAATTTAGACTTCTGGTCATGGAATCTTAGAACTACAGAATCACGTTGTTTGATTTATGGATTCACGTTAGGATGGTGGTCCAAAATTTAACATTTGGAAATCTGAATCTTGGAAATACAGAGAACCACAAACTCCAGTATTAAAAGATTGCTATAATGTATCTGGTTAAAATGTTAAACATTTTTTTTCCCTTTGAAAAAACGTAACAGGATGCAACCTGGATTTTCGTAGCTTCGTTACTTTGGAAGAAGGAAGCTGGGAGGTTTCTGAGCGAGTGAAAAGCCTCTCGCGCCTTTCGAGCATGAATCCGCCGAGGAAGGTCTTCATGCAAACCGTTCAATTTGCTTCCACACCCGGGTCGCCGGAGCGAGGATCTGAACTCTTTGCCTCTTTCTTCCGAAGGCAGTTGCCCAATGCTTGGTGGGGCTGAACCTGCCCGGAGCTCATCTCCACGAAGAACGCGACTAAAGCCCCTGAAGGCCGCCGCCCGCACTCTCGCGGCTCTCTCCGCCCAGCCCTCCACCCGCAGCCCCGCGGAAAGCTGCGTCTCGGCCGGAGCCTGAAATCCTAAGGGCAGAACGCCCCACCCCTGAGATCCGCACATGCTTTCCCGCCCCCAGTTCTCAGAGGAGAAAATTTAGGGCTTGTGACCGGGAAGGGACAGGCCCAGGGTGACCCTGCGAACCCAGACCTGCGGGGCCGCCGCCGCAGGCGGTCTTGAGCGAGGCCGAATCAGGGCTTAGGGAGCTGGCGGGAAACGAACTCCGAAACTGGACACCCGCGAAGCGGACGGGTCCCGTCTGCCCGCCCCTTCCCCGGGAGACTCGCCTACCCAGAGCACCGCCAACCCCGGCCCCCACCTCTCGAAGCCCTCCGTCCCGCTGCGGGAAGGGGCTGCTCGGCTGCCCCCGGAGGTCTTGGGAGCCACTTGGAGCCTTCCTGGCTGGGCGAACTGGAGGAGAAGGTTGCTGCGAGAGGCAGAAGCCTAGCCTCCATCCTCTTTAAGCTGTGAGTCACTCCACATCATATAGAGAGGGGTCCCGAGCCACCCAAAGATAAAAGATTGGAGGGCGGGGGGGAGACGTGTTGCGGCCTTTCCCTAAATATCAGCAATTGAGATACAAAACCTCGGTACAGTGGAGGAACCCGGAACCCACCGAGGGAAAGTGGCTACCTCTGGTACATGTCGAGGAAACGCACTCCCACCAAAGACGCAGGCAGGTGTGAGGTTCGGCTAAACTGCGAAGTCGCGGTGGAACCGTGGCAAGTCACCTCCTCTATCGGACCTAGGAATCCTGCCTGAAGGATGAGGGACTGGATGGGGAATGGCCAGGGCAGCCTTGAGTTGGGGTTTGAAAATAAATCATCCTTGAAAGACCTTGGAAGCCAGTCACCTGGAGCATCTTCTCCCTTCCTCGTCCCCCACCCTCAAGAACCAAGCGCCCCTCAGCCAATTCTCACCCTCTCCAGCCAAAAAAGGTGAGGCGAGCCCTTCCTTTCACCTGCGGGTCCCAGCCTTCTATAGAGGCTGGTAAAGTCCCGAAGCGCTGAGTTCGGGCGCCGAGGTCTCCAGAGACAGTTCCTGGTCTCTCCCGACCTCAGTCTCCCCGTCGGCGCGCAGAGAGGACCGGCCCAGGAGACCTCCAAGGGACTTCCATGCTCAGACCGTGTGGTGTACCCGCCGCGCCGCCACAGCATCTCCTACCTGGGGAGGTGCGCCGAGGCCCAGGGGGCGGGCAGTCGGGGGGCGGGCGGGGAACGGGCACCGCCCCAAGCTTCCTGGCGCCTTTAAGGAGGAGAAACCCGCGGAGGGAGGAGCCGGTCCGGGTGTGTGCAAGGAAGCGCCTTGCCAGCGGTCTTGGCGGCTTGAGGCCAACCCTGCGGAGAGGAACAGTCGCCGGCCACCCCGCCTGGCCCGCGCTGCAACCTCGCCGCCGTCGCCTTGCCTCGCCTCCTTGCCCTCCGCGCCTTCGGCGGCCCCGGCCGCAGGGGCGCCGCCTAGGCGGCCCCCACCAGAGTGTCCCCACGCCTGCACTAACTGCTCTCGTTTCAGACCTTGGTGCCCGCAGCCTCCTCTGCGCTCAGGACCTCGACGGTTATCCTCAGATCAGCAGGAAGCCCAGAACTGATGCAGGCGCCCCAGCCCAGGACCAATTCCAGACCCCGTGACCTCCTGGCACCAGCGCGCAAAGGACCCTTCAGCCCGCGACAGGAGCCTCGTCCGGGTCCCAACGTCGCTGCTGGCGCCTGGCTTCGAGCTCCAGAACACGAGCAGAGCCGTCGGTGGGCGGGACACTCTTGAGCCTCTGTCCGCACTGAGCCAGCCCGGAAACTACGGGCGCCAAAGCTCCTGCGCGCCCCTGCCACGAAAGCTGTGCTCCCGGTGCCAGCTGCGAGGACACCCTGAGCTTTCTAAAGAGGGCCCCAGCGTCGGTTCCCGTTACCCTGCGTCCCGGGCCCCGCAGCTCCCAGCCCCTCGACAGCAGCAGGCAGCGGGGACGCCCCAGGGACGCGGGACGGCTGCGCCATGACGGCGGAGAGCGGGCCGCCACCGCCGCCGCCGCCGCCGCCGCCGCAGCCGGAGGCGCTGGCGGCCGTGAAGGAGGAGCGCGGTGAGGCGGGGGCCGGGGTCCCGGCAGAGGCCGCGGGTCGCGGCGCTGGCGGGCGGCGGCGGAAGCGCCCCCTGCAGCGTGGGAAGCCGCCCTACAGCTATATTGCGCTCATTGCCATGGCCATCGCGCACGCACCGGAGCGTCGCCTCACGCTGGGCGGCATCTACAAGTTCATCACCGAGCGTTTCCCCTTCTACCGCGACAACCCCAAAAAGTGGCAGAACAGCATCCGCCACAACCTCACACTCAACGACTGCTTCCTCAAGATCCCGCGCGAGGCCGGCCGCCCGGGCAAAGGCAACTACTGGGCACTCGACCCCAACGCCGAGGACATGTTCGAGAGCGGCAGCTTCCTGCGCCGCCGCAAGCGCTTCAAGCGCTCTGACCTCTCCACTTACCCGGCTTACATGCACGACGCGGCCGCCGCTGCTGCTGCTGCCGCCGCCGCCGCCGCTGCCGCCATCTTCCCGGGCGGGGTGCCCAATGCGCGCCCGCCTTACCCGGGCGCTGTCTATGCAGGCTATGCCCCGTCGTCGCTCGCCGCGCCGCCCCCGGTCTACTACCCGGCTGCGTCCCCAGGCCCATGCCGCGTCTTCGGCCTGGTGCCTGAGCGGCCGCTCAGCCCAGAACTGGGCCCCGCGCCGTCAGGGCCCTCCGGTTCCTGCGCCTTTGCCTCGGCCGGCGCCTCTGCCACTACCACCGCTTACCAGCCCTCCGGCTGCGCCGTCGCCCGACCTGCCAACACTTCCGCTTATGCGGCCGCCTATGCGGGCGCAGACGGCGCGTACTCGCAAGGGGCCGGTAGCGCCCTCTTCGTAGCGGCTGGCCGGTTGGCCGGGCCCGCTTCGCCCCCCGCGGGTGGCAGCAGTGGAGGCGTCGAGACTGCAGTGGACTTCTATGGGCGCACATCGCCCGGCCAGTTCGGAGCACTGGGGCCCTGCTACAATCCTGGTGGGCAGCTCGGAGGGGGCAGTGGAGGCGCCTACCACGCTCGCCATGCGGCTGCCTATCCAGGCGGAGCTGATCGGTTTGTGTCCGCCATGTGAGCCGAGCATACAGGCGAAAATTCATAGATACCTCGACTGTCTTTACGAACTAAGTATTCACGAAACCTGAGGACAGGACTGGAGAGAGGATCGAGTTGAAAGCCACATGGGAGGGACCGAGCCGGAGGTTCAGGCGCATACTCCCTGTGCACCGTGTACACACCGGTTCGCTTTGAAAATGGGAGGAAGTGGGGAGAGGCATCCTCGGCCCACGGACTGAGACAATGGACCCTCACTGAGGCGAGGCTCCAAAGGTCGTGCCTTTCTGACATTCTGCCGGGGAGGGTCCTTGGCTCTAAAGGAGGCACAACGTAGTGTCTACACCAGAGTCTAAGGGAATTGTGGAGAATCACATGACTTCACTCTTCCCCGTACTTACCAAAACCCGGGTCTTTTTACACAGTTCCGTCTCTTGTGCCTTTGACTACGTTATTACAAATAAAAGGCTCCGATAATGTCTTCCTAGTTAAGGTGAGGACAAATTTGCAAAAGAGGTAACCATTTTTTTTAATGGGAAAGATCTCTGCTTCGCTTGACCAGGGGCTGCTTTTCCCTGCCTCTGAGAACTGCAGACCTGGCTCTGAGTCTGGACGGTGCCCCAGCGCCACAGTGTAACCCAGTTCCATCACTCACACCCCCAGTTTTCCCATCTATAATACAAGAGGGCTGCAGAATTCAACCGTCCCCCATATGATCTTTGAGGGCCCATCATGGTTGTTGCATATCTGGTAGCATGGGTGGGCCACCCAGGGCCTAACCCTATTCCAAGGAATGGAAACAGAGCTCATGGCAAGCATCTCTGGATTAGCTCCAGGCACCGGTTATATCATAATTTCTTGAATCTTTCGAGCATGATGTGCTGATCACTTGGCAGCTCTTACTGCTGGGTCCTAAGTGCGGTTTTCCATCGAGGCAGGTAGAAATACATTTGTCCATTGCCCACGCTTTCTTTTCATCAAGCAGCCTGGGACCCAATGGGTGAACTAAAATTCAAAGAGATGACAGGACTCGAGGGAGCCTGTTGATGACAGTTTTCATTTTGTTGAATGGCTCTTCCATCCCTGGTACCCTCTGCCGAAACTTGGCAGCCTCCTCATGCAAAAAGTAAAGAGAAAAATTAATTGGGGCCATCAGTTAAGTAAGCTTTAGAAAGAAACTGGTGTTTAACTTTGCTTTGTATCCTTTATTTGTTTCAAGCAACAAGCTGACCAAAATCAGAAAGAAAAAAAAAAAATCCAACCATTTCCCCACCTTTCTCTTGAGAAATCTTGTAAGTTTCGATTCTGTAGCAAAAGTTTCTAGCATTAAATATTTCAGAGGCTCGGTGTGCAGCTTTCAGATAAACCTGAGTGTTCAGGTGAACTGTTTTAATAAAGATCTTTGAGCAAGTGAGTTCTGACAAGAGAAATGCAGCCTCTTTCTGCAGAGTTAATTTGCTAGGGAAGAGTGGGGGGGGGGTGAGAAAGAAGACTGAAAACCACTGGTAATTTTTATTTTTAATTCTGGGGATTGCACTATCCTGTTCACAAAGACATGTGAATGTGATTCAGTCCAGACGGGTATTTGTCTAAATAAGTGCTGCCCAATAGAAATATAATGTAAGCTGCCTGTGTAATTAAAATTTTTCTGGTAGCTGCATTAATTTTAAAAAAACAGGTGAGATTAACTAATAATATGTTGTATTTAACCCAATTTAATGTCCAAACTATCATTTCAACATATAATCGATATAAAAATTGTTGAGATATTTTACTTTTTTCATACCAAGTCTTTAAAATCTAGAGTGTATTTTACACTTACAGGTCATCTGTTTGGACTAGCCACAGCCAAGTGCACAGTAGTAGTGTGTGGCTGATGGCTACTGTGTTAGACGGTACAGGTCTAGATGTTGGTCCTTCCTGACTTTGATGGTGGTAAATGACCACCTGGAGGAGGGGGCAGCTGCAGCACTGACCCTATTGCCAGTGGGTCCAGATTTCAGACCCAGCCCTGTGACCCTGGAAAAATCTAGGTGTTAGGCCTCCCTTATCTCTGTATGGATCCTTGCAGGTTGAAATTCAAAGGTTCTCCGTGTGCAGCTAGACACTATGGCTCTCCCAGGCAGAAATCAAGATGCCTTGCCTCGTTGGCACTGGCCAGAAATTGAAAGCCCTCCACCCAGGGGTTTTGTCCTTGTCTTCCTAAAGCCCGGCAGGGGGATTGGGGCTGGAAAAGGGCAGTCTATGCGCCCAGTTAATGCAGCGGTTGAGCCTTTCTCCGTGTTTTAATTACCAAGTCCAATGCTTTGACAGCGCCATTAACGTTAATCCAGTCCTTTCCCTAGTGTCCTCATTTGTGAATGGGAATTTGTGACCCCTCCCTCAGAGCCCACCTAAAGTTAAACGAGTTAAGAGGGATAGAAACGCTTTGTAAACTGTAAAGCGCTGGGCACAGGAGGGAAGAAGGTTTTAACATTTAAGCGCCGCCTTATCCGGAAGTCTCCTGGAGCGTCGCGGTAAAGCCGGGGGAACAAGAAAGACAGGGAGGGAAAGCGCACGCGTGTTCGCCCCCAACTCTCCTTGTCAACTGGGACGACAGGTGAGATCGACCAGGGTCTGTGCCCTGAGAGAGAGGACGCTGCGAGGAGGGAACTGGGTATACAGCAGGAGCCAGGAGAGACAGCGAGACCCTCGAGGTGTTGAAGAGAGGCCCTTCTCGGCCTCCTGCCGGCCGGCGACACCCAAAGCTAGTGCGCCACCCGGCCGAGCCAGAAAGGACGCTGCGCAGGCGAGGGAGCGCCGCCCTTCATCCACCGCCGGGCCGGGCGGGCCCTCCAGTCCGCGTGGCTCTAGGACATTGAGAACATTCACTGCTGCGTCTCGGGACAATCCAACTCTCCGAATCCCCAAACTGTGAAATAGAACCTCCCCGGCTCCCCATCTAGGGGCTCAGAGACCGGAGGTGCGTTTCTCTTTTTTTTCTTCCTATCTTGAATCCAGAGAAATCGTTTGCCCCTCTCTGAGCCCTGCACGCGCCCCCCCCCCCCCCCCCGCCGCCCCAGGTCTGTGAGTAATTAGATGCGTTCCTCCCTAATTGCCCAAGGCTCGTTAGAATTCGCCCCAGAGCTGTAACATTTTCTTTCAAATTAACTTTGCTCGCAATTAAGCTTAGGAAACCAGCAACAAAAGCAGACTTGGCCCGAGGTCGTTTACTACGAAAACGGATTAGGGAAATTTCTTCCCCAGTTTAAGGGGAAAGATTCCTGCGGCCAGAGCTTTGGGGAAGAGTTCCCACAGCTGAGGCCAAGTGGGAGTAGGAATCGGCTTGCGGCGGTTGGTGACGGCATTGGCCTTCCTCCTCATCGCGGTGATTCGTGCGCCAGAGTGAGGGTAACCTCGCTGAAAGGAATTCAGGAGGGTTTGGGCTGAATTACACACCCTTGACTTGAAGCTGCTGTACGTAGTTACAGTTCATCCAGCACGTTCATAAACATAATCTCATTTACTAAGAACTCTGTGAGAATTTTTTCAAAATTAATTTTTTTCTTATTAAAGAATTGGTACACGTTCATTGTAAAAACAAACAAAAAATACAACTTAGAAAGAAGAATCAAAGGAACCCATAGTTCGCCCAGAGAAAGCACAGCAAACACCTCAGTGAGTATCTTTTCTAGTTTTCGTTTTTGTTTTTCCTTTGCAAGAGGCCTGAGTCTCAACTCTGTCACTAAAATGCTGTGAGGTCTTGAACAAGCTTCTTCCTGCACTGCGTAGGCCTCAGTTTCACCATCTACAAAGCTGGGTGGCAGGTCCCCTTTCACCCTCACAAATTCCCGTTTTTTTGGTCATTTAAATCCAGGATGCACTTCTCCAAGCGCCAGTAGAGAAGCTGAGAGCAGGAGGCTTGCCCTCCCTGCTGTTTTGCACAAGACATTAAGGCCCTGAGGCCTTGAAGCTCTAAGTGTGGGCCACAGACTAGCTGCGTGGGCATCCCCTGAGAGCTTGCTAGAAATGCAGACTCTCAGGCTCTACCCAGATCTACTGAACCAGAACCTGCAATTCAACAAAACCTCAAGCGATTCGTATACCCTGGGCAGAGAGGCAGAGCTTTAGAGAAGCGGGGTGGGGGTGGGGGATGTGTTATGTTGTTGAAATCAGAGACCCCAGAATAACTTCCAGAAGGCTCCTGTTTCTCAGCAAGAACCCCAACCAGAGATGGCTGCAGAGAGAAGAGATGGCTAGGGTGCAGCCCTTCACCTCCTTCCTTGGGTGTGCTTTACAGTCTTGGAATCCTAACCCTTGGAATGCATCTCACCTCATGTTCCCTGTCTGATAGGTGACCATGACAATGACATTCACTGAGAGTATATCTGAAACCATCTTGAAAGCTGGGCTGTCAGAGCCAGAGCAGGAACCCAAACTCCTGACTCCCTGCTGAGCCACTGTGGGGACCTTGGGTTCTGGTCTCTGTGCCCTCCGTAAGCAGCAGTCATTTGCCCAAGTACGGATGAAACTTGGCAACTTCAACCCCAAGTCTGGGCTTGTTGGAGTTCAGGAGAAAAATAAAGCTCTCTTCTCAGCAGGAAGAGGCCCCCACCTCTGAGTCCATCTGGGCTGAAGGATCCTCCAGTAGAGCATTGAAGTACCCCTCGTATGATCCTGGGCACCCTAATGAATCCTCCCCCACCCCAAACGTCCACGCCTTCCTGGAGAATGTGGTCTCTGTGCTCACCCTGCTCCTGAGAAGTGCGGACTCCTGGGTGGGGGTTGGCATGACAGGACAACCGGGGGAAAAAAGGCCCTGATGATAAGGAGCATGTACCAGACTGGGCTCTCTTCCCAGGATCACACAACAACTCAGTGGAAGAACCAGGACTCCCATCTCAGTGCTCACATGAGTTTTCAATAATAGGAATAAATAGGAATACCATGCGTGCGTATAGAGCTTCTATAGAGCTAAAGGGGCACAGGACTTACCCAACATCGCATAGTGTCCAGGCCTGGCTAGAACTTATGCCTCCCTCAAGGGAGACTGCATTTGATTATCACCCTCATAAAAGGCAGTGTGGAAATGGAAGTAATCAGACGGGGGGCGGGTGGTGAAGGTGGGGGTTGAGGGAGGGGGAAGGAGTGCAGCTGCGGGAGGGCCCTCCATTGTATGGATGGGTAAACTGAGCCTGGGATCAGTTAAACAAATAGCTTAGAACCACCCAAAGGGAAAGCAGTGTGACTAGTGCTTTTCAGCCCAAACTGAGCAGTGAACTAAAGGAAAAGCAGGGCCCACAGGTTGGGTGCAGTAAGGATAGGAGGTCTTTAACAAGTTTGGTGCCTGTCCCTACCCTCCTTCCAGCGTCTTCTTTCCAGGCTGAGGCCAAAGCCAGCCTTTGCAGAGCTCCTGGGGTGGAAAGGATGACTGCTCCCTATGGAGCTCCCCATGCCCCTCTGCCAGCCTCACACCCCCTCTTCTGACAGCTGAGGCTCAAATTTCCAGCTCAGCCCAGAAGGGTTAACGTGGTGCAGAAGCATGTAGTCAGAGAGGCCCTGGGGATCAACTGTCAGCCCCTCCCAAGGTGAGGAAGGGATTGAGAGGCGGAATCAGGGTGGATCTCAGCCCTGGTGCAGAGCACCAGCTTATCTCACTATCTGAGAACCTGGAGCGGCTTCTCCCAGGAGTGTGGGCAGAGCAGAGCCCCAGCTATGATTTTTTCAGGCGTGGAGGCACTCAACAACCAGAGATAACGTGTGAGAAGCACAGCCTCATAGAGCCTAACTCCTGCCTCTGCTCTCAACCCCAAGCAGCTGGCCGAGCCCTCCCCATGGATGCTCCTGCCTCCTCCCTCCATTCTGCCCCCACTGCCAGCCTCACTTCCTGAAGCTGAGCTCCAGTCCTATGGGAGCAGGCTCCCTGCTGTCTGCAACAGAAAGCCCAAACTCCTCACCTGGCACTTGGGACCCTCCATTATCCTCATGCCAACCCTCTTCCCAGCCTCATCTCCCATAGTTGCCCTTCCTACACATCTAGGCTCCAGCCAACACCCCACTTGCTGTTCCCAGACACCCCTGTGTGTTCCTGTCACCATGAATTTGCTCTGACCATTACCTCTCTAGGAACCCCCTAACCCCATCTTGCACGTCTAAGGCCACCAACCCAGTAGGAGGCCCCATCATCTCTCTCCTGGATCACAGCATCAGCCTCCTAACGGGGCTCCCTGCTCCCTCCACTGCTCTCCTCAGTCATTCCCCACAGCAGCCAATGTGTGATTCAGCTCAAACATCAACAGATCATGTCACTCTCTCGCAGAGGTCCAGACCTCAGGACAAGGGAGTGAGATTAGGAGCATGGCATGTTCGTGAGCAGCCCCGTGAAGGGTTTCTTACACTATGAGAAAATTATACTTAATATGAGCACTTTCAAAATGTCCCCCTCCCATGTAACACTTTCCTTTTATCCTAAATTTCATCAAAGCTTCATAGTTAACCTTGTGTGAAGTGGGCATTTTTCCTGCACCCGTGCTCAAAAGAAAGAACAATGTCTTATCATGGGGACTGGGCACAGGGGTCTTGATGGTAGAGCTCAGATGGAGCATCTTGAGGACAGCCATATAGTGGACAACTCTGGACAGAAGTAAAGCAATACCCTCTCTGGCATATTCAAGAAGAAGTGCCAGACTGCTAGTTGTGCCAGACTGCTAGTTGTCTACCCAGCCATTCCCCCCCCCCTTCTTCTCTGCTCACAAGACCCTGATTTTGTTCAGGTTGCAGCTGGTCATGTGTTTTAGGGGAAGTCTTACCCCTTGGAGTATCCACCGGCTCAATCTGGACTTGTCTAAGGTAAACGTGGTGATGATTCCATCACTCTTGCCAGTGATTATTGAGAAACAGGCACAGGATACTTTCCAGGCCAATGAGATGTCCAGAAAAGCCTGCTCAGGGCTTCTGGGAAATAGTTCTTTGTTCTTAAAGAGACAGTGGGAGAGAAATAGCCATTTTCTTCCTCTTAATGTTGTTAGAGTGTGACTCCTGGAAGTGTGACAGACATGTTGGGCTCGGAGGGTACCAGCCTAAGAGAACAAGCCAACCTGCTGAGGATGGCAGAGCCAAAAGGTGGGAATAACCTGGGGGCCTGATGATATCAATGAGCTGCTGAAAGAACCAAACCTGGAACCATTCTTTATACCTGTGGGCGATAACAAATGTCCTCTAAGTTTAAGCCTCTTTTCTTTGGGCTCTGTGTTACTTGCAGCCAAATGCATCCTAACTAGTAAAGGTGACCCTTATGGGGCAGGAAAAAATTGATTCTTGGTTTTCCCTTTGAGATTTCCTTTGCCATTCTTATTAAAAAAAAGAATACAGCTGAAAGGTTATCTAGTCCCACCCTTGTTTTATAGAAGGAAAAACCAAGGACCAGAGAAGGTAACGGTTGTACAGTGAGCTAACACCTTAGGCCCTTGTCCAGGGCTCTCACCACACCATTGCTCTTCCCCAGCTTCAAGTGGCTCAGCCGTGGCACAGCTGACTAAGGTAACCCTGACATTACCCAAGAGAGGCTGTGTTCAGGGTGTACCAAGCGCTTCCACATATGCTGTCCTTTGGATCTTCACAACTGCCCTGGGAAGTAGCAGGTTTCAGGTGTATTTTTTTTTTCAGATGAGAAAATGAGGTCCAAGAAAAGAGGACAAGCTCAAGGTCACAGACCTTTGCCTGAGAGGGATTCAACCCAGGTGTAACAAAGTTCACAGCAAAATGAATCAAACGTGAGGATTTTTCCTTCCTGGATATGGGGATCAGGAGACTTGCGTGTTGGTTTTGACTGCTCTGGGGAAATCCTGTCTCTTTGGGCCTCTAAGTAGGGTGGATCCTCCACACGCCCCTGACTTACCTCCACAGGGCGTGTGAGGCTTAAAGGTAATGTCTGCAAAGTGTGTGGATCTGCCTGCGTCAGATCCTACCAAGTAGGATGGTTAGTGCCAAAGCTGAAGGGGACTGGCTGTTGCTTAAAACGAGCTCTACCATTGTGGGCCTCTTTTCACCCTCCTATCACCCCACCCTGACCCTCCCAGCTTCAGCCAGCATTGGTCCCACCAAGGCGAAAGCTGCAGGAGCAGGCCCGTAGTTTGCAGAACACCTGGGAGAGGCTGTGGGTAGCTGGGTAATTTCCAAATTAGTTGTAGGAGAAACCTAACAAAACAATCTGCAGGCTAAGCATCCCCAGAGCTCTCCATGAGACTGACAGCCTGGAATCTAGCAAGTACAATGCACCGACCACAGGCGGGAGGGCCCTTCCTCCTTGGCGGGAGGAGGGCTGACTTCCTTCCAGCAGGGGCCCGTCCGGGCCTGCAGCGGCCTGATAGGAGAGCGAAACCCCAGAACTGAAACAGGCTTTCCACCCAAATCCCAAACTGTAATGAACATAAACGACTTTCCCGAAACACTACTGCAAGGTTGGCTGGCCGGAGAGTTATGCGCCCTGGTAGACACCTCACTTCTCAGCAAGGGGCTTTCAGGTCTCATTTTGAAGATTCCCTCCTGAATCCATCCTCAGGAAACCTGGGCTGTGCCCCCACTACTCCCTGTAGGCTACACACAAATGCACAAAATGAACCTGGAGTCTGATATACTGTCAGTAATGGTCAAATCTGAACATTGTTTGGTACTTTCCTATTTTCTGAGAGGCTGCCTGCCTTCGTGAGAAAAGCACTGGTTCAAGTCCTGGCTCTGGTACCAGGGCAAGTCTCAGCCTAAACTTCCCCAGCAATAACATGGGTGCAACAGTGCCTTCCCTCTGTGATACCAGTCACAATGGCTAACATTCAGTGAGCTGGCAGGGCAGGCACTACCTAGTGCTTTTCAGTCTCCACAAAATCCCCTGGGAGATAGTGACCATGAACTATAAGAAATGGTAGGAGCAGTTTGAAACCAGGCAGTTGGGCACCAGAGCTTCTAGGTGATAACACTTTGCATCATGCGGCTCCTGGTTCACAGAAGCACTAGGCTAGAAGTCAAAAGACTCAGGGCTGCTCTCTGATTGCACGGCCGGCCTTCAAGATGGTGCCGGAGAAAGATAAGAGGCCTAAGAAGTCAGCCTGGAAGTTTAGTTTGGATCTTACTCATCCAGGAGAAGATGGAATTTTTGATTCTGGAAATTCTGAACAGTTTCTACGTTGAGAAAGTTAAAGTTTTTCCAGGAAAAACTGGAAATCTTGGGAATGTTGTTCACATTAAAGCCTTCAAGAATAAAATCATGGTTGTTTCTGAGGAACGATTCTCTAAAAGGTATTTGAAATATCTTACCAAGAAATACCTTAAAAAGAATAATCTTGGTGATCAGCTTCGGGGGTTGCATCTGATGAGGAGACTTACGAACTTCGTTACTTCCAGATTAGTCAAGATGAAGGTGGATCTGAGTCTGAGGGGCAGTGAAGCCATCCCTTATAGGCCTTTGCTTGCTGATAAAACAAATGAAGCATACAAGACAAAGAAACATCTAGAAATTGACCTTAGATTATCAGTGAATGAAAAACACTGTACTCATGTTAAGCGTTCATCTCTTTAGGTGTATGCTGTTTACATGGTTCTAATACTTTCTATAAGCAATATTTAAATAACTTATAGCTGGTAGAACTTTTTCCAGGATTTCTGAAATGTATTGCTTTTTAAAATGTCCTCGAGTTAAAGTGTATAGTGTAGTATAGGAAAAAATGAAGCACAATTTTGGGTATAACTTTAGATAATAAAATATTTAAAATTAAAAAAAAGAAGAAGATTCGGGGCCTCACCCCTCCACAGCCACCAACTTTGTGTGTGACCTTGAATGAGTCCCTTGCCTTTGGCAGTCCCATCTATACACTGGGTACATGTGTGTGCCTGGGGGTTTTCAGATGGACTCTGGTGTCCCTTTAGCATAACCTTTGGTGAATCTGAGTCCCCCTCCCCTGAACACAAACATGAGAATGGAATAGCATAATATGAAAGTTTCTGTAAACTGTAGTGTGATAGTTTATTTCCAAGCCCTTCCGTGTCTTTATCTCATGAAGTTCTCAAAACAACCTCAAAGTGATTGGGCGTGAAGTGAAATGGGGGAAGTTTTACTGCAATAGTGTTTATAGCATGGGGAGCTAAAGCCCAAAGAGGAGTCACCAGCAATTTCGATGGAGCCCACACTAGACTTGGGACACCAGGCTCTGACCCAGTGCTCTTGCAGTTACACTGTGTGAATTATTACAAATGAATGGATTCCCACAGCATTTTAATGCTGTGCCTGGCATGGTGCCTTGCCTGCAGTAGTGGGTGCTCACAGCATGCAGACCTAGGAAAGTGGCTTGGTAGTACGAAGTATGAGAGCCAACCCCCACCTTGGTTACTCAGCCTGGGTCCAGGGGGGTTAGGATTAGTACACACCCAGATCTGGGCCCAATCTTACAGGCTGCTCAGACCCAGAGTTCTCAGACATAGCCTGGGTCCCCAAGTCCCTGCCCTCCGTCCACAACCTATTAGGTTCACCTTCTAGATAGCTGACGGTTATCCCAGGCCTGATGTGCCTCACACCCCACCTGTCCCTCCCACCTGCCCCACAGGGTCTCACACTACGGCTTCCAGTGATCATCCCTCCTGGTATTCACAGCCTGTGTAAGCCCCTCCCACTGAGTCTAGTGACTTGCTTCTAATAAACAGGATATGGGAAAAGTTATAAGATGTCCCTTCCATGATTAGGTTACAAGACACTGTGACTTCCGTCTTGCTGGCACTCACTCTCTTATGTGCTCTAATGAAGCAGGCTGCCATGTTGTAAGATGCAGTACGGAGAGACCAAGATGGTAAGGAACCAAGGGACTCATGAGGAACTGAGATCTTAGTCCAACAGCCTATAAGAACTAAACCTGCCAGAAACTACATGAATGAGCTAGGAAGCAAATCCTTCCCAATCACATTTTGAGATGACTGCAGGCTTGTGAGATACCCTGAAGCAGAGGAGCAGAGAAACTGAGATCAGAAATGTTATGATTTTAAGCCCCTAAGCTTTGGGATAATTTGTTATGCAGCAGATAACTGGTACATGGGAAGCACTCTCACTTCCACTATAGTCTCCAGCCAGGCTGCCCCACCCCAACCGGAAGACACACATACACACACATATACGAATGCCTCTTCCCCTTGGGGTGGAAGATTTGAATACTTCTGCTAGGTCAGCCTAGACTTGTTGAGGGGACTCTGAAGCCTGGGGATCCCCCCAGCCTTGTGCACTCCTTTTTTTTTTTTTGGCTTCAACATGCGGCATGTGGGATTTTAGTTCCCCAACCAGGGATTAAACTCATGCCCCCTTGCATTGGGAGCACAGAGTCTTAACCACTGGACTGCCAGGGAAGTCCGTTTTTTTTTCTTGTGCACTCCTGACATTCAGAGGAAGCAAAGAGACCGGGGAGCCCCCTTGAGATGACAAAGGGAAGGAGGACCAGGAGAGCTGCCCCCAAGGAGCCTAGGCCTATCCTTAGGACCCCTGCTTGCCCAGCCAAGTTTCACAATATCCGAGTCCACCCTGCAGCCTTTGGAACAATGAATATGTACAGTGTCAATAAATGCAGATTCAACCTACTTTCTTTTGACCTTTAAGTCTGACATTAAGATTAGAATTAATTGCTCCCAAAAGGAAATGAGTAACACATGTTACAACCTTAAGCGAGAGGCTTACCTTTGGAGACCTCAGCCAACCCCAGTCTGGGCTGGGCTTTTCTCAGAATTACATCCATGACTTCTGTTCCACGCTGGGTCTGGGTGCTGTTTGAGAGAAAGGCAGTGTTTCCTAACACTCCCTTCTTCTGGATTATTTAGATTCCAAGGGGAATCCAGAAACTACATGACGCCATGGCAAGATCTTTCGGACTGTGCCATGGAAAACTTAGGCAAGATCGGCCATGTTTTTAAGCAGGGCTGTGAGTTAAAAACAAACCAACAGCACATGGGTCAGCCAGGAAATCCAGGATGGGTAGCAGCATGTGTGAAGACAGCTTAGCCAATACTATGCTCACTATGAGTCAGGAGTGTCATGAAGCTGCCAAAATAATGAACTTGGAGACTGTATTAAAAGAAGTAGAGCGCTCAGAGCAAGGAGGTGATGGCCCCGCCTGACTTTGCCCTGTTCAGGGTGTCTGGATTGGCCCTGAGCTTCACATTTTTTGAGGGACATTGATCAACTGGAATGTATCATGAGAAGACAATCAGGATGGGGAAGGGGCTGCAGCCTGTGTCCTGGGAGGACCACTTGGAAGAATTAGGCTTGTGTAGCCTGAAGAAAGTCAGACTGCAGCACAATGTCCTTTCTTCAAGTCCCTGAGTAGTTTCCAGGACAGAGATGCTGCAAGAGGGGCACACTGATAGTATCAATGCCGTGTAGCAACAGACTTCAGTCAATAAAAGCAAGAAGCTTCAAAGAGTCAGAGGTAGACAAGGGTGATACTGGCTGGCTCAGGCAATAAAAAACTCCCCATTCTGGAGGGATGTCCAAACACAGTTGAAAAAACAGATGGAGAGGTTCACAGAACAGAAGGGAAAGCTGAGGAATCAGGTCTTAAAAAGGACAGAATTGGGGCTTCCCTGGTGGCGCAGTGGTAGAGAATCTGCCTGCCGATGCAGGGGACACGGGTTCAAGCCCTGGTCTGGGAGGATCCCACATGCCGCGGAGCAACTGGGCCCGTGAGCCACAACTACTGAGCCTGCGTGTCTGGAGCCTGTGCTCCGCAACAAGAGAGGCCGCGACAGTGAGAGGCCCGTGCACGGCGATGAAGAGTGGCCCCCGCTCGCCGCAACTAGAGAAAACCCTCGCACAGAAACGAAGACCCAACACAGCCCAAAATAAATAAATAAATAAATGAATTTATATATATATTAAAAAAAGGACAGAATTCAGGGCAGCAGCTAATAGATGAGCTTTTCTGAGTGTCACTGTCAGGATGAATCAGGTTGTCAGTAATTTGAACTCACATTCAAACTCCAGGGAGACTGCCTGACTGATCCCTCTGGTATCACACACCCCTCTTGGCTAGCAGGGGACAGGGTACATTGACCAACAGATAGTCCAATCATGACCACACCCATTGAAGGAGGGTGGGGATTTCCACAAAGCAAAATCAGGAAGATGTTATCAAAAGAAAGGGATGCTGTACCAGCATAATAAAGGGATTTGTGTCTTGCTTTTGCCAGGATAAGTCGACAGGACTTGTCAAGGGGACTCTAAAATCTGTTCCTCCAATTATATGTTAATTATATCTCAATGAAGCTGGGGGGAAAATGAAATAAAATAAAAATCCGTTCCTCCGATCTTTTCCATTATAGTGAGAGTAATGATTTCCCTGACCCTATAAAAGGCCCACAAACTGTATCAAGATCAAGGTCCTGGGTAACACTGACACTTTGAGATGTGGGTACAGACATCTTGGTGGAAAAAACACTGGAACGTCTGTTTCCATCAGCAACGAGAACCAAACATCCTTAAAGAACTTTCCAATGGAAACAACTAAAATATCTGGATGAAATATCTTTTAAAATGCATTGCTGGGGCTTCCCTGGTAGTGCAGTGGTTAAGAATCTGCCTGTCAATGCAGGGGACTCCGGTTTGAGCCCTGGTCCGGGAAGATCCCACATGCTGCAGAGGAACTAAGCCCGTGCACCACAACTACTGAGCCCACGAGCCACAACTACTGAGCCTGCGCGCCTAGAGCCCATGCTCTGCAGCAAGAGAAGCCACCGCAATGAGAAGCCCGCACACCGCAATGAAAAGTAGCCCCGCTTGCTGCAACTAGAGAAAGCCCATGCGCAGCAACGAAGACCCAACGCAGCCAAAGAAAAAAAAAATCTAGGGCCTATTTTAGGTTGAGAATGTACAAGGAGACTATACAAAAGTTGGGATTTCCAAAGGTATACATACTCAGGATAAGGGTGAATAAAATGCATTTTCTATTTCTTTTTTGTTTGTTTTTCGTTTCTTTTTTTTTTTCTTTTTTTTTAACGCATTTTCTTTTTGCCTTATATCCCAGACTTGAAGCTGAAGAAACTGGCAACCTGAAAACACCAAAGGGCACAGACAAAAATGCCTCCCAAAAGCCTGCTCTCCTCAGCCAAACAAGCAGGAAAAGGGCAGCCCAGCAAGACAGAAAACTACTCCAGTCAAACACCACAGAAAAACTGTGACCCACCCACACCCACACCAACAATGGCCAAGTGGGGAGCACGGACCCAATTACATGCTGTTGTGGTAAAATGAATGACGGTCCACAAAGGCACCCAGGTCCTAATCCCTGGAACCTGCAAATATTACCTTATGGCAAAAGGGTCTTTAATGTGATTAAGTTAAGGATCTTGAAATGGGGAGATTATCCTGGATTGTCCAGGTAGGTCCTAAATGTAATCACCAATGTCCTTATAAGAGAGGGGGAGAGGGAGATTTAACACAGAAATAGGAGATGTGACAACGAGAGCATGAGATCGGAATGACATGGCCATGAGCCAAGGAATACTAGCAACCTCTAGAAGTTGGAAGAGACAAAGAAAAGATTCTCTCCTGGAGCCTCAAGAAGGTGCTAGCCTTGCCAACACCTTGATTTTAGCCCAGTGAAACTGATTTTGGACTTCTGACCTCCAGAACTGTGAGAGAATAAATATGTGGTGTTTTAGGTCACCAAGTTTGTGGTAATTTGTTTTAGCAGCTATAGGAAGTTAACATAGCTATCTATCAGAAACTTACTTCTAATATAGGCAAGTTGAAAGTAAAAGGATCAAAAATATATATCATAAAAACATTAATCAAACAAAACAGGAGGGCTATATTAATATCAGGTAAAGTAGGCTTCAGAACAAAGAAAATTCCTAGGAACAGAGAAGGACTTTACCTAATGACAAAAGGGTAAACCCACCAACAACACTTAGCAATCCTAAATGTGTATGCACCAAACAACCGAGCTACAAAATATGTGAAGCAAAACTGATAGAACTGAGACAGAAACAAATTCACGATTATAACTGGAGACTTCAACAACCCTCTCTCAATAATTGATAGAACAAGTAGACAGAAAATTGTCAAAGATATAGAACAACTCAGTGATACCATCATACAAGAGGATGTAGTCAACATTTGTAGAACACTCCACCCAATAACAGCAGAATACACCTGCTATTCAAATGCCTATGGAAGATGTGCCAGAATAGACCATCTCCTGGGCCATAAAAACAAACCTCAATAAATTTAAGAGAATTGATATCATACAGACTTAGCTCTCCAAAGTTCTCTCAGAGAGATAACAAGAAGATCTCCAAATACTTGGAAACTGCACAGCACATTTCTAAATAGTCCATGGGTAAAAGAGAAAGTCTCAGGGAAAAAAAAAATTACCAATGGAAGTGAATGAAAATGAAAATACAACATGTCAAAACTTGCGGGAAATAGCAAAAGAACTGCTAAGAGGGAAATTTATATCACTAAAGGCATACATTAGAAAAAAGGAAAAATCTCAAATCAATGACCTAAGCTTCCACCTCAAGAAAACAGAAAAAAGATAATAGCGTCAATAATATTATAACTCTGTACGGTGACAGATGGTAACTAGTCTTATCATGGTCATCATTTTGTAATATATAGAAATATCGGGGCTTCCTTGGTGGTGCAGTGGTTGAGAGTCCATCTGCCGATGCAGGGGACACGGGTTCGTGCCCCGGTCCAAGAAGATCCCACATGCCGCAGAGCAGCTGGGTCCGTAAGCCATGGCTGCTGAGCCTGCGCATCCGGAGCCTGTGCTCCGCAACGGGAGAAGCCACAACAGTCAGAGGCCTGCGTACTGCAAAAAAAAAAAAAAAGCAATCCAACAGAGGAAAGATACCCTTTTCAACAAATGGTGCTGGAGCAACTGGACATCCACAGTCAAAAAACAAAAAAAAAACCCTCAACCTAAATCTCATACTTTATGCAAAAATTAACTTTAAATGGATAATGGACTTAAACATAAAATGTAAAACTACAGAACTTTTAGAGAAAATCTTTGGGATGTAGGACTAGGCAAGCAAAAAGTTCTTAGACTTGACATCAAAGCACAATGCATAAGAGAGAAAAAAATTCCTAAATAGGACTTTGTTAAAGTTAAAAACATTTGTCTAGGAAAGATCCTGTTAAAAGGAAGAAAAGACAAGCCACAAACCAGAAGAAAATATTTTCAAATCACATATTTGACAAAAGATTCATATGTAGTACATATACACCTCTCAAACTCAACAGTAAGAAAACAATCCAACTAGAAAATGGACAAAAGAGATATTGCACCAAAGAGGATAGATACATAGGTGACAAATAAACACATGAAAAGATGTTCAACATCATTAGCCATTAGGGAAATGCAAATTAAAACCACAATGAAATATCACTGCATACCTATCACAACGGCTATAATAAAAAAAAAAAAACAGCGACAACACCAAATGTTGGCAAGGAGTCAAAGAAACTGGATCATTCATAAAATGCTGACAGGAATGTAAAATAGTACTGCCACTCTAGAAAACAGTTGGCGGTTTCTTATAAAGCTAAACATATAACAACAATGTGACTCAGCAATTGCACTCCTGGGCATTTATCCCAGAGAAATAAAGATTATGTTCACACTAAAACCTGTGTATGAATATTTATGGCAGCTTATTCGTAATAGCGAAACTTCTGAAAAAAAAACAGATGTCTTTCAATGGGTAAATAGTTAAACTTTGGTACACCTGTATCATGGAATAATACTTAGCAATAAAAAGGAATAAACTACCAATACACCCAACAACTTGGAATAACCTCCAGAGAATTATGCTGAGTGAAAAAAGCCAATTCCAATAGGTAACATGCTGTACGATTGCATTTATATAACATTATTGAAATGAAAAAAATACAGTAATGGAGAACAACAGCTCAGAGATTGCCAAGGGTTAAGGAGAGGGTGCAGTTGGGAGTGAAGTGGGTGTGAATATGAAAGGAAACAGGAGGGCTTCCCTGGTGGCACAGTTGTTGAGAGTCTGCCTGCCGATGCAGGGGACACGGATTTGTGCCCCGGTCTGGGAGGATCCCACATGCCGCGGAGCGGCTGGGCCCGTGAGCCATGGCCACTGGGCCTGCGTGTCCGGAGCCTGTGCTCTGCAATGGGAGAGGCCACAGCAGTGAGAGGCCCGCATACCGCAAAAATAAATAAATAAATAAGGAAACAGGAGAGATCCTTGTGGTGATTGGCATGTTGTGTATCTTGAGTATATGAACGTTGCTATCCTAGTTGTGTTATTATACTATTGTTTTATAAGATGTTACTATTGGGGGAAATTGAGTAAAGGGTACATAGGATCTCTCTTATTTCTTTGTCTTTTTTTTTTTTTTTTGGCTGTGCCTCATGCCCTGTGGGATCTTAGTTCTCCAACCAGGGAATTCTGTATTTCTTAAAAGTGAATCTACACTTATTTTAAAGTATTAAGTTTTGACATAAAAATAAATCAGGTTAGGGAGTTCCCTGGTGGTCCAGTGGTTAGGACTCCACGCTTTCACTGCTGTGGTCCCAGGTTCAATCCCTGGTTGGGGAACTAAGATCCCATAAGCCACAGTGAGAGACAAAAAAAAAAAAATCAGGTTAATAAAATAAACCCTCTGTAGCTGTGATAATATCAGACAAAATCTTTTATGGCCCAAAACAAACAAACTAAACCTCACTAGAGATAATGTGGGTCACTTTATAATAATAACACTTTCAGTTCACCAAGAACATAATAACATTCTAAACTTGTCTGCACCTAACAACTTAGCTTTAAAATATACAGAGCAAGGAATCCAAATTGGAAAAGAGGAAGTAAAACTGTCACTGTTTGCAGATGACATGATACTATACATAGTAAATCCTAAAGATGTCACCAGAAAACTACTAGAGCTAATCAATGAATTTAGTAAAGTTGCAGTATACAAAATTAATACACAGAAATCTTTTGCATTCCTATATACTAGCAATGAAAGATCAGAAAGGGAAATTAAGGAAACAACCCCATTTACCATTTCAACAAAAAGAGTAAAATACCTAGGAATAAACCCACCTACGGAGGCAAAAGAAAGTTTTCTGTATCCAGAAAACTATAAGATACTGACAAAAGAAATCAAAGATGACAGAAATCAAAGATGACACACAGAATTGGAGAGATACACCATGTTCTTGGATTGGAGGAATCAATACTGTGAAAATGACTATACTACCCAAAGCAATCCACAGATTCAATGCAATCCCTATCAAATTATCAATGGCATTTTTCAAAGAATAAGAATAAAAAATTTTACAATTTGTATGGAAACACAAAAGACACCGAATAGGGGCTTCCCTGGTGGCGCA
Organism: Stenella coeruleoalba; assembly: GCF_951394435.1. Lineage (NCBI taxonomy): Eukaryota > Metazoa > Chordata > Mammalia > Artiodactyla > Delphinidae > Stenella > Stenella coeruleoalba. The sequence goes on from NC_137153.1 coordinate 89,155,358, forward strand.
GTGGTTGAGAGTCCGCCTGCCGATGCAGGAGACAAGGGTTCGTGCCCCGGTCTGGGAAGATCCCACATGCCGCAGAGCGGCTTGGCCCGTGCGCCATGGCCGCCAGGCCTGCGCGTCCGGAGCCTGTGCTCCACAACGGGAGAGGCCACAACAGTGAGAAGCCCGCGCACCGTAAATAGCCAAAGCAATCTTGAGAAAGAAAAACGGAGCTGGAGCAATCAGGCTCCCTGACTTCAGACTATACTACAAAGCTACAGTAAACAAGACAGTATGGTACTGGCACAAAAACAGAAATATAGATCAATGGAACAGCATAGAAGGCCCAGAGATAAACCCACGCACCTATGGTCAACTAATCTATGACAAAGGAGGCAAGAATATACAATGGAGAAAAGACAGCCTCTTCAATAAATAGTGACGGGAAAACTGGACAGCTACATGTAAAAGAATGAAATTAGAACACTCCCTAACACCATACACAAAAATAAACTCAAAATGGATTAAAGACCTAAATATAAGGCCAGATACTATAAAACTCTTAGAGGAAAACATAGGCAGAACACTCTTTGACATAAATCGCAGCAAGATCTTTTTTGACCCACCTCCTAGAGTAATGAAAATAAAAACAAAAATAAACAAATGGGACCTAATGAAACTTAAAAGTTTTTGCACAGCAAAGGAAACCATAAACAAGATGAAAAGACAACCCTCAGAATGGGAGAAAATATTTGCAAATGAAGCAACTGACAAGGGATTAATCTCCAAAATACACAAACAGCTCATGCAGCTCAATGTCAAAAAAAAAAAAACAACCCAATCCAAAAATGGGCAGAAGACATAAATAGACACTTCTCCAAAGAAGACATACAGATGGCCAAGAGGCACATGAAAAGATGCTCAACATCACTAATTATTAGAGAAATGCAAATCAAAACTACAATGAGGTATCACCTCACACGAGTCAGAATGGCCATCATCAAAAAATCTACAAACAATAAATGCTGGAGAGGGTGTGGAGAAAAGGGAACCCTCTTGCACTGTTGGTGGGAATGTAAATTGATACAGCCACTATGGAGAACAATATGGAGGTTCCTTAGAAAACTAGAAATAGTACTAACATATGACCAGCAATTCCACTACTGGGCATTTACCCAGAGAAAACCATAATTTAAAAAGATATATGCACCCCAATGTTCATTGTAGCTCTATTTACAATAGCCAGGACATGGAAGCAACCTAAATGCCCATCAACAGAGGAATGGATAAAGAAGATGTGGTACATATACACAATGGAATATTACTCAGCCATAAAAAGGAACGAATTTTTGTCATTTGCAGAGACGTAGATGGACCTAGAGACTGTCATACAGAATGAAGTAAGTCAGAAAGAGAAAAACAAATATCATATATTAACGCATATATGTGGAATCTAGAAAAATGGTATAGATTATCTTATTTGTAAAGCAGAAATAGAGACACAGACATAGAGAACAAACATATGGATACCAAGGGGGAAAGGGCAGGGGTGGGATGAATTGGGAGATTGTGATTGACATATATACACTAGTATGTATAAAATAGATAACTAATGACAACGTACTGTATAGCACAGGGAACTCTACTCGGTGCTCTGTGGTGACCTAAATGGGAAGGAAATCCAAAAAAGAGGGGATATATGTATACATATGGCTGATTCACTTTGCTGTACAGCAGAAACTGACACAGCAGTGCAAAGCAACTATACTCCAATAAAAAAATATATATATAGAACAAAAGTTGGCAGAATTAAAATACACCATCAGAACCCTCCTACACTGTTGGTGGGAATGTCAGTTGGTGCAGTCACTGTGGAAAACAGTACGGCGGTTCCTCAGAAAACTAAAAATAGAATTACCCTATGATCCAGCAATCCCACTCCTGGGTATATATCCAGACAAAACTATAATTTGAAAAGATACATGTACTCCAATGTTCATAGCAGCACTATTCACAATAGCCAAGACATGAAAACAACCTAAATGTCCATCGACAGATGAATGGATGAAGAAGACGTTATATATATATATATATATACACACACACACACACACACACACACACACACACACAACGGAACATTTCTCAGCCATAAAAAACAATGAAATGATGCTCTTTGAAGCAACACGGATGCAACTAGAGGTTATCATACTAAGCGAAGTAAGTCAGGAAGAGAAAGACAAATACCATATGATAATCATGTATATGTGGAATCTAAAATATGACACAAATGAAACTATCTATGAAACAAACAGAATCAGGGACATAGAGAATAGACTGGTGATTGCCAAGGGGGAGGGGGTGGGAGAGGGTTGGATAGGGAGTTTGGAATTAGCAGATGCAAACTTGTTTATATAGAATGGAAAAACAACACTGTCCTATTGTATAGCACAGGGAACTATACTCAATATCCTGTGATAACCCATAATGGAAAAGAATATTAAAACAAATGTATATATATATATATATATATATATATATGTATAACTGAGTCGCTTTGCTGTACAGCAGTAATTAACACAGCATTGTAATTCAACTATACTACAATAATAAATAAATAAATAATAAAATAAAATACACCAGCACAGTAAACACATCTCTCTCAATAATAATAGATCAAACAAACAAAAATATCCATAAGCATAGGGAATATTTGAACAGCTCAATTAACAAGCCTAACGTCATTCAAGGAATAGGGAACCCAGCAATAGAAGAAAACATTTTTGTTAGCACACATGGAACATCTATAAGTATTGACCAGGTGCTAACCCATAAAACAAGCCTCAAAAGATTCGTGTCAGACCGTAAACTCTGACCGTGCACTTAAGTTAACAATAACAACAACAACAAAAATAACTAAAGATAAAAAAAAAGAAAACTAAAGCACCCTACATGTTTGGAAAATTTAAAACAATTCTAAACAACTCAAAGAAGAAGTCTTAATAGAAATAGTAAGATATTTAAGATCAAACCATAAATAAAATATGGCATATCAAACCTGAGGGAGAGAGCTAAAGTGCTATTTAGAGGGAAAATTATAGCCTTAATATTTACCTTAAAAAGAACATTTTCAAAATTAATTAGCTAAGCAATCTAACATAAGAAATTAGAAATCATAAAATAATAAATCCAAAGAAAGGAGAAGATAATAAAGATAAGAGAAAGAATTAATAAAATATAAAAATACAATATAGAGATATCAACAAAGTAAAATCTGTATTTTTGAAAAGCTTAATAAAATAGACAAACTTCTGATGAGATTAATCAAAAGGGAAAGAGATTGAGAGAGAAGGCTCAAATAAATACAATTAATTATGGAAAAAGAGGACATAAACATAGATGCAGCACATCTTGCCATTGTGCACCAGAAGATATGTGCAAGAATGTTCACAACAGTGTGTTCATCAATTGTAAATAACTGAAAAAAACCCCACAAATGTCTATCAACATCAGAGTGCATAAATAAATTGTGGTCTATTCATACAATGCAATACTACTTGTGAAATTTCACTACAAGTGAAAATGAATGAACTACAGCTACAAACATCAACATGGGTGAATCTCAAAAACAAAATATTTAACATAAAAAAAGAAAAGTCACAGAGGAATATATGCCTTATTATTTCAGTCATAGAAAGTGCTAAATGGATGAAACTAAACAATACCTTTCTTGTTTAGGGATCTATACATATAGGAGTGATATTAGAAATATTTGCTGACTATTCAGCCAGGCACCAACTGATCAGGGTGGGTGCCCAGCCAACCAAAACAGACACCAGCTGTAAACAATGGGAAATACTGTACCGGAGCAAATGGCTGAATGTCAGTCCTCTATACCATCACGTTGTAACTAAAGAAACACATGGGGATGATTAGCACAAAATTATGTTAGTGATTATCCTGGGCGGGGAGGAATTAGGAAGCAAAAGGGGAGAGGAACCTAAGGGGTCTATGGCAATATTCTGATCTCTTAGGCTGGGTGGTGGCTTCAAGGATACTCATTTGATGATGATGATGATGTGTAGTGCATCAATTCCTTCTTTTATACGGATGATATATTTCACCAAAAACAGTTTTTAAAGACGACTGGACTTGGATTCAGAAGTCTTAGATCCACATCTATATAAATTTCTTACTAACTGAAGCTCAGAGAGATTGTGATCTAACCACCTTCGGTAACAGCCTCAAAACTAGCCTCCTGACTTATAGTCGAGTGCTCATTCCTCTACACCCAGTTCCATGGCAGAGCTTCCTTTAAGTTCCATTCTCTTGAGCATTAACGGTTTGTTAAATGTCACACGTAAAAGTTGTTGAACCCAGGGCTGTCAGGATATGCAACTCCAGGGTCACCATGCACACAGTAAGATACTGTCAGCACACATCTTAGATGTCTGCTTTCACCCCCAGAACATCCCCTTCGCAGCACCCTGACATCCAGACCAACTAACCATGCCTCTGACATAGCCAAGAAGGAGCAGAGTAGGGAGACTCTCGTCTACAATGGGTTCTCGAGTCCGCATGTCCACCCCATTCCTTCCACCCTTTGCCATTAGACAAACGGCAGAACCAAGAAAGGAGAAAGGACCTACTGAAGATTACCCAACAGGTCAGGGGCAGTACAGGACTCTGAGCTGCCTGCACTAGGCTGGTGGCCGTGGGGCCCATCCACCCACCTTCCATGGAAGCAACCCAGGTAATTAGTACTGATGCTAATGCCCCACTCTGGAGTTCCTGACACCTCGTCTTGGGCCCTTTCAAAAGGAGCATTTCAAATAGGAGCCAGCAACACTTACAGAGGGTGGGTCTTAATCCATAGAGGATCATTAGCTTCACCCAAGTGATGGGACATCCATCAGCACCTCCCATTCTTCCACCAATTATCTATCTACTAATTATCTGGGATTAAGAATTGACACGGAGCGACATGGTCATTAACCACATATTTGCATGGCTCATTCATGTTAGTGGGGCTGCTCAGTCTCACCGAGTCTAATTGGACACGCCCACAACGCTGCACAACACATTTACATCTGCTCGGCTGTCAGCAGCCAATAAAGGACGGCAGGATGTGCTTACTTGCAAAGGGACTTGGCTCTTGGCAAAATATTTTTGCAGGCAAGCTGGATGTCTTGGCTTTCTGGCAGCGAGGCTTAACTCAGAGCACGCAGACTGAGGCTCTGAGGCTTAACTCAGAGCACGCATTCAATATTCGACAGCTCAAGCACTGTAGCAAGCACAGCACTGACTCCAGGAAATTTTACAAAGGTGAAGGAGACACTGTTCCTACTACCTCGGAGGTTTACCACCAGTCAAGGAAACACATGTAAGCAGAGAGAGCTAAGGGCCCTGAGAGAGGGAAAAGCAGCATGCCATGGGAATGCAAGCCCAGGAGAGATGTTTGGCCTGAGAAATCAAGGGAGGCCTCGCAGAGATGGCACTTGCAGCACAGGGACAGATAGAGAGAGGAATTCCAGGCTGAAGGAACTACAAAAGCAAGGGCACGGAGATGTGCAAGGAAAACGGGGCGTGGCCTAGTGTAGACGGCACACATGCCATAGACGGGAAGGAGATGCCCTGGGTCATACCACAGAGAACACTGAATGTACTGCCAGGGTTTGGAAATGTTTCTGCTGGTTATGAGGAACACGGAAGGAATTTTGTTTCGGCGTGTAGGTGGGTGGGAGGGTGTTAGTAAACTTTTTATTGAAGGATAGCATACATATAGAAAAGTGCAAACATTTTCACTAACTGACCACACCTATGTAAACAGCACCCAGCTAAAGAAAGAAATCATTACTAAAAACTCCAGAAATCCCTTTTGGCCCCCTTTCAGGAACTACCCAATCACAAGAGAAAGAACTATCCTGATTTTAACACCATAAATTATTTTCCCCTACTTTCTTGCATTTGGCTTCTTTCACTCAAAGCAATGTTTTCAAGACTCATCCATGTTGCTATACATAAAAGTAGTTTGTTAGTTATCTTTATGTTAATATCCCATTGTATGAAGGTATCACAATTAATGGGCAACATTTAGTTTCCAGTTTGGGGCTATAAATCTTCTTGCACATGACTTCTGGTGCTTTTATGGGTGCTTTTATCCATCTGCTGTGTACCCATCTAGGAGTGGAATTGTTGGGTCATAGGGTATGCATATATCTACTTGAATAGACAGTGCTAGTTTTCTAAAGTTGTTTTGTCCATTTACAGACCCACCTAGCATAGAGTGTGGTGCTTAGAAAAGAGGGAGCTGGGACAAAGGGACCAGCCACGAGGCCATGCAGTAAAGCCCAGGAAAGAGATAATGAAATCAGTGGCAACAGAACTGGAATAAAAAAGGCTGATAAAAAGAGGCACTGTAGGGTGGAACACATAGGCTGTGGACACAAGGGAGAAGTGGACTTGAGAGGGAGGTGGAGGAAGGTTCCTGTATGGGGTGGCTGGCTCGGTGAGGGTTGTCAGGTTTGAAGGCAGGAGAAAACATCTTAGTTTGGGACACATCGAGTTTGAGATGTACGACAGACAATATGAAGATGTCCAATAAATTGCTGGTTACGTGGGTCTGTTCGCTAAGGGATGAGGTCAAGGCTGGAGACACAGCATTAGGATTTATCATCACAGAGGCAGGGGTTGAAGCCAGGTGTGGCTGAGGTTTCCCAGGGGCGTTGTGTGGAATCAAGGAGAGGAGGGCTGAAGACCAGCCACCCACCTTGACGGGATGAGCAGAGGAAGAGGAACGAGAGACAACATTGCTTCGGTCTGAAACACTCACAGGGGCTGTGAGGCGTGAGTCAGGCCCTTAGAGCCCAAGCAGCAGCCTGGGGTCCATCTCACCAGCCACGTTTTCTACTCAATGAACTTGCATCACTAACCTCAAAGCTGCATTGCAAAATCTGCATCAGACTGCGTACCTCTGGCAGCACCCTAGGGACAATGGGCACCAGAGACTCATAGCATCTTGGGGGCTGGGAGTCCTCTTCCCCACCTCCACACATCTCTGCAAAGATTGTATCCAGCACCCCAGGCAGGGAATTCAAACTCCCCATGGCGGTCCATTCCACTATTGAGTGAGTGAGGCTAGAAGAAAACCTTTCCTTACAAATGCAGTCTCACGATGTTAGAAGTCAAAGGAAGAGAAAAAATCGACCCTCCAATGGTGATGACCCTGGATAGAGTAAGATGCTAGGCCTCTGCATTCTGGAAACTCTGATTCTACTAACGTAGCCACGAGCATCTTCCTGTTGGGGTCATGGCACTTGACCCCTCACAGGAAGCGGCAGTGATTTCACTACCGTTCGCACCCTGGCTGGGGACGTGCTCATCTGCTGCAGGCATTCCTCTGGCTTCATCAAGCAGTGAGTTCTGCCCTGGAATGTGGCCAGGCTCTCAGGACTGAGGCAGTGCATGCCACGGCACAGATCCACCAGGCTGGACACGCGGAAAGAACGAGCAGCGGCTGGCTGAGAGCGAGCCCACTGCTAGTAAGGTGGGCACGATGCCATGAGGTTCAACGTCTTTTTCTAAATATTTACCTGCACCCGCCCTTTGTGGATCTCTGGAGAAGAAGGAAGACAGATATAATTAAGAAATGGCTCGCCCCCACTTGCCACCTTGGGGAGATTTGTGAAAGAAACAGGCATACAAGAAGGAAAGGTAGTAGCTGAAACTTCTTTTCTTTTTGGCTTTGTTTTTAGCAATTTCCAAAACACCCACCTACGTAGCCTCTGCATGATCTGAAATATGGAGGTTTGATATCTGGGAAAGGCATCACAGAGGAAAACTGCCCTTGAGCCTCAACAGAAAGGGTCTCATCAGCCACTATTAACAACTGACACAGCATGAAACTCCAAAGTGTTAACCCTTGGATACGTGTTTGCCAACTGAAAAGACATACATCACGTTCTCTGGACTACAAGCCATCCATTCCATTAGACCTCAGACTGAGGATTCTTAGGAATTTTCCAAAATTTGCAGACTTCGGAAGTAGTTAGCGTCTATCCAAGATGACAGAACAAGATTAGCTTTCTGGTTCTACAGAATCCTTTTTCTTTCCCTTTGCTTTACCACTCATCTTGCCTATTATTGTACACTGACACCCTCTATTTTCTCAAGACGATTCCCATTATCTTCATCCTATTACTTTTGACCCCCTATGGTCATGACACTTGCCCAATCCATAGGCATGGAATCCCACCAAGCACAGCATATGACCAGTAAACAAGGTATGGGAATAGCCCATGGTCGTGGGATGCACAGCTTGATATCACATAATGCACCTGGAGGCGGCCAGCCTCACAGAATGCTGAAATGCCCTTCTAAAGGCACAACCAATGTACTAGGCACTCTGTAAGAATAGAGTGCCATTCTTCAGGATGCAGTGCATTTGTTAAATCAGAGACCCCCTATAGGTGCATGTGCCCCAGCAGGAAGGATAGATGGCCTGGGAACCAAGGGGTGGAAGCAGCAGTGGCCCCACTAACCGTCAGTCCCAATGTCCACTGTGTAACTTTGTGCTTCCCATCTCTGCACCTCTGGCCTCTGCAGGGTCACACCTGCTCAATCTCATATGAATCCACCAGTATGGGAATATATACTATGGCTTATCAGTTGGACTTCTTGACTGGAACTTACTTGTTTTATAGAAAATTGGTTGATCTTCTCAACTTCTTGATTGTTGTGGTGGTTTCACTGGTATATTTATATGTTAAAACTCATCAAATTGTACATTTTAAACAACTGTACCTCAGTAAAGCTGTAAAAAAATAGAAAATTTGAGAAGTTACGTGAAATGCCTGATCTCAAATGAAAAAAAAAATACTGAGATTTCAATAGAGAGTTTGGTAGAAATATAAAAAGTAGATAGAAAAATCAAGAAATCCTTCACAGAAGAAGTAACCATAGGCATGATTCAAAATTAATAAAGTATATTTTCATATACAACTCCAACTGCTCTCTTTAAAAGCTGAAGCAGCTTAAAGAGAAGGCCTCTCCTACTCTTCAAACCAGGATGGGTTTGAATGTGCAGGTTGGGGCAGGGCTTTAGGAGAGGGGAATTGCTCTGTGTAATAAAGGAGAAGCATTATAATGCTGGGGAAAGGGGAGGCGCCTGGGAGAGAGGAGAGAGGAACCAGGACCAGCAGGGTGGGACACTGCAGGGGTGAATTAGGGTGAGTTGAGAGCCCTCAGGGGCAGAGCAACACAAAAGGGACTTCGAGAGAAAAGGAATTAATCAGAGAGGATTTTTAAGTTGTTTACCATGGTGTATGCCATGGGCCTCTCTCCCTCGGGTCACTCCCACACTATCTTTTAAAAAGGCTGCATTGCTCACTAATTCTTTTATATGAAAATGGATTTTTCGGGAAATGTTGAAGGGGACAGGGATGAGTTGTATGTCTGTGTTGATGCAAGGCAAAAACAGATTATGCGGAGAAGCTGGAGCTAAAGACTTCAGCGTAAATCCCTGGAAATGAACAAAAAATTATAGGAGAACTTCAGAGTTTCAAAAGCTGTGGAACTGGTGAGATTCAAGTTGAGATCTCCCAGGGGTAAAGAAGGACCCAGTTAATATCTAGGTTTTAGGCGGAAGAAACAGGAAATAGCATAAGATATATATGTGATATGATGAAAAGATGGAGTAGAGAATAAAAAAGGCCCAGAGAAGGGTAGAGGGATTTAGAAAGCGTTGAGGGACCTGCTGGGCTGAGAGGCTATAGTTCACCTACACTCTTTGTCCCCCCAGCCCCCCAACCACCTCCCTAGAGAAACTGAAGATGAGCCCCCAGCAGTAACTGAGTTTTATTTTTTTCCTGCCCCTCTTCCCAGTTTTCTAAATTAAGTTATGTTGGCCCAGAGAGACAACTGAGATGGGAACTCTGAGGAAAGAAGAGAATATCATCTTTGTGGGCAGGGGGGGCTAGAGTATAGCGTCTAGGGACTTTATCCAATACCCACAGACCATCTGTTTGGTGTTGTAGCGAGGTCTGGGAAAAAAGAAACCCAATCACGCAATTCAGGAGCCATGGATTGGATTATTAAGAGAGTTCAGAAAAACTGACGGAACGGAGTCCTCAACACTGGTTCATCAGTCATTCCCCAGCCCCACCCCCCATCCAGGTGTCTTAGCCAAGCCTTTCCTCTGTGTTAGGGCTGATCTGAATAGCAATACTGAGCTTCTGAAAGCTTCTAATCAGATGCTGGAGCCCCAGTGCTGTCCTCAGGGAGCAGAACCTCACCTTCTGGAGCAAATCCTATCTGAGATTTTGTCCCCTTCCTCAGGAGAGGTCAGTCTACTAACTGAAGAAAATCAACTGTGGATCCCACACAGAAGACCTTTCTGCAAGGTTTTCAAGAAAATAATATTTTTATCCACTTTATAAATGAATAAAAGAGAAGTAAATTAGAACTCTGTTAATGCAAAGTAGAAAGATTTAGTCGTGAATTATGATCTGCCTAAAGAGAGGAGAATAAGGATTGAGGCCAAGCCCCTCATTCCTTTTTCGTTTTGCAGCATCAGTGCAGGGAAGAAGAGGAGCAAAGAGGGAGCATTTTGTGGGTAAGGTTCTGCCTATTCAGTCCAGAGCTCTCAAGGGTTAACCTTAATCTCTCCTTTCCGTAAGACCCAGGTCCACATCCACAGTCTCTAAGGATGTCAGCTGCTAGAGCTCATCACTCTTAGAAAACAAAGCTCTCAGCAGGGAGAGTCATAGGAAGGAGTCAGAACCAAGAACACTTCTCCAGTTCCCTGCTAGGTCCATCCCTGGGAATGGAAGAATGGTGGAGCGGGCCTGTGGGTCTTGACCACTAGGTGGCAGTGTGAGACACGGTGGAATGGATATCTGGAGGCAGACCTTTTGGGTCCTGTTTTGGGACAAATTGTTTAATTTTCCTAAGGTTCAGATTCCTCCTTGAGATACATTTGACCTTCATCCCTCACACTGTGGTTATGAGGATCAGATGGGATAAAGTATAAAATGCTATTCCATCCCTGAGCCTGTCTATTGTTGTCACTGACTGTTTGACCTTGTACAATAATGCTTGGGGCTCTTGAAGTCTAGTCTCCCAAAAGCCTCCCCCAGAGGACAGTTTTGCTCAGCCTCCTATAAGATCCTTTGCTCCTACCTTCACCGCATGTGACCAAGTCTCCTTCTTTCCCAGCTTAGAGAGTTTGCCAGAAAGGAGAACATGTGACATGGGACCTGTTGACTGGTTGGAAAAACGGGTATTGATGAAGCTCTTCTCTTTCTTTCCTTCCCCCTCTTCCTAGCATATGGCTTCTGTGACTGCAGGGCCCCTGTGCAACCGAGGCTGACATGAGAGGGTAATCCTATAGGGAAGGGAAGTTGAAAGAAGCACCCTCCTTGAAGAAAAAAAGAAGCATCTTGAAGTCAGTGATGTAGGGAACGTGACTCCTGCCAGGCCTGCTGGGCCCTCCTATCCTCATTCTGCTCCCAGATGCAGCATACAACGTGTCTTTTGCAGCCATCTGGACAAGCTTCTTGATGATAACAGTTTGCGGCAAGATCCCTGCTGGGAGGATCATGATAGAGTGACTGTAGAAGCTGATCTTCTGATGTCTGGGGAGGTTGGGAAGCTGCTGCTTCCTCTGTGTCCTTTTGCCTTCCACAGCTCCTCCGCCTGAGCGCTCCCCTCCCTCAGAGTCCTGTCTCTGGGGGACTTGGCAAGCAGGTGCGCTGAGGAGGTAGCTTCTCTTCCTCAGCCCTGATCTGCAGGAGCTCCAGGAGATACAAGTCACAAAAAGAGTGCATTTCCAAATTATGGAGCAGAGAGAAAAGGAGGAGGGACACTACCTAAGCAACTGAGGCAGACTACCAATGAAATCTTCTAGAACTTTTTTTTTACTTTATTAAAATACTGAGTTTATTTCACATGTATATTTTAATCTCCCCACCATTTTCATTTGTCTGACCACCACTACTACTATGTCCTATCATAACATTCTAGACATACTTAAAACCAAGCAAAGGGTGGAGTTCCATCTTTAAAAACTAAACATGCATTTTGGACAACACATTCTTGGCAATGGAACCTGGACAATATTTATCAGACATGGTAGGGAAAGTTCTCACTCTTCATTATAAAAAGGACAGCCAGATATCAACTATTTTCTTTCTATCTATCTATCTATCTACCTATCTATTATCATCTATTTTTGGCTGCGTTGGGTCTTTGTTGCTGTGTGCGGGCTTTCTCTAGTTGTCGTGAGCGTGGGCTACTCTTCATTGCGGAGCATGGGTTTCTCATGGTGGTGGCTTCTCTTGTTGCAGAGTATGGGCTCTAGGTGCGTGGGCTTCAGTAGTCGAGGCACGCAGGCTCAGTAGTTGTGGCTCGTGGGCTCTAGAGCACGAGCTCAATAGTTGTGGCGCATGGGCTTAGTTGCTCCGCGGCATGTAGGATCTTCACGGACCAGGGCTTGAACCCGTGTTCCCTGCATTGGCAGGCGGATTCTTAACCACTGTACCACTAGGGAAGTCCCTAAACTATTTTCTTAAAGAGACTTCCTCCACTGCCAGAGATCTTGAATAGCCTTCCGGAAACAATTCTTCACTTAACTGATGAACTTGGCTTCCACTCTGGGAAGGGAACCACCTTTTTCTATACTTGCATTTTTACTTTAATGTCTTCTACAGAGCTAGGTCCTTTCTGTGTTTTAGCAGTCTTTTCCTGTTTTTTGAAGGATTCTTGACCTTTTGATCTTGGTGTTGATGGTTTTGAGTCTTTTCCATTCTGGTTTGATTTTTGTGCACTTTTGGCTGGAGTATCTTGTACAGATTACTGGAGCTTTTTCTTCAGCTTCCTCATCATCAAAGTCATCATCATCGTCATCTGCATCATCATCGTCACCTTCATCAGCAGCAAGTTTTACTTTTTTCCGTGGAAACTTGCTACCACTTCCAGGGGCAGAACACTTTCCAGGTATACTTAGGAGTGTCACATCCTCCTCCTCTTCATCTTCTCACTCTGCATCTTCCTCCACAGCTACTAAATGCTGTCCACTAATAATGCACAGGCCCTGAACCACACTTCAACCATCAGACCACAGCTGGTGTTATTTCAAAGCCCCCAAGGGAAACCATTGGCTGTACAGACATCTTTGAAGTTGCCAGTGTTACCTGAATTGGACTGCCTTCATAATTCATCGCCTCTGCTCCAACAATGTGCAATTCATCCTTTGCACCAGCCCCTAAACTGAGGGTTCTAAAAGATAACTGGTGCTCATTTTCATCATTATCGACCTTAAAGTGATAATCTTTGTCGGCCTTTAGTTCACAACCGAAAAGATAGTTCTGGGACCTCAGGGGACTCATGTCCATGTCCATCGAATCTTCCATCGGTTGTTGGCATGCACTTAGGTGGGAGAGAAAGCGGACGGAGGTAAACGACTACTGTTCCGGAGAATAGCCGCGAAGGATGGAATCATACCAGGGCTGGGGCTACTTTAGTCTCTTGCAGACACACAGGACACCGCAGGCTCCCAAGCCTTGTGGAGCACCATAGACAAACCAAAGCAGCTGCAGTCCTCGGCAGTTCCCAAACCCCAAAACTTGAAGGGACTCTTTGCAGAAGTGGAGCCAGCTCTTCCAGGGTGTTCCCTCTCTGCATAGTGAGTCCCTGGGGCTACTGTCCTGGTCTTGGGTGGCTGACCCCCACTAGGGTCTCCCTTTGCCTTATTCAGTGGATTCCCTAATGGGCCCAGTCCATATTCAGGCTAAAATATCCCCATTGCAGCCCCAGCCCTAGCCCCCTCTGATCTTGAACCCTGCCCCAATCCCAGCCCCTAACTCAGGCCCACCTTCAACCTCTCTCCCATTCTGTCACCCCAGATAGGGCCTGTGGAGTGTCCTTCTCTGAACCCCAGGATGAAGGGCAGTCTCTCATCCCAAAAGAAATTCAACCCCGAGACTGGCACTTATTCTAGAAGCAGCTGGAACTCTTTCCGGTCCAAAGAGCTCAGGAAACCTTTCATCCTCTAGCTCCCAACGTTCCGCAGTGCAACATGGCCTCTCTGTCCTAAGTACCAGGCTCCATCCTTGCTAGAGAATTTCCTATTATCAATGAGATCTGGTGGCAGCTGGAGCACCACCTTTGAAAGAGCTTCATCCAACACTGGGCCCACCTGGCACAGATAGAGCCTCAGGGCAAACTAGCAGGGAATTCTTGGCCAAAGGGCAAACGTGAACCTTCACAGCCCTCTGTGGTAGGGGCCAAAGCAGCAAGGAAGAATCTAGGCCACATGACATTGAGGCAATCAGGAAATTTCCATGTGAAGGGACAGGCAAGGTGACCCACAAAGAGTCTGGTGCATAGCCTGAGGAAGAGCCCCCAAATAACCCAGGTATTTAGAAAGCTATCCTGGGAGGAGTCTAGGGTCTGACTCTGAGGAGACAGAAAGTGACCTGGTATGTCACTCAGGGGGCTCAACAGAAAACCTAGACCAGAGGCAACTGGAAAACACCCTAAAGATTCATTTGGACAAGAACTTGGGTAGATGTCTCCAGCAGGAGCCCTGTAGGTGTGTGTAGCTCATGGCTTGTTGCCACCTATACACTGCCCCCTCCTGGGGAGTCTTATGGCCACTTGGAAACTGGAAATTCAGCACCTTCAATGAATCAGGAACACTGCCTGAATACCTCTTGGAAGCTTTCCTTCCTTGATCTAGGCATTAGACAAGCACTAGAAGCCCAGATTACATGGTTTGGGGTACAGCAAAGGTAGAGCTTACCTCTCAAGTTCCCTGAATCCATAAAACCGTTTAGCTGATAGAGACTCAGTCATGGCCCCTTCCTCAGTCCACCTTCCTCTCTCAGCCACCCATGTTTCAGGGATGGCTAAGCCGAGGTTGCTTAGCTCTTTGAAAGAAACCCTTAGGCAGGTCAGGAGAGAAGCTGACGACAAAAGTTCAGTCTCCATCTTGGATAGTCCTCTCCCGGTTCCTCAGCTGTAAACAAGGAAGGCCAGACAGCCCTGAGATGTTGGTTATTGTTCACACAAGACCTTCAGTCGGAGGAGAAGAACAAACTTTTTAGCTCCTCCCACCATCATCATGGACAAACTGTGGCAGAGTGGGAATGTATGGGGGACAAAAGAGGCAGTCCAGAGTCACTCCAAGTCAAACAATGGCAGGACATGACCCAAGGGATGAGAGTGGAGTCATGTCCCAACAGACTCTAGTCACAGAGAAGCAGTACCCCAGAGGCAGAGAACAGGGAGGAGAGGGTCTGGAGGTAAGCATCTTCTTTCCATTTTAGGAAAAGGATGTTGGAGATTAATTTAGGGGTTCCTTCAAAGGCCAAAAAGTCCAGGGAAGAAGTTCAAGATGACTGCAGCTCCTGAGCCACAACTGGAAGATGTTCTGAGAGCCTGTGAGCTGGAAGATGTACAGAAACTAAATGGCTGTCTGAGCGGTCAAGGGGTCCAGTGACCAAGGAATCTCCCTCCCCCCTTGAGGAGTGTTGGTTGCCCAAGATCTGCAAAGGCCAAGCCTTAAAGAGCAGCTTGCTCATGGACTGAGGCTCATACTGGAGGTAGAGATGCAGAGCCAGCCTCAGGATTTTCCCACTGAAGTGCTCCTTGCCTCAGAGAGTCTGCCTACTCCATTTCCTTAAATCTATAAATCAATTTGAGGAGAGTTGACATCTTAATAACACCATGCCCTTCAATTCACAACATTGTAGATCTCTCCATGTACTTAGACCTTCTTCAATTTCCCTTGGCAATGTTCTTTAATCTTCCTTGTACAGCTATATCTTGATAAATTTATCTTGATAAACATATCTTGATAAATTTTATCCCTATTTCATATTTTTACATGAATGCTATCTTTAAGTTTCCAATTGTTCATTGCTAATATATAGAGATAAAATTAATTTTTGTTTTTTGACCTTATATTCCATAACTTTGTTAAACTTATTAGTTCGAGTGGCTTTTTCTGTTGACTCTTTAGGATTTTCTACATAGACATGTCATCTATAAATAAGGAAAATTATATGTCTCCCTTTCCAATCCATGTGTTTTTTCTTTCTTTTTCTTGCCTTACTGCATTAGCTAGTACCTCCAGTACAATATTGAATAGAAATGGTACATGTAGACATCCTTGTCTTGTTCTTGATCTTAGGTTGGAAAGTATTCAGTCTTTCACCACTAAATATGATGCTGGCTGGTTGTTTTGTAGATGGCCTTTATCAGACTGAGGAAGTTTCCTTCTATTCCTGGTTTTGAGTTTGTTTGTTTGTTTTTTTTACCAGGAATGGATATTATATTTGGTCAAATGCTTTCTCAGCATCTATTGAAATGAACATAGCGTTTTTCTTTTTCAGTTTGTAAATATGATGATTATGTTGATTTATTTAATGTGAAACCAACTCCACATTCCTGGGATAAATCATACTTGGTCATGATATATTATCCTTTAATATGTTGTTGGATTAAACTTCCTAAAATTTTCTTTAGAATTTTTGCAAATAAGAGATATTGGTTTGTAGTTTTCTTTCTTGTAATATTTTTGTCTGGTTTTGGTATTATGGTAATGTTGCGATCATAAAATGAGCTGGAAAGTATTCCCTCCTTTTCAATATTTTAAGAGTTTATTTAGAATTATTTTTTCTTCCTTGTTTGATAGAATTCACCAGGGAAGTCATCTGCACCTGAAGTTTTCTGTGAGAGAAGGTTTTTAACTACAATTCCAATTTCTTTAATAAAGGCTCTTCAAGTTATTTACTTCTTCTTTAGTGATTTCTGGTAATTTGTATATTCATATTTTTTATTCATTTCATCTAAGTTTTTAAAATTTATTGACACAAAGTTGTTCATAATATTCCTTTTAAATATTAGTATAATTAATAGAGGTGTCACCTCTCTTCCCTGATACTATTAATTGGTTTTTTCTTTTTTTCTAATCAGTCTGAGCCAGAAGTTTATCAAGTTAATCTGAAATAACCAGCTTTTGGTTTTATTGATTTATTTAAAATTTTCTGTTTCATTGATTCCTGCTTTGGGTTTAATTTGCTCTTTTTGCTGCAATTTATTGGGATTTTAGCAAGCAACAGAAACAAATGCATGGGTTCACTCCATGTTTATCCAGAAATCAGAGATGTGATTTGAGGGGAACTCAGTTCCCCCTCAGTTCCCTGGTCAACTCAGTTTTAATTCCACTTCATGGCTCTTCCATTTGAATTTATGGAATAGCCATTTGTAGATTCTCCTAGGCTGGAAACCCTAGAGTTATTAGTGTTTAAGAATGTTGGTTCTCGGGGCTTCCCTGGTGGCGCAGTGGTTGAGAGTCCGCCTGCCGATGCAGGGGACACAGGTTCATGCCCCGGTCTGGGAAGATCCCACATGCCGCGGAGCGGCTGGGCCCGTGAGCCACGGCCACTGAGCCTGCGCGTCCGGAGCCTGTGCTCCACAACGGGAGAGGCCACAACAGTGAGAGGGCCACGTACTGCAAAAAAAAAAAAAAAAAAGAATGTTGGTTCTGGGACTTCCCTGGTGGTGCAGTGGATAAGACTCTGTGCTCCCAATGCAGGGGGCCCGGGTTCAATCTCCGTCAGGGAACTAGATCCCACATGCATGCCGTAACTAACAGTTCGCATGCCACAACTAAGGAGCCTGCAAGCCGCAACTAAGGAGCCTGAGAGCTGCAACTAAGGAGCCCGTGAGCTGCAACTAAGGAGCCCGCGAGCTGCAACTAAGGAGCCCGCCAGCAGCAACGAAGACCCAGTGCAACCAATAAATAATTTTTTTTTAAGTTTCAAAATCAATATAAAAAAAATGTTGGTTCTGCAGTTTTACAGACTCAGGATTTACATCCTAAGTCTTCCCCCTTTCTAACCATGAGACCTTGTAGAGTAATTTAATGTCCTTGATCCTCAGCTTCTCAACTGTATAATGGAAATAACAGTATCTTTCCTCATAATGAGATAATCCATGTTAATTAAAACTCTTAGCTCTGTACCTAACCTGAAGTGCTTAATAAATGTTAGCTATTATTTATTACTATTTTTTCATGACTTTCATCACAAAAATCCATCCTGCCCTAAAAACCCCTTTATCATTTAAGGATTTTGTCATGTTAACCCCTCCTGTTAAATAAACTCACTTTCCACTGCTCAAGAGTGTGGTAGCTAAATGTTACAAGCTAGCTTTTGTTTTATAGCAAATCATCCCAAAATTAGTGGCTTAAAATAAACATTTTTTTCCCCTCATGATTCTTTGTGCTGGCTGGCCATCTAGGCCAACTCAGATATAGCTGGATGATACAGGATGGCTTCACTTATATGTCTGGTGACTGGTTCAGTATCAGCTGAGACTCAGCCATGATCTCAAGCAGGCTAACTCAGGCTTGTTTGTGTGGTAGTAGGAGTCCCAAGAGGAAGAGAGGGCAAGCTCTGATGACCAAGCTCCTCCCACCTGAGGACCCAGCGGATATTCTGTGCATGGCTTCACTAATCAATCCATTTTATGTCACTTGATTTCTCCTTGCCTTGTTTGCAAGCTCTTCTTACTCATGTTGTCCTCCTAGATTGACGGTATCTTTGAATGTGACCTTTTATCTTGGCAAAGACAGGATACTGGGCAAAGAACTAAGGAAGAGAAATCTCCAGCTCCGATATGAGGGGGTCCCTGACTTGAAGTCCCTGAGGTCCCTGGATAACCAGCCTAACCCCTCTGGGACTCGGTCCTGCCTTGGCTCTGCCAGTTCTCTGACCTTGACTCCTCCCCAACCCAGGCAGAGCCTGAGCCTCCAATCTGTTGACAGCCCTACTCCACCGCCAACGCAAGCTCAGCTCTGCCACCTGTGACCGTGCCAGCCTGCCCTTCTTCCTAGTCTGCCCCACCTCCATCTCAGCACAGTCCCCTGACCCAGTGGGAATAGTCGATCCCCAGCTCTGAGCCTCTCCTTTCCTGCTGACTGAGCTCAGAGCTCCCATTGTGACAGTGGGTAAGGGCCAGCCCTGGGGATCCAGGGAGAGCAATCCCCAGCAGTCAAATGGCCTGTGAGCTCACTAAATGCAATCAGACAGAGACCCAGTGGGAGGAGCTGACGAGTGAAATGATCCTGCAAGCAGAGACCCATCCCTTTGTCTAGCCTGGACGAACTGCACAGGTTTGGCAAGTACGGAGCTAAGGTGCTCTCAGCAGCTCAGCCCTCTACCAGCAACACCATCCCGCACAGGCGCCTGTCTTCTGCCTGGAGGCCCAATGCCTTATCCAAAACCCTGTCTGGGAAGAAGAGAAAAAGTCAGTGCATCCTTGGGGACAAGCTGCCCAGGCCCAGCCAGTTTACCTGCTCCAAACTGGCTCAGCTCCACAGCTGATGTGTGACCTGGGTGATGTCTGTTTCTGTGATCCACATGTGATGCTCCAGGAAAATATATCTCTAACTATATTTACCAGATTGGGGGGGGGGGGTGGGGGCGCGAGGACAAAGTTACATATTTATATAAATCGAACTTATTCAAGTTAGGACATTTAACTCTCCTTATGTTCCACCTATAAAAATAACATGTGCTCATGATTAGAAAAAAAATCCACAGCATACTGAAGAGAATAAAGTGAGAAGTTCCCTTCCCCAATAAGCCCCCAGAGAACATGCCCCCACCCCCAAGCAACCATCGTTAGCATACTTGTATTTATCCTTCTAGAAGTCTTCTACATATGTATAAACATGGATTTGTATAACTTCATTTGACATGTATGAATAGAACATTATAACACATACTTTACTATTTATGTTGTATTGGTGAGCTTTCTCACATGGCTACATGACTAAATCCTTTCAAAAGGATTTAGAGAGTCCATGACTTAAAAGCATGCAATAACCCAAAAACCTATTTTATAAATAAGCTTTCTGGAACTCACAACACCTTTTCAGAGAAATAATGTTCTAAATCAGGGTCCATAAACGTCTTCTGTAAAGGGCCAGATGGTAAAATCTTCAGCTTTGCATGCCATATTCTGTCACTGGTTCAGCTTTGGGGGCTGTTTGCTTTTGTTTACAATCTTTTAAAAATATAAAGACCAATCTTAGCTCCTAGGTGACACAAAAACAGGCTGTGGGCCAAACTTGGCCTTCAGACTATAGTCTGCTGAGCCCTGTTCTAAATAGCGGTTAGGTTCCCAGCTTAGTGCCCAGAAGCAAAATCCACCCAAAATGTTGCTAAGATACCAAATGAGTCAACATATTTTAAATGGCTTTGTAAACTATAACGTCTATACCACTGTGAAGAATTATTAGACTTCTTCAGTTTTTAGCATGTGGTGATTTTTAAAAATAAAATTAGTTAACACTGAATAAAAAAGTTTTACGCATCTTGAACTGCATGAAGCATTAGTGAAGAATCTGAATAGACTTCTCAAGTTATCTACAAAGTAGAAAAAGTAGGAAACCCTGCATTACATCCAACCCTACCGTTTTTGTCAGCACAACATAAACATACATTGACTCAAAGTTGATTGGTCTGTGTGGCTTGAGTTCGTAGGCCAAGTAGCACCCTCCATCAGAAAACAGAGAGGGTACCGCTGAGTTTTTGCCCCCCACCCCCTGCCGTCACTGTGGGTACTGGAAAGGCTTTTCTTGTGCTTGTCACTCACAGTCACATGCACCGACCTAAACCTTGAGCCCTCTGTGAGTCCCACTTCCTGGAACCCACAGAGGCAGAGAGGGGGCAGAGAGCAGATCAGAGAGGATGCTGGAGAGTCGTTTGGTGGCTACCCAGATGAGGAACCTTATTTTTAGCAATGACCAAAAATCCCTATTATATTTCATTGAGCTTTTTTAATCCTTACAACTTGTCTCTTCTCTGTCACAGAGGTAGAACTTACCTTAATAATTTCACATCATGATTAATTCTATTTTCTTATAAAAGAAATGTAAAAAAAAAAGCTAAATAAATAAAAGAAATGCAGACTTACCCTGCAATATCTGGGCTGGAATCAGGAAAGAAGGTGAGAGAGAAAGGGTCCTGAAGAGGATCGTGCGTGAGAAAGGGACTGAGCTGGGGACTGTGTGCATGGGCAGTGAAGGCGGTTCCTGGTACATGTGCAACCTCAGGAGGGAAAGCCGGGGGGGGGGGGGGCAGGTGGCAAAATGTCAACTGGGTCCTTAAGGTGGGGCACTTTGTGACAGCTCCCTTAGTAAAACGTCCTATAACTTGCTAAAAGAAGTTCTTTTTTTAAAAAAAATTCTGTAATGATAATAAAACAAGACCTTCCATACACTGGATTTTAGGGACCCCTTGATTCTCCTGAGTCTGCTTGTCCAGCCAGGTAAGCCAGAGCAGAGTGACAGAGAAAGGGTGTTGATGACGACAGGCACAATAAAAAAATGACCTAAGTTACAGACCATGGAAGAGTTTAGAAAATACTTTCCCAGGCATTATCCTTGTAACAACAACTCTGTAAGGTCACGGAGGTGGAGATGGGCTCAGTGACTCGCCCACGGGCACACAGCAAGCACAGGGCAGAGCAGAAAGAGTCCTTGAACTTTCTGAGGCCAGCCTCAGTGCTCTCTACACCTCCCATGCTGCTTCCCAGGAGGTTCCAAGCAGATCTAGTGGGAATGGACATCTCTGCCCTTATTCCTCTCCCTGTTCTTCGTTTAGTGATTAGATTTCCATCAGCATCACTCTAAGTGAAGCATCCTGTGCTTATGAAGCATATGGAGTTGCTTCAAATAAAGCAGCATGGTTGGCTGAGCATCTGCACCTGCACTGGGGGAGGCAGGAGCGCCAAGCTAAGAAGGGAGCCAACTCTGGGACCAGGTGGGTGGGCTGAAATCCTCGATGCTTGGCTGACCAGCTCTGTGAGCCTGAACACGTCGCTTAACCTCTGGTCAATGTAGGGAGAGCATGTAGCCCAGTGCCCAGGATGTGCTAAAAGTTCAGTAACTGACACACATTTCATTATTACTGAGTCCTCATCTGCCTCCTTTGGGACTGTATCACAAAAAGAAAACTACCAACAAGAGCTCATGGGTTTAGCTAATGAGTCTACCTGGTTGTGCACAGCCTCCGCATGCTGGAATAATCCATCCCCCTCCTTAAGCCAGGATACAATTTTAAAATGTAATAAATGGCACTCATCCTTCTAATCTCTTCCTATATGTGACTGACAAGTATCAGCGTTTCTTGTGGAAGTGACTGTTCTGGAAAGCTGGGGCAGGTGGGCCGAAAGCCAGAATTACCTAAACAGCTTGAACTCCTGGAGTTTATCTCCAAGCTAGTGAAAATAATCAGCTATCAGGGCTCCCCAAACAGGCACCAAAAAGCAAAGGCTAAACTCTAAGGTGGATGTCATTTGTGTCCCTTTCTTTTGAAAAAGTTTCCAAGATGAAAAGGAATAGTAGATTTACTTCAAATGATTAATCTTGCTGAGGGATGGAAGTTCGTAACCCAGAGATACAAATTTCCTCACAATATGACAATTGCCTAGAGACAAAAGCTCACATGGGGGACTCAAGGACTGAGGGTGGGGTGAGGCTCAAGAACACGTTATATGAGAAACAGCTGAAGAAAACATGGAAGCCTGATCAGCTTTACCCTATGTGGCCTGGCCAGAGGGTGGAGTTATCAGAGAACAGATCTGATCTCATACAAAGGAAGAACACTTTAATAATGAGCTACACAGGGCAGGCATGAAGGGTCATCACCGAGGGGTTTAAGCAGGGGGAGAGGGCCAAACACTGGGTATAATGAAAAGACTGGTGAGCTGGCAGAGAACTAAGCTGGATTATATTTAGGATTTTAGTTTTAAAATCCTGAGAATGTATATTAAAACCCCAAACAACAGAACAGTCCTCTTGCTAGAAGGCCAGTTGGTATGGTCCTAAGAGTTATTTTTACCATATTAAATATCAACATTTTGTGCTTCAAGACCTGACTCAGTCTCAAAGTAATTTTAAGAGAAAAGAATTCAAAATCCAGAAGGGTGGATTGTACCAATGTCAACTTCCTTACCATAGTTATGTAAGATGTTACCATGGGAAGAAGCTAGGTAAAGGGTACATGGGACCTTTGCCCTATTTTTTCCAACTTCCTATGAATCTGTAATTATCTAGAAATAAAAAGCTTTTAAAAGTCAAATTAAATATACCTCCCCAAGAGGTTCTAAGTAAACTCAAATAAAACCCAGTTTGTTTCAGGAGTGCAGTGTCATCAGCCACAAATGACTCTGTGCAAGTATCCACAGGCAGCAGGGCTCATTTCAAAACCATGATCAAGCAGCTATTAAGATCTACAGTTGCGATTAGGAAAGCCTACGTCATGTTGACAGGTGCCTAATTTGGTTACACTGATCATAAACCTTCAGTTATCTGGGATCACATCTTTAAAGTCACCTATAGGCAATACATTCTTACAACTGATTCCCGTGTGGTGCTTACACAGGAATCATGTATGGACTTAATTACTCTATCTAACTGTAATACAACAATGTGTTTGTGTCTTCTTCCTCCACAACTATGACCTGCAACAAGAATTGCATCCTGTTCATTTCATTCTATCACCAAAACCTAACTCACGATAGTTCTCAGTAAACAGTCATAGAATAAACAAGAAATAAACCAGTAATTAAGTTATTTTCTTGGACTTCTCAGAGTGACTTTCTTTTCTGATACAAAGGCATCCAAAGAAACCTTAGCGTCTCTAATTTTGGAATCAGGATTAAATATTACACATACGTGTGTGTGCGTGTGTGCATGCGTGAGTGTATGGCAAAGTCTCTGAAACACAGGGGTTTAATCTCTAAAGATCTTTATAACTACTTGGTTTTTGATTTGTTACGTTTCTTAAGATATCATAACTCAGTTTGATTTAGAATAAAACAGAGAGGTCAGGCTTTTTCAGACAAAAAAACCAACATGAATTTTTCAACACATCCACCCAGCTTCTGCCCAGTTAGTTTTATCAAGTGCCAAGAAGAATTGACTTCTTTCAGAAAACAGTGATAAAGCATCACCTTTGGATTCTTCAATATTAACTGATCAAAAACGATCATGATATGGCGATTTCTCCAAATTCTTTATCTCTTAGTTTATTAAAATACATGTTTTTCAAATAAATATTCTGAACAACCCAAATCAATCAAAGCAGTGAGATCACAAAGCGTTGCTTCTTTCTGCAAAGAAGGCACATCATTAGCTTGTACAGAAAATCCAACAGCCACACCGAAGTCAATTAGGCTGCCTTAAAGACTCGACGGAGGCTACTCACGATCCCAGAGGCACCAAGGGCTCCGCAGGGTCACCCATCTGAACAGGCTCAGAAGCCGGCTTGATCCTTAAGACCTCTGCAAAGCCATCACCAAACCAGCACGTGACATGTGCTGTGTCTACTGTAAAGTAGAAAAGACGATCCTGGCAGAGTTTCCGTCGATATACAGATCGAGGGTCGGCTGACAGCACAGCCTCGATGGCACACCTTGCTTCCTCCGCTGACTGAAAATAGTTAAATGAAGCCTGACCAATACCTGCAATAAGAAGAAAACAACTTGGGGATTCCCCTGGCGGTCCAGTGGCGACGACTCTACGCTTTCACTGCTGAGGGCGAGGGTTCAATCCCTGGGCGGTGAACCAAGATCCCACAAGCCGTGTGGGACGCACCCCACTCCCCACAAAAAAAAAAAAGCTGACCTTCCTCTTCCCATGAACGGTACACAGTGATGAAACAACTTTGATAAACAAAACTTTGAAAATAAAGAGATTGATTTAAAAATCAAATGTTCTGTTTAAACATAAAGCCTTAGGAAAGAATGAGTAGAACAACCATCCAGGGGCAGGTGAAATCTGACATCTCCTTGGCAACTAACTGGCTACTTCTTACAGGAATCACCGCACCCACTTTTTAATGGGCCTCTCCTTCACTCTGGACAGCTGCTTGGAATCTGCTTGTGGGCTGGAAAAACCAGATAACAATGTTTTTTAACAACCATGTATTAGAGTAAACAGTCTCCAAGTTAAAAGCCCTGTGGCCTCTCTCTTCTGCAGTGAAGTGCGTGCCTCTAGTGCTGGGACTTTATAGGGACAATTTCTGTGCTAAGACACTCTTTCCTTCTTACTCCTGGGCTCTGTGACAGAGGTCGAGCTATCCACCACCCAATAGGTGAAACAAGATGAGACATTTCTCTACTCAGATAGTGAAACAGATGAAAAAGCTCGATCTACACAGGTACAGAGCAAGCACAATTTAGCTTCCGAACGCTGTTTGAGAACTCCAAGAGCTACTGCCACACGCAAACAAGAGGCCCAATTCCTGGGCAGCAGCCGTTCTCAGCGAACACTTGACTGAGTGCCTGGTACTCACTGTGCTGAACAAACAGTTGTTGATCGAAAGCCATCAGATGATGACGTTGCCCAAGTATGATTTTATACGTCTACATTTCTTTACAAGTCATAATCACAAATACTCTATATAAAACTGCCCTCAGGGCTTCCCTGGTGGCACAGTGGTTGGGAGTCCGCCTGCTGATGCAGGGGACCCGGGTTCGTGCCCCGGTCTGGGAAGATCCCACATGCCGCGGAGCGGCTAGGCCCGTGAGCCATGGCCGCTGAGTCTGCGCGTCCGGAGCCTATGCTCCGCAACGGGAGAGGCCTCAACAGTGAGAGGCCTGCGTACCGCAAAAAAAAAAAAAAAACTGCCCTCAGAAATAGCAAGTTTGCCTAAACCTCCAAGTAAAAGCTCATCTCTCATTCAGAAACAAGAAATGGAAAGTACCTGGTTCACCTGAGCTGAGGTGCTCAAGGTCCATCTCCGCGTGAGGAGTAAACCGGACTCCCAAGGTGGCCACGGGAGCCTCTCTCACCCAGGTGGGGACCGCACTGCGGTGGGCTGCACCAGCCGCCCTGGAAGGGCAGAGAAGAGCCTCGGGCGGCATCTCCGTGCTGTGTCCTTGTGCGACCACCGCTGCTTCCCCTCTCCTCAGCCTGCTGTCTGCTTGTTCCTCTGAAACGCTCTTCTCCAGGCAACATGGGCCACTTTGCTCTTCTGCTACCCTAGGACTCGGACCACTTCCTGATTCTTCACCCAAATCTGCTGCTCTCTCCCTGGGCTCAGGTGAGCTTTGCTGGATTTTTGCTGAGTTGTTGTGTTTTGCGTTGTTTTCTCCCGAAGTTCTATCTTCAGGACATTTAGGTTTCTCCTTAGTACAACTGTAGAGCTGTGGTTCCTCGTACCCTGAGAGCTGTTGCTGGTCACAGCTATCAGTCTTGCCGCCACACTGGGACACGGTTTTTGGTTTACATTGGTTATTCTGTAAATTAACGTCCCCTAAAGGCTCAATCAAATTTTGTGGCGAGTCATAATCAGCTATGTAGGGCTTTATGTCTAGTACAGGTGTGCCATGAATCATGTCAATTCCAGAAAGGTATATGGCTCCACCTGTAATGTGAAAAACATCCTCTTAGAAATATTAACAATGAAGAACAGTGCAAACAACAGGAGAATCAACAACATCTGCTTAAAGCCCACCAAGCTTACTCACAATTCTCTTACGCACCAGGCCCTCTTATACCTGGTGCCAACATACAGTTTTCTTTCTACCTAGAAACCCATTCTCTTCTTTATCTGTCAAACTCCTACTTGCTCTTCAAGGCTCTCACGAAACACCTCCTTTACAGAGCCTTTCTGGCTCTTCCAGACATAAGCATTCTTTCCTCTGGGTTCCACAGAGGTACCTGTGCCCGAACCTCTCCTGAAGCCCTCGTCACATGGTCTAGCAATGACCTGCTTAGAGTCTCTCCCCCTAGACAGTAAGTAGGTCCTCGAGCACTAGGTGGGGCCATCTCACCTTTGCATCACTGGGGGCTTCTAACTCTGTTCCAGACACATCAGAGTCCTCAATATATCTCTGTGGGACTGATGATGGCTTCCAATGTGTCAAACAGAGTCTAAGGTGGCCCCATGATGTCACCTCCTGGTGTATAATCCCCTCTTCTTGAGTATGACTTGATATCACTTCAGTGACTATGCTATGTTATCTAAGACTCCTGTGTTTGCTGGCAGGTTCACTTGAGAGACTCTCCCTGTGGGCTTGAAGAAGCAAGCTGCCTTGCTGGGAAAGCCTGTGTGGCAAGGCACTGCGAGAGGTCTCTAGGCACTGGGGGCCACCTCTAGGAGCTGGGAGCAGCCACCAGCCAACAACCAGCAAGAGGCCAGGACCCTCAGAACCACAGCTGCAAGGAAGTGAATTCTGCCTATGACCAGAGAGGGCTTGGAAATGGATTCTTCTACAGTCAAACCTCCAGAAAAGAACTCATTCCACTTCACTGCAGCTTGGTGAGACTCTTAAGTGAGGACCCAGCTAAGCTGTGCCCATACTCCTAACCTATAGAAACATTGTAATGTTTTAAACACATAATAAATGTGTGCTGTTTAAACTGATAGTGCATGGTAATTTGTTACACAGCAATAGGAATCTAATACTCCACTGAATAATTAAACAGGGCACTTCCCTGTGGCGCAGTGGTTAAGAACCCGCCTGCCAATGCAGGGAACATGGGTTTGATCCCTGGTCCGGGAAGATCCCACGTGCTGCTGAGCAACCAAGTCTGTGTGCCACAACTACTGAGCCTATACTCTAGAACCCACAAGCCATAACTACTGAGCCCATGCGCCACAACTACTGAAGCCCATGTGCCCTAGAGCCCATATGCCACAACTACTGAGCCCACATGCCACAACTACTGAAGCCCACACGCTCTAGAGCCCACGTGCCTCAACTACTGAGCCCATGTGCTGCAACTACTGAAGCCAGCGTGCCTAGAGCCCATGCCCCACAACACGAGAGGCAATGAGAAACCCCACTCATCGCAACTACAGAAAGCCCACGCACAGCAACAAAGACCCAATGCAGCCAAAAAAAAAAAAAAATTAAACAGAACATAAGTCACCATTACCAAATATTAAGGAAAGGTCCCCTGTTGTCCCACTTATACAGCTGTTGTTCAGTTCCTTCTACTGGGGCAAAGTCTACTAACTTGATCCTTGGAAAACTGGCCCAGTGAGAATCAAAAACTGCATGTGATCACATTTGATCCTATCTCCATTTGAGAAAAACATGACTAACAAAGGAATCTGATTTCTAAAACATGCTTATTGGGAATGAACCTGGAACTTTGGAAAGAAGATTTTGGACTTTCTAAGTGATGGATTATGCCTAATAATGTCTGCAAAAGAAAGAAAAGCACTGGGGCACAGGTGAGAGTTCATGGGATTTGAAGTCAGACAACCCCCTGGCTGGATGCTATTCGGTAAATTATCAAACATCAAAGAGCCTCAGTGCCCTCATCCATAACATGGAGACTGCTACCTTATCAAGCCCACGAGCCACTGTGAGATACCATACATGAACACTCTTTATAAACTGCAAAGCACCACACAAACACTGGTCATCCTCATAACGCTTATTTATAAGAGTGTCTACAGTGCTACTGTGTTTGCCTTTCACCTTTCTGATTTGATCTTCCCCATTAGAATGCTAAGATCCTCTGCAGGGCTGGGATTTTTATCTAATCTGCTTGCCACTATATCCCCAGCACCTAGAACAATGGTTGGCACATATTCGGTGCTCAGAAAATACGTGTGGGTTGCACAAACGATCATAAAACGTTCCAGTACTGTTACCCAAGTTGTGTGTTACCCAGCACACCCAAATGTGCTGATCAGGTCCAAGGGATTCAAGAATGGGAGGCTTTCAGAAATTAACGGCTCAGTAACGCGTTTATATATGAACACGTAGTTAAATCTGGTATTCTACACAGGTTCTCCCACAATCTGACAAATGTTCAACCTATGGTGTATTCATCCCAGACCCTCTGCCTCACATCACAGTGGACAGCGGCACTGCAGCCACGATGCATGTTCATTTCCTCAGGGCTGCAAGGAAGAAATGATCCACCACGCTGTGGTCAGATGTGCTGACCATATATGCATGTGCAACCAGTTACGGTGCGTTAAATTTTGAGAGTGTCCAGTTGTTTTTAGATCATTTTATATTTACTGCATTCCAAGTCAGAAAAAATTTGGTTACTAATTTAATGATTATAAAATCTTAAGAGTTACTTTTAAATAATTTAATAACTTCTGATAAATATAATGATATAAACTAACTCTGAGCATCCTATGAGAGCTTATTCCAAAGTGTTTCAATGCTGACATTCTTTTAATCGTTTCATTTTCCTCAATGTCTGGTGGTTCACAGGGGCTAACACCATTGGTACTTGTCTCAATAACAGCCAGTGCTGAATACTATGTTGATTTTATAAGACTTCTTTTGGTTAAGGAAAAAGTGGTAAAAGTACAAATTACCTTCTACCTTTTCCAGTTTGGCTAGGGTCAGTCCTATCGCATTGGGACGATGTGGGCTCCTTGTAGAGAAAACGCCAGTCTTCACACCATTCAGCCTAGGAGGCTGCACTTTTGCCTTACAGCTCAAATGACCATTTTTGTGAAAAACAAACAAAATCCTATTGAAAATAAACCAAACCACTGAGTAAGAAAAGAACACAGTCAATCTATCATAATGATTTGAGGGAGAAAAAAAACTTTAATTCCCCACAAATTAAAACAGAAAGAATGCTTCTAATGGTACTAAAATATAATCAGTGGGGGAAAAAAGAGTAATATCATTCCCGTTTTTTGAAAGAAGACAGTCTTATCTCTATATCCACTGCCCATAACACAATGACTGGCACATGCTAGGACCTTAACAGGCTTCTGTCAAGTACCTAATAAACAATATTTCATGGGTCTAGAGCAGGGTCCACAAACCTTTTCTGTAAAGGACCAGGCGGTAAATATTTTAGGGTTTGCAGGTCAACGAGTCTCTGCTATAAATAATTCAACTCTGCTGTTGTAACACAAAAGCAGCCACGGCCAACACATAAATGAATGCACGTGGTTATGTTCCCATAAACTTACTTACAAAAACAGAAGATGCGATGGGTTTGGTCCACAGGCCATAGCTTGCTGACCCGTGGTCTAGAGGACAGAATAATGACCCACGGACAGAATCGAGAAGGTCTACAGATTTCAGCTCAACAGAAGTCATTCAACAAAACTGGAACCAACTGCAGATGGAATGTGCCCCTCAGTGGATCCCAAGTTTCCCTGAGGGTGTCCAAGTTATGCAGACAATCACATGCATGAATATAGTACAAAAATCCCATGCAATAGACATAGGTGGTCTGGATGGCAGTCTCCAGGGTTGCCTCCAACTGGAGTACTTTACTCAAGGGCAAGTTATGGTCCAAAGTACCATTTCTAACTATAAAACCACTTACCAAACATGAGAAAACTGTTCTAAGCCCATCAAGGAATGTTCAGGATTATTAAAGATGCTTTTTCTAATCCTCAAACAAGCCCGTGAATGGCTACAAATGGATGGCTGCCTTGGAGTACCATTCTTGGCCGAGAAACAGGATTCCAAGTAACCAATTGGCTCAGTTAAAAGATTCCCTACAGAAGAAAATTAGATAAGAAATCATTAATGAAAAGGTCAAGCAAAGATGTAGGAAGACATGTTTTCTTTAATGCATCAATTTCATAGTTTTAAAATCTATTAGATGTTATACAACTATAAAATAAGATTCTTATAGCATTCAAAAGTACATATAAATATGCTTATCATTTCATATATCATTGTTATCAATACATCCCTTTAGATAATAAACTGGAAAGAGTATTGGTCTAAGAAAGAAAGAATGAAAGGAAAAATTCAGTTTTAGAAGAGCTACTATGACTATAATTCAAATTCTATGCAACCATTACTATGTTATGTGATCTTGGTTAGGGCTAAGAGGGTATTTCAAACAGAGGGAATAAGCTGCACAAAGTTAAATGAGAAATTTTATAGCATAAGCAGGGAACAAGCCATTTTGATTGGCTGGAGTATGAAAATACAAGGCAAAGAATAATGAAAGATAAGGAGACAGAGACTGTATATAGGTTAAAATGCTTTCAACTGAAAACAACAGAACACACGAAAAAAACTAGTTTAATTAAGCAATAAAGGGAGTGTATGGGATCACAGTACTAAAATATCTAGAGGCAGTATAGATTTCAGGTTAGGCTTGCTCCAGCAGCTCTCTGCCCCACTAGAATGTAAACTCCATGTGGGCAGGAGTTTTTCTGTCTTACTGATTGCTACATTCTCATTGTCTAGTACTTGCCTACAAGAGGATAGGTACTTTAAAAATTCATGCTACATGGAGAAAAGGATTATGTAAGTCTAAACTGATTAAAATGGAAAGTGAAAAAGTGAAAGAAGAATGTGTGTAACATAATCCTATCTATGAAAATTTTATGTATTTACCTAACTAAACATGTACACATGTATGTCTAGAAAGCTATCTAGAAGGATATTCACCAAAATTTTAACATTGGTTAAAACTGGTGGAGACTTTAAACTGTGTCCTTTTCTGTTTAGGCTGGTTGTAATCCCTCTGATATTGGTATCACTGCACCATACAGGCAACAGTAAAAAGTCATCAATAATTTATTGGCACATTCTTCTATTGGGATGGTCGAAGTTAATACAGTAGACAAATACCAAGGAAGAGACAAAAGCATCATCCTAGTATCTTTTGTTAGAAGTAATAAAGATGGAACTGTGAGTTAAAAAAAAAAACCGGTGGAGGGATTGTTGGATTATTTTTATATTCAACTCTGTAATTTCTATAATATTTGAAAATTTTACAATAATCACAAATCATTTTTAAAATGTTTTAAACCAGTAACTCAAAAGAAGAAAAAACTGGCCAGGCAACATCAATATAGGTTTAAAGTAGGTATCTGCAACTAGCATTTTGAATTTATAGATAACTTTTTTTTTCACATTTCATGAAGGCTGTATTAGCTTCTTTTAAGAGATGATATAAAGACATTCTAGAACCTCATTTTATTTCCAGTTTCCATTAAATCTATCCTATCAGCACAGGTGGGCAGTGAGACTATAGGCCTGTCCTTCACAGCACCTTTCGTGACTTTTCACTTATAAAAACTAAATTACGTGATACATATAAAATATTACATGCAACATACATATAATAAAGCATAATGTTAAAATGAAATTCTGTGTACCACCACCCAGCCCAAAAACTAGTGCTTTACCAACAACTTGCATCTTTTTATGTTGCCTCTCTCCCTACCTTTCGCTTGAATGTGCCTGAACAAGAGCCTGAATGTGGTCTTTATCATTCATTTCTTTTCTTAAATATGATTTTATCACATGCATATGCATGCTTAAACAACGCTTCATTTATTTTGTCTTTGAGTTCTATAAAAACTGGTATCTTCTCAGACCTGCTTTCTCTCTCTCAATATTATGATTCTAAGATCCATCGACACTGCGTACATTTTTGATGACTTTACATTTTTTTCCAACTACATTTACAGGCACTCTTTTTTTAAAACCTTCACCTATGCTCTGTGGAGTTGATATAGTAAACATCTTAAAGATGAAGGAACTGAAGTCAAACAATTCTCTGGTGTTCATAAAAATATCATGAAGAAAAATGGCCAAATAGGGCTCCTACCCTAGTCAGTTATGTTCTGTTTTATTTAACAAACACTTTCCAAGTGTCTACAATTGCCAGACATTGTGCTAAGTTTGGGGGAAAAAATACAAAACAAGAACTCTTTTCACAGTGGAGTTAACAGTTGATTGAGAGAAACTCACAATATGCTTCAATATCATGGGAAATGTCTTATCTGTAGTAATGATCAAAGACTTTTGCCTTTGACTATCTGATTGGGGGTCTACAAGTTTATAACTAACTTGAGCTATCACTTCATTGAATCAGTCTATACCTGTTTTTCACAGGCTATACATATGCTATGATAAATATAAGTTGTAACCAATTAGATTTATTCCAACCCTGTTTGTTCACCTCTATAAGAACATAAGCAAGATAATACTGGGTGAGCAATGAACTGAACGAGCTACATTGGAAGGAGTCCCTCAGCTATGTCACTCTCAAATGTTTGGGACCACTCTCAACATATCAACTATCCATCTAATAAACGTCGGAACTTAACCATATTCTAATACGTCTGGAACTTATTTATTCTCTGTGCCCCGGTTCTTGGAATATTAAATGCTATGAAATATAAATGCTCAATCATTTCCAAATATAAATTCTGCTTGAATGCTCTCCTTGAAGTGGAGGCCTGAGAACGTCCACCCAAGGGAATTCTGATCTTCTTCCTCTTGCCTCATATCTCAAAAAACAAACAAAAAGAAAACATTAAGCACCTACCATTTGGTAAGCACTGTGCTGAGTGCCTGGGAACAGGCATAAACAAGAACCAGTTCTCACCATCAACGTGTGCAGTACATTGACAGAGTGGACAAGTAAATCAACAATTAAATCAAACTGCCTTACATAGGGAGAGCACAGGTATGCCAGAGTAGTACTGGCATGAGAACTACATGGAAAGAGGGAGAAGTTTCCCTGGGGCCTATGGCTGGTATGAAAAGAGAAAAAGGACAAAAACAACACAGGGCCATAACACTAGCTGTGTGACCTTGGGCAAAACTGCCTACCTCTCTAAATCCAGTTTTCTCAGCTATAAAACAAGGATAATCATCCTATCTTGGAAAGATGACTAAAATATGTAAAGTACCTAGTACAACAGAAGGTGCTCAGCAAGAAGAGATTTTTAAAGCCCTCACACAGGTTTTTCCCTCAATTTAACAATATTACAACTGTACTAACCATATAATTTTAAAAAACCCACAAGTTATTAACGCAGAGGCTTTCTGTACACAAGTCTTATCAACAAGTCTTGTGCAGACAGAAATGTCCAGGTCCTTTTCACCTCTTGCCCAGACTATTAAATTACCCTTGTTATAATTTGTCTTCCCTCTGCCAGTCCCTCCCCTCCTGAAAACACACTACACCAGTCCTCCGGATTCTGAGTTCCTTATGTCTCGCTACTCTCTAAACTTTTTGTTTCCCACTATTAACAGATGTCATATTTCTTTTTTTTAATTTTTATTATTTATTTATTTAAATTTATTTATTTATGGCTGGGTTGGGTCTTCGTTGCTGCGCACAGGCTTTTCTCTAGCTGCGGCGAGCGGGGGCTACTCTTCCTTGTGTTTGTTTATTTATTTATTTATTATTTGGCTGTGCCGTGTCTTAGTTGTGGCATGTGGGAGCTTTGTTGCCACATGCGGGATCTTTGTTGCCATGTGCAGGATCTTAGTCGCGGCATGCATGCGGGATCTAGTCCCTGGCCAGGGATCGAACCCTGGCCCCCTGCACTGGGACCACAGAGTCTTAACCAATGGGCCACCAGGGAAGTCCCCCATCCAACACTTCTGACTTACAGCTCCCGGACCCCATGCTCTGTAGACCTCTGAGCCCTGCTCTTTCCTGCCTGTCAAAATATCAGACCTGGGGCTTCCCTGGTGGCTCAGTGATTAAGAATCTGCCTGCCAATGCAGGGGCACGGGCTCCAGCCCTGGTCCGGGAAGATCCCACATGCCGCAGAGCAACTAAGCCCATGTGCCACAACTACTAAGCCTGCATGACACAACTACTGAAGCCCACGTGCCTAGAGCCTGTGCTCTGCAACAAGAGAAGCCATCGCAATGAGAAGTCCACACACCGCAACAAAGAGTTGCCCACTCGCCACAACTAGAGAAAGCCCACGTGCAACAACAAAGACCCAAAGCAGCCCAAAATATAAATAATTAATTAATTTTAAAAAAACTATCAGACCTATAATCTGGCAGTATACAACAATTTTTTTTAACAGGCACAACCGTTGACCACATAACAATACCTTTTAGAAATTCAAGTTAAACATTTAGAACATACACAAAGATTTTAGTTTCAAAACTTTCATTTAGAACAATGAAAACCAGCAATAACCTAAATGCCCAACAATAGGGAACTGGTTAAATAAGAGCACATCTATAAAACAAAATAGCGTGCAACTTCTCAAAATTAACATTATTAATTGCCATGGAAAGATTTTCATGAACCTTAAGTTTTGTTTTGTTTTTAATAAATGTAGAGCTGGGATTCAAATCAAAGTTTTGTTTTATTCTTTTAAATTTATTTATTTAATTTTGGCTGCATTGGGTCTTTGGTGCTGCGAGTGGGGGCAACTCTTCATTGCGGCGCACAGGCTTCTCATTGCGGCGCACAGGCTTCTCATTGCGGTGGCTTCTCTTGCTGCGGAGCATGGGCTCTAGGCGCGAGGGCTTCAGTAGTTGTGGCTCGCAGGCTCTAGAGCGCAGGCTCAGTAGTTGTGGTGCACGGGCTTAGCTGCTCTGCAACATGTAGGAATCTTCCAGGACCAGGGCTCGAACCCGTGTCCCCTGCACTGGCAGGTGGATTCTTAACCACTGGGCCACCAGGGAAGTCCTCAAGTTTTTTTTTGAAGTTATAAAACAATGGTGTCGCATATCACCTCATGTTTCTAATATGTAGGCACTGAAAGTATTATGGAAAGTAGACACCAAGATGTTAACAGTGGTTTTCTCTGGGTAATGGCCAACTACTTTCAGCTTTTTTTCCATTTGCTTCCTCGGATTTCTAAAGTTAATATATTCTGCCCTAAAAATAGGGGTGAAAATAAAGAGAAACAAACGCATGCCATCTTTCAATGCCCAGTTTAAAACTATTTCCTACACTTCCTGCAGCACAGGTTGCTTCTCTCTTGTGGCATTAATCCCGAATCGGCAGAACACCTGCTGTATATATCCTATCTCTCATTTATGGGTGAGAACTCCCCAAGACAAAGGCTGCTACACTGCACGTGGCTGTTCTGCCAAGACCAGGCCACCTTAGCTACCAAGAACAGAACAGGAGAGATGATGTCATCCCGCTCGCCTAAGACACATCACGTGGTCTCCTAAGCACATGACCCGTGCCTTCCAATAACCAGGAAAAACGACCCACGTCCATTCTAGGTCTCGCATTTGCCGTCCCTCCCTGCAGTGAAGTCGGCTCCCTGCACTTAGGGCTCTTCGGAGTGCGGAACCTTCAGCCTCTTATAAGTTACCTGTCTCCAGAGCCGGCTTCACGCACCCGCACGAGGTCGCTGTGGGTCGAGGGCCGGGCTCCTCCAAGTCGCGCATGGCTAGTGGTCTCACAGGTGCCCACCCAACGCGTTCAAGCCTTCCGCTTCCGGTCTCCATGCATGGCGCCTGCGCAGTGCGGAAGAAGTGCGGTGCGCGGCGGGCGGAGCCGGAGGCCACCGCTAGGTGGCGATTAGGGTCTGGATCCCTCGTTCCGCTTCTGAACGTGTGTCTGCTCTATCGCGCGGACCCCTTGCAGTTGCCCGCCTTTTCAGGGCAGTCAGAAGCTCCAAGTTACCACCCTTTCCACGGGGGGCACGTCGATAAAGATTTATGCATAAAGATGTCTCTCGAAATAATAAGCAACCTACATATCCAGTGCATGACGCTAATTTTTAAATAAAAAGAATATGTATATACAATTAGCACATAGCAAGATGATCGGATGTTATTAAACGTTAATTCTTCTTGAATGGTGGGAATACACAGATGGTCATTTATACTTCTCTGTATGCTCCCATTTTTCCACAAGAAAAACGATGTTTTGTCAGAAAGGAACCCCAAGTAAACCTTATTTCAAATCTAATGGATGGGTAGCCCCACACCAAATTAACGGGTAAGAAGTGGGGACTGTTCCTTGTGCTCCATACCTCACGAGAAATGAAGCGAGAATGAAACTGAGTCAACATGCCATACACATTGAGGGGATTGTAGTCGTTGTTTCTGGGCAGCTCTAAAAAGTTGAGGGCCAACAAGAGTCAGTTTTCATCCCATGCAATGACCAATTATCCCTGCACCGCTAGCCTGGCCTTTTACCCACTTACTTGTAACGTCATCTCTCACCTGTGTATTTATCAAGTTCCTCTGTATATATAATTCTACTTCTGAGCATTTTATCCTGTTGCTTCATGGGGAGAGGGGGGACATACTGCCTGCAAAATAAATTATTCAAAACCGTAAAACTCCACAGATTGAAAAGATTCAACAACCATGAAAAGCTGTTCCTAAACCTGTTCATTTGTCATGAACTAACAGACCACTAGCAGAAAGTAACCATCATAAGGAGCCAAAGATTTAAAGAGAAGATTATGGGTTTTTGTTTTGACATTTTGCGAAATTCAGCAAACATTTTAATTTATACATGAGAAAAGGAAGTGTTCAAAAGGGTATGCATTTCAAGTTATTTCAGGTTATTTGTGAGAGAATTTCTGCAGGTAAAACATGTTTAAATTTAATCAACAGTAGCGTGTCAGTGTATTTAAAATCATGAGAAAAATAGAGAAGATTGTAGGTTTTAAAACAAAAACTTTAAAAATTGATAAAATTCATACACCTACGTGTTCTCTGATAGTTTCTTTCCACGTGAAAATTTGGAAAAGAATACCATTATTCTTTTTCGAGGAGGGAACAATTCTGGGCAGCTGATGAAACAAGAACAAATTTGAGAAACACTGAGCTACTATACACGTTGTAAAACTGAGGCCGTAATAGCTGCAAATTGCCACTAGATGGGGGTGTTGCTAAAAGTGATAGTCTTGCTTAATTTGTGGACAGACTCCTGTAGAAAATGAGGTATTTTCCCTCCTGTCTTAAGATAACATATATAATGATAATCACACCAAAAATATATTACCAAGTGTGACAAGTTCTGAAATGCAAAGCAGAATTGGAGACACTGATGAAGTAGGTTGCTACTTCATTTAAAGGAAAAATTTCTCTTTATGGAAAACAGGAACTTAAATATGTAGCCCTTTCATTATATGATTTGAAATTTCTATTATCCTGTCTAGAGTATATATGATTGTATAAATAACCATTATATACGATTATTTTTAGTTTATGAGACAACCCTTTCTCTGGAGCTAGGACCTAGGAATCTGCCTTAAAAAAACCCGAATGATTCAAGGCAGGTGGTCATCTGTCTACACTTTGAAACACTTCTCAGTGTAATGATTCTTAATCTTTCATTTGAGTGAAGGATCCCTTTGAATATCAATTAAAGCTTTGGATCTTCTCACACATCATATTAGATTTAATATCATAAGATTCATGGATTTTAAAGAACAACTATTCTACCCACGAGTGGAGGGTAGCACAAAGTAGGGCTAGATGGATTCTTGCAAAACTTTAATTCTATGACATCAAGGCTCTAAGCCAAGAAGAAAACTGGAACATTTTAGATACACACTCGTGTTTGAATGAGAATAGTTAGAAAGCAGAGTTTGTATGTCTATATAGGGAGTGGGATAAGAAGGCAAGCAGAAAGGGTCCTAAAAGGTAGAAAGAGAAGACCCCTCTTCCTCTAATGTACTATATTTCTTCATATCATCTACTTCCTTATCTCTTTCACCTTTGTGCCCCTGTACATTGTACATATGCAAATCTCGTAAGATTCATCTTAATGAAACACTTTTAGAACTTGAGGTTTCAGTTTACTCTTTTTTTCTCTAATCTTGACCCACCCTGGCAGGTAAAATTGAGACAAGATTTCCAAAGATTGAAAACCATCACAAAGAACACTGAGGAAGTTAGATGAGACTTTGGGTGAGTACCCATCCTCTCTACAGTTATTCCCTCATCTGTAAAATGGGAATGATAATCACTGCCCAGCCTATTTCAAAGATTCTTGTGCAGATCAAATTTTAAAAAGTGTATTTGAAAGTACAAGTTCTGAAGTGCCATCCAGATGTAAGGGACTATCATATGGTGTGCTGTCCTCAATATCTACTGTTACTTGAGTAATACAATGGGATATGAGTAATCATTGTTCTATTAATATATGCTGAGGGGGGAAATTTTATTGTGGGAGAGGGTGTGGCAAACAGGAGGGAAATAGCATTGTAACCTCCCACCATACCAGTGGTCCTCGACCCTAGCTGCACATTAGAATCATCTGGAGAGCCATTAAAATACTCTAAATCAGGGGTCCCCAACCCCCAGGCCATGGATCGGTACTGGTCCTCAGCCTGTTGGGAACCAGGCCGCACAGCAGGAGGTGAGCAGTGGGCAGGCGAGCCAGTGAAGCTTCATCTGCAGCTCCCCATCACTCACCATTGCTCCCATTACCTCCTGAACCATTGCTCCCATTACCTTTCCACCCTCCGTGGAAAAATTGTCTTCCATGAAACCCATCCCTGGTGCCAAAAAGGTTGGGGACCACTGCTCTAAATGCAATGTTGTAGCCTAGATTGGATCCAGAAGCAGAAAAAAGACATTAGCAGAAAAACTAATGAAATCCCAATAATATCTGTAGTTTAGTTAATGGTAATGTAACAATCTTAGTTTAAGTTTTGATAAATGGACCGTGGTTATATGAGATCTTAACATTAGGGTAAACTGGGTGAGAGCTATATAGGAACTTCCGTACTACCTTTACAACTTTTATATAATTCTAAAATTATTCCTCAAAAATTATTTAGAGCAAAAAACAATGTAAAATGTAAATATGTCTTGAGGTCACCCTAGATAGGTGAATCAGAATCCCTGGGGAGGTGCCTGGGCAACTGTGATTTTGAAATTTTCCCCAGTGGTTCTAATATATGGTGAGGGTTAAGAACCACTGTTCTACACCATGAATGCTTGAGAGACTGGGATCCTGTCGTGTTCTTCACTCTAGCCTAGTACCTAGCACAGTGCCTATATGGAGAGCTTGCATACTTGTGCCCTTGCTGAACCATTTGCAGAAATCTCCTTTATTTTGAGTCTTCTGTAATAACAGAAGGAAAACTGAAAACAAACCTCTTTCCCTCAAAAATACTGGGCTGGCCAAAAAGTTCGTTCGGGCTTTTCCGTGACATCTTACCAGGGAGGATTTTCAGACATGTTCCTGCCCAGAATAGTTTCTACTCCTGCCCCCAGTCTCTCGTCATTTTCAGTTAATCCTGACCATTATCACCAGATAAATATTCCTGAAATACTAAAACTGCCATCTCTTTGTTCAAAAGTCTTACTTAGTTCCCCAGTACCTAAGTAAATAATATACTTCTTAGTTAGGCAAGCAAATTTCCATACAACTCCAATAATACAATAATTTTCAGCCTGCTAGCCTGCTATTCCACATGGACCCTGCATTAACTGTAGATTGCATGCAGTTCTCTTGAACATGTCTTTAATTCACCCTTCTCTCTGTCACATACAATAATGCTGCTATCCTCACCTATATTACAAATCCTCTCCATCTTTCAAGGCTCCACTCATGTGTAATTTTTTCGGGTCACTCCAGCAAAAAAGTGAGCATTCCCTCTGTTGTATCTTCTAATTCAAATGGCACTAGCATTACTATTTTCTTTTGTAATTATTTGTTTTCTGTTTTATTCCCCCACGAGACTAGATTAAACTCCTAGTGGGCAAGGACTATGTGTTATAGGTCTTCTAACCCTCACAGTGCTTACCATGATGCTGTCCACACAAACACGTGATAATGATTTAATATACATTTTGCGCAATTACAGTGTATAAAAAGTAAAAATAGAAAATCAAAATTCAAATACACAACTATATTCATCACTCCAAAATATCTTTGAAGGAGTCCCAGAATAAGAATTGTTAAAATTGTTAAATTGTTAAAAGCCATCTGAAGCCTGAATAAGATTTTGATGCTGGGCTTCCCTGGTGGTGCAGTGGTTGAGAGTCCGCCTGCCGATGCAGGGGACATGGGTTCGTGCCCCGGTCCGGGAGGATCCCACATGCCGCGGAGCGGCTGAACCCGTGAGCCATGGCCGTTGGGCCTGCGTGTCCAGAGCCTGTGCTCCGCAACGGGAGAGGCCACAGCAGTGAGAGGCCCGTGTACCACACACAAAAAAAGATTCTGATGCTATTGTTACATTAGTAATTGAACAAAGTTTATAAGAAAACTATATACTTCCTCAAATTTTAATTGTTCAGACTTAAAAATGGGGAAAGGGAGGGCTCAGTAATTTTCCCCTGAAAACAAACATTTATTTGACTAATTCTTAAGGGCAGGAAAATTGTTAAGTCTGTTCCCACCACTATCCTCTCCCTAATATACCTACACATACACACGCATGCACACGCATGGGCGTGCACACAGACACACACACACTAGCAGGATGTTGTCTATGTGGTAGAGCCTGAAAAATCACATTAGTTCTCTCTTTCAGATATGGTCTATATATGGGGGAAAAACCACTGTTAAAATATTAATGAATATTGTAGAGATTTCTACCATATTTTGAGAAAAATCACACATATAATGTACTAAGATGTGAATTTTGTTGGACAACTATGATGGTTGCACATTGTTAAAACAAAACAACTATAAATTTTATTTTCTGGTTGAATCTCTTGAGGAACGTTTGGAATTGCTGGTATCTCTGGTTCCTCTGCTTTGGGTTTTTCCTTCATTTCTGTAAAATAAAATAAAATACGAAAATACATTTAATAAATGGTATTGGGATGATTGGCTATCCACTTGGAGAAAAAAAACTCTACCTAACACTTTGCACAAAAATAAATCTCAGACGAATTAAAGATTTAAATATTAAGATACAGTAAATGTTGTAGAAACAATAGAATATTCCTTTAATCTTAAGATTATAAAGGCCTTTCTAAGCAGACCACAGACCAGAAGCCATAAGGGAAAAGACTGACAGGTTTGAATCATTAAGAATTAAAATCGTGACAGGTTTGAATAACTAAAAACTAACATTAAAATTTTGTCATATAGAATGCCAAACTACTATAAACAAAGTTAAACAACAACTAGAAAAATATTTACAACTTATATGTAGGTAAAGATTTAATGACTATTATTTAAAGAGATTTTTTAAATCAATCAAAAAGGTAGATTTACCAAATATAAAATGGAACAAGGATTCAAACAGGCAATTCTCAAAAGAAAAAAACTGAATTCATAATAATCATAAAAATATGCCTAGCAGCATTAGTCATAAAAAAGTGGGAATTAAAACAATTAGGTTTTTTTTAACCTAGCATAATAGGTGTAGATTATTAAAACAATCATGTGCAGTGTTGTCAAGGGCATGGGCAACAGGCACTTACATAAATTCTTGGTTTCTGTGTATTGCTACAACATTTTTGGAGGCTACTCTGACAGAATGTATCCAGACTTTAAATGCTGGTACCCTTTGGCCCAGCAATTCAACTTCTAGGGATTTGTCCAAAGGAAATAATCAGACCAACTTAAGCTTCCAGTGCCTTAGTTTCCTTATCTATAAAATAAGGATAATACTATTCATCCACTAGGGTTTTTAACATTGAATAAAGTGATTCACATGAAATGTTTAATACAGTGTCTGGCAGATAGAAAGTGCCAAATAAATGTTATTTAAATAAATGTTACTTCCAATGATTTCATTGAACGTTGCTGTAATAGTAAAACTTGGCAGTAATCTAAGTGTTCATCATTATAGGGATTGGTTGAATAAATTATTGTACGTATAATACTGTACAATTGTTACAAAAGATGTCATTAAGATGGCCACAATATATATTGTATGTGAAAAAAAGCAGGTTATAAAATGGAATGTATTGTATTGATACCATCTCATTTGTTAAAGCAAAACAAAAACTTGACCTTGGGGATCAGAGATAGGAGATGGTATTATAGGGGACTTTTACTCTACAGTCACTTATATATTGTTTTAATTTATTATAATAAACATTATAATTTATTATTATGACAATTTTATAATCAGCAAAAAGGTAGATATTTCCACTTGTTTGGTAAGACAAAGCCCAAAACAAAATAAGCATTAATTAATTGCCCATCTTAACCTCGCTGGGTTTAAAATGAAACTCTTAGAATCGGGCACTGTGTTGATTAGAGCTGCTTCTCCATCAGGGGACTCCTGTCAGTACAAGTAGTGCTTCATATGTCTGCTTTTACTGTAATTTTTTAAAAGGTATTTCCTCAAAACCTGTATTACTTGGAATACAATAACCCCAGGTTTTTGTTGCACTCATACTTTAGGAGAAAGAGAAAATAAGCTACCAAAAGGATTTCTTTAGAACACAATTCCCCGGGGATAGCTATGGTCCGCTAGCCAGCCCATTTCTTATACTGTGTACAATAGTGCACAAAGAGAATCAAGGTTCTCAATTATGTCCCCAAGACAAGTCAAACTGAAGAAAGGTCACATTATTTCTTAAATGCTATGCAGAGGAGAAAGCTTTTCAGGAGCAAATATTTAAATAGAAAGGGTTTGGGGTAAGCCTGGTAAGTCCTACAAGAACGAGTTCCCTATTACCAGGATCATATTTTATGTCTTTGTATCTCCCTCAGTAGCTTGTACCATGAATTTACTTACCTTTAGTTTGCCAGGAAATTTTAATTTTCTAGAAAAAAACTTTATTCACCAAGTTTTCTTGTTAATCTAAATGTAATTGTCCTTTAAAATATTTTGCACATAATTCACTCTATATGGGGTTCATTTTTCTTCACTGGCTAAAGCTTCCCAAAATGGATAGTATGTACAAGTACCCACTATACACACTTACAGTTTCAATGATTTTCTTTTAATTATATGGTAATATACCAACAGATATTGGTTGAATGAAAAACATTTTTCACTTGAAACTAGCCAAAGACATTGATGATACCCATCGAGATAACTGGGATAACCCAGGATTGTCAAAGAAGGCAATAAATCACCGCTCCAAGGGAGATAAACCTATCTGGTACTCTGATTATGAACAGGGAACACAAATAAGGGGCATGTCACTAGCTTGACCCCAATTAAAAAAAAAAAAACTACCTCAAGAAGAAATATAAACATCCTTAGCATCTTCCTGGTGTGCTTTAGGATCCTGGTCTTGGGGCCCACCTCTTTCTTGGTGCAGCTCTGGAAAGCATTCTTCAGGCACATCCTTATCTTTATATGTCTTAGTAGAGAGGTCTTCAGGCCCAGGTATTTCTTGGTATATTTCAGGTGCATAGTCTTCAGGCCCAGCTGTTTCTTGGTATATTTCAGGTGAATATTCTTCAGACCCAGGTGTTTCTTGGTATATTTCAGGTGAATATTTTTCAGGAGCAGGTGTTTCTT
The DNA here is from genome assembly GCF_951394435.1 of Stenella coeruleoalba. NCBI lineage: Eukaryota > Metazoa > Chordata > Mammalia > Artiodactyla > Delphinidae > Stenella > Stenella coeruleoalba. The sequence goes on from NC_137153.1 coordinate 89,199,460, forward strand.
GGATTGTTTTATGAGAGGGGGCTTTAGACACAGTGATTTCTTTATATGTTTTATGAGAAAAGTGTTCAGGTTCAACTGCTTCTTGGTATGTTTTTATAGAAAGCTCTTTAGGCACAGCTATTTCTTGTGCTTCAGGAACAAAATTTTCAGTCTCAGCTATTCCTTGACCTAGTTCAGAATTGTGTTCCTCAGGTTCAGCTCTTTTTTGGTATGTTTCAAGAGTGTAGCCTTTAGGCACATCTGATTTGGGGTATGCTTCAAGAGGGCATCCTTCCAGGTCAGCTACATCTTCAGATGTTTTAGAAGAAAGGGCTTTGGCTGCAGCGGTTTCTTGGCACATTTTAAGAGAGAGGTCTTCAGGTTGAGCCATATCATGGCGCATTTGGGAAGGATGGTCTTGAAATACAGCTATTTCTTGGTACATTTTAGGAGAGAGGTCTCCAGATTCAGCCATATCTTGGAGTATTTCAGAAGGGTGGTTTTGTACTGCTGTTTCTTGGTATTCAGAAGAATTTTCCTGATGGATAATGCTTTCTTGACCTATTTCAGAAAAATGTTTCTTGAGCACAACTCTTTGCGTGGAGGCTACCGGAAGGAGAGCTTCGGTCACACTCCTGGGTGGTTCAGTTTCTTTCTCTGTAGGTGCTGGTGCTTTCTCCATCATTTCCTTTTCTAATTGTGACAGAGGCTCCACCTTCGTTTCTGTATTTTGTTGTCTCTTTCTGCCTCTTTCACTTCTTTTTCCTGTTCTCTGCCGCTTATGTTTTTTCTCTCTATAGAGAAATCAGAATTAGTGTCAGCAACAGGGCTCCAGAATTCAAATAAACATTTGGCAATAACAGTCCCAGGACTCCCACTGCCTTGTTGCACGACCTTGAACAAGGCACTTAATCTCTCTCTGGGCCTCAGTCTCCTTGTTTGTAAAATGAAGAAGCAGTTCTAGATGCTCTCAATTGTCGGGAGAGGAAATGACCCTCAGGACTTTTTGTCTTTGATGCCTTGCTCTACAGGAATCTTCTTGGTGAGTGTAGCGTGTGTGTGTGTGTGTGTGTGTGTGCGCGCGCACGCGTTTGAGAGCATATACTTAAAGTTTGGTTATGGAAAATGTATTGTTGATGTTATACATTAATAGACTGGCATTCTTGTTTATATGCTAGTCTCTCTGGGTTTAGTCTATGTGAGTTCATTTCTCTATACCCTGGGTAAACTGATATGATTATGTTCCTAGATCTGCAGTGCAGGTCTGCTCCTCATCTGCGCAGCCTGCAGGTGAATGATGTATGTGGCTTGCTTATCTAATACAGTGTCTTGTGTAAAGCAGGCTGAGTGGCCAAAGCTGGGTCCACAGCTCCAAAGCTGCAAAAACACTTCCTTGAGGTAAAGCAGCTTGGTGGAAAGGCATGAGTGGTCATATTATACCTACTCTGAACCAATCGCTAAAGATCTAGAAGATGAAAGGATATGCATGGGTATTGCAACCAATGACAAATTGTTAGGTACTGCAAATATAACCAAATACAGATGGCTAATATAGATGGACTTGGGGGAAGAAAAAGATACTATAAAAAAGCATTTCATCATTTTTCTAAACCTATTGAAATTCTGTTTCATGCTACCTGCCCCGTGGAGCCTTCTCCAACAGACCACAGGGCTGAAATGCTCTCCCTGCTTACCACTCCTATAGGATTTATTATGAATTATGCTTAAGGTAAAGAACATAGGCTGCCTCATCCTGTAGTTATTTCTGGAGAAACCCTATTTCTTTTAGTAAACAAGACAGTCTTTGTAGATAAAACCAATGTTTTTTACACCTATGCAATGCTTGCAGTTCCTTGTACACTTAAAAAATGTATACCCTATTCTACTTTTGCGTGTTTGAAAATTTCCATAATTAAATTTTTTTAAAGGTTGTCTCATCAAAACCAGTTTGAAGTCAATATTAAAAAGGTACATATTGTAATAGTACAGTTTAAAATAAATATTAAAAATAATATAGAAGGTAAAAATGATATGGTACCTCAGCATTTGGAAGTTTAATTCCAAGTAACCAAAGTAACAAGATAAATTATAAAGTCCTTATTGTCAGATTTTAAAAAGATGATGTATGTGAATTCTTCAGGCAACATTATTATCCTAGAAATTAAATCCTAAATAATTTGTTATGTAGATCTCTATATGACGGAAATGTGAGTAATGTTCCATGTTCTTCCTGGTAGTTTCTCAAAAGATACAAATATATCTGTGTGGCCTAAAATTTAATCTGTACTCTGTCACTTATAAGCTATGTGATCATGGGCAAGTCACTTAAACTCTCTATTCTATGCCTTGATTTCTTCACAGGTAAAATGGAGTAAATAGTATCTGCCCAACCTCATGTGGTTGTCCTAAGAATTGCATGTAATAACTTATATGAATGAATCATCCAGATAGAAACTAGTACTCTTATATAAATATCAGAAATATATATATATATCTATATGGTGCTTCCTATGTGCCAGGCACTGTTTTAAGTAATTTACTTATTCTGTTATCTCATATAGTCTTCACATCAACTTATGTGGTAGATACTATTATTATCTCCATTTTGCAGATGAAAAAACTAAAGCACAGAGAGGTTGAATAACTTGTCCAAGGTGAAATGGCTAAGAAGTAAGGGAGCCACTCTTCAAATCTAGTCATTTAGCCATCTGGCTTTAGCAGCCAGGCTCTTAACTATTACACTCTACCGCTTCTCTCTGGAGCTAAGGTTTCACTGTGTAGAATGTTGTAGTGAGGACAGCCCTCAGCAGTATAGATATATGTCACAACAGCAAGGCCGGCCAGCTGCCGAGAGGCTCACCAAGGTTCCACCTACTCCAGTGACTTCTTCAGCCTTGCCCCCCCCCCAAACCAATGAGCACAGAAGCCCAATTCTATGAGCATACTGAAACCAGCTCCATTTCTAGGGTCAGAGCTCATCAACCAGCTCAAAGAGATTGATATGTAAACCTAAAGACCAATTTTTAAATGAACAGTGAGGAATGCAAAGACTTGGGAAGGCAAGGAATGATCAGAAGGTTGCTTGGTGAGTTAAGGAATTAGGGGAACTAATTGTGTGTTCTTCAACAGAGTCACCTGTCAGAGGACTTGAGTACAGAAGTTTCTGCTATAACATATATGCATTCCTGAAAAACCTCACTTTCTGCAAAATCATGCACTAAATGTGACAGTGTTTATGGGGAAAAAATAAAGTTAGGGCAAATAACTCAAATCCTATGCAACTTTTTAACACTAGCATAAACAGTAATTGGGACAAGGGTGAGATAACTTGGATAGTCCAGACAGGCAGCTTACTATGGCTGGAGGCTGCCTCGAGGGTGGTAAAAATGCACAAAAGCAACAGTGTAAATGCAGGCTTTCAGTGCTGAGATCATGCAAATAAGGGTGCTCTGAGACAGCAGGGCTGCCGCTAAGTTGAGCACAGGAAGAAGTGCAACCTGCTATATGTGGAGATCTTTGCAAGGCTACCAATGTCCTTCTCTGGAGAAGAAGCCCCGGATGAAGGCTGAAAAGGACCCTGTCTATACATCAGCCAAGCTGAAGGCTTTTTCCTTTCCTGTGAAGGTTTTAACTCTATTCCCACTATTCTGGCTTCTTTTGAGTAAGAAAAATTATGAACTAACACAACTTCCACATTATGCTGACATCATTCTCATATTTACCAATCATATGTGAGCTAACTGGTGTTGTAGAAACATGTGTTGTTGCAGAACAGACGATACTAAGTCCACAGTGGGAATAGGTACTTAAAACATCTGCACTGTATGTTTTTTAAAAAAATGATGCCTAGAAAAATGTTTACCTATGTTTTTTTGGGTTTTTTTCACAAAGCAGAGCCCGGCCCTGTGAAAAATGTATACCTATGTTATTTTTGCCATTGAAGGAAACATTTTTACAGTAAAGAAGAAATGCACATCTAAATCTTAATCAAAAAAATTTTAAAGAAGAGTGCCTAGATCAGTGGTTCTCAACTGGGAGCATTTTACCTCCTCTCCCCTGACCCCAGGAGACATTTAACAAGGTCTGGAGACATTTTTGGTTGTCACGATGGGGAGGGGAGAGTCCTGTGGGTTTCCAGAGGCCAGTGGTGCTGCGAAACATCTTCAATACACAGGACAGCCTCCCACACAAAGAAGTCGCCTATCCACAGCACTAATAACACCAGCGTTGAGAAACCCTCGCTCAGATGGATGCTGTACTTTGGCTCCTTGGGCTCCCGTTTTCTATTTCCAAGCAGGCAATACCTCTGTTTTCACAGTTATATTCTAAATGGTGCAGTTAGATGCTGCCTAATTTATAGTCATGTTCATGTACTCCCTTCCTGAGATTACATACAGCTGACTTTGGACACTTAGGAACTCTCAAACTCTGCCATCACTCATTTACAGACAGTGCTTTGGTTTACTCCATGGAGAGTTAACTACAATCATTCAAGAAGAATTTCACTAATAGAAAGCTTGGAGAACAAGCTTGGGGGTCTTCTCAATGGTGTCTCCCGCTCCCAACAGATACTTCTATGGTTATATTACTAGGGTGGTTGAACACCAGTCCTCTCTACAATATACATAATTTGATCACCTGGTACTGTAATTAAAAGAGACCATATATAAGATTCTGTTCCCATCACTTTACTAGATGGGTGACTTTAGGCAAGAGATTTAACCTTCAGAGACTTGGTTTCTTTTTTTGTAAAATGAGGATAACAGCTCCCAATTTATGGGATTTTTGGAAAGATGAAATATAGTATGTAAAAGTGCTCAGCACCACTTGACAAGTAGCATACGCTAGATAAACATCAGTTCCTTTCCCCTTGCAGCAATACCATACCCAAATTGCCATTGTGAAGTTTGCTTTTCTTGTGCTTCAGCTTTTCTTTTTCTGAGTTGCTCTCTGTTTCTTAAACTCCAAGTTCCAATGACTTCTGTAGGATCAAAATGAAAGTTATGGGAGATAGTGATGAGTTGTGGCATTAACAGGAAAAGAGTCCTATAGAAAAAATGGTAGAATCCCTTTACTGGGTGTGTAAGTTTTTCTCTTAGCCTTTTGAGGACAAGAACTATATCTTATTTATTTTTGTACCTCTGAAGAATGCCTGGGAGCAAACATTCAGTCGACATTTTTTAAATGAAAAGGTCAGTATTTGTACATAAGTGTGCTACCAACCTATTAATTTTTTCAAAATAGTGTACATATTGTACAAACATAAAAGAAAAAAATCAGTCATGTTCTGCCATCCTATAACCTGTTTTCATTTTATTCCTCGTATTCATCTAGTCCCTATATTAAACAAAGTTGTAATGATGGCATACCACAGTTTTATCATTTATTAATCTGATACATCAAAAATATATTCCATCATCTCGTCCTCATAATTATAACTTTAGCAGCTACATGATACTTAATCGAGTTGATGTATTCTCATTTATCCACTCATTCCACTCGTATTGAACATTTAGGTTGTTGCCAGTTATTTTTTCTTGCCATTGTAGATCAAATTATAATAAATATTTCATGTACACAACAGCTTTTTTTCTTTTGTACATTTTTCCTTTGGATGACGTTTCTCCAAGTTCTTTGGAATATTAAAGTTATTATCAAGAAAGGTTCTATTGCCATCCAAGTTTGTGAAAAGTTAACTTTGGGTCTTTGATGTAGAACTTCTTAGAGACTATAGAATGATTTCAAATTTGCACGGGGACCCCCAAAAGAGAAAATGTCCCTTGGACCATGGCACCTTTTGTTTTTAGGACAAAAGTCCTTAATGGTGAACATGGATGGAGGAAAATTATACTTTTATTTTTACCAATCTTTAATTTAAATGACCATTTCCTTCAATTATGAATGTAGGTAGCAAACCACAGTAGTTTTAGCAGTGTGTGATTTTGTCACAAAAAGAAATTACAGATTTTCTTCATATAACATGACAATTATTGCAGATACCTTAAAATATCATTTATTTGAGATGATATATTTGATTTGATACGGTGGTAATTAGATCCACCACTGGACCTTGTTATTTAATGCATCTGTAAATAAGCACATATATTATTATATCATAGTTTTTTATTTTGATAACTTATCTTAATATAATTGCTTCCTTTATAATCCTATGTATTTAATTTTATGTATTCAGACTTCTTAGTCTAAGAAGGGGTCTAGAGGTTCATCAGAATGCCAAAGGGATCCATGGCATTAAAAAGTTTTAAATCACTGCCTCAAGGCCTAGGGTTCTGCAAAAGCAGCAGAAATGCTGCTTTAGGATAGATCCAAAGACTAAGATTAGTGAGTCAAAAGAATAAACACTATTATAGTTCTTATTATAGTTCTTATTATCTGGCTACTTATTGCCAGATCCCTTTCCAAAAGTTTCACTATATTTACGTTACCAAAGAAGTATATGGTTGTATTTGTTTTACCACAACTATCTGGTATTGGGTATTTTCGTTATCTTTCATTTATATATATTATTAATAATTTATTCATTATTTCCTTGTGTTTCTCTGGCTTATTAGAATCTTAGTGCTAGAAGGCACCTCAGAAAGTTATATAGCCCCAATTCTTCCATTCTAATATATGAACGTATCCAATTATGCCCCTTTTTTGCCAGAGCCATAAAAAGAGGAAAATAATCATAGTCCAATCCTTCCCAACAGTCACTACCTCTTAAGGACTCTTTCATTACCTGGAACATGGTTCTCTTCTTGATGAGGATCAGGTATCTGATGGAGCATCAAGTGAGACTGGTCCTTTCCCAAATCCATCTTGCTGCAATACCTTCCTGCTGTTTGGTCTGACTTCCACAAGAACCCTTTTTTAAAATGTCAAAAGTAACTAACAGTTAAAAACACACACATACCCGAGTTCACTTGTCACTTGACTTCCTGCCTAAAAGTTTTATCTAGTTGGACCACAGCTGCTGGCTACTTCTACTTTCTTTATCATACTGCACAGGTGTGAGCAGGGGGCACAGCTGGTGCTATGTCCTCCGCCACCATAGTGGCTAGTTATACAGACAGCCCTGCAGCCACAGGCTGGTATGTCACAGCCTCCAGTATGGCAGTCATTTGGGTCTGCTAAGAAGTACCTGAGTCCGATGTTACTTTTTACATACAGAGGTGGCATAGTATAGGAAGAACACCAAGTCTAGCGCCTAACCAGCTCGATGTCCTTGAACAAATCACTTCCCCTTTTCGTGACTATCCTTCCTCATTTGCAAAGTGGGTGAATAATTCCTGACTTGCCCACCTCACACAGTTCTTGTGAAAGTGAATATTATGAATGTGAAAATTAGGAAGATATGAAATTAATCTTATATTGTTTTCCTGCATGTGGCATTTTTTCATCTTAACCTGATGCAAAGTAATGGAAAGTCTTGCTGTTAGATAATAGACATAAAGAACTAAATTAGGAATTCAAAGCAAATTTGAACCCTCTTCTGCTCACCTGAACATTCACAATTGACTCAAGATAGCTAGTGAAATCCACTGTGACTCATCCAGGGAAGGTCAAAAAGCATTTCTTTTTTTTCTTTTTTTTCTTTTTTTTTTTTTTTTGTGGTATGCGGGCCCCTCACCGCTGCGGCCTCTCCCGCCGCAGAGCACAGGCTCCAGACGCGCAGGCCCAGCGGCCATGGCTCACAGGCCCAGCCGCCGCGCGGCATGTGGGATCTTCCCAGACCGGGGCACAAACCCGTGTCCCCTGCATCAGCAGGCGGACTCTCAACCACTGCACCACCAGGGAAGCCCCCAAAATCATTTCTCAATGAAAATATCAGCACATTATGTCACAGAAATTAAGTTGAAACCAAAGGAATCACCCATCTTCAATCGGTCACCCAATTTGTGAAGGCAAAGAGGTACAGAGAATGAGGATTGTTCACCAAGGAAAGGAACACTGACCACCTCCTATTACAGGCAAACAGTCTGTGAGATGCAGGGTTAACACTGTATCTGGAGTCAGATACTGAGGTGAAGAGAGTTTGAATTCCAGAGTTGCCACATTCCCTAATTCAGTCACCTTAGGCCACTTAGTCTTGGAGCCAGTTTACCTACCTACAATATGGGACAATATTGGTATGTACCTCATGAGGTTATTGGGATGACTGAATCAAATAATGCATTTCATATGTGCCTGTCATATTGAATACATGGTGCCTAGCATATTCAGCATGCTTAGTAAGTGTTAGTTGCTTTATTAGTAATAAAAATATAGTGACAAGATTTTGGTAAGTCAAGTCACAGTTTAAATGCACTAAGGAACTCAGAGAAAACCTGAAGGGAATCCTTTATAAAGAGAAAACCTTTATAATGTGAATAGATGCCCTCTACTTCCATAGACTCTTAAGGCATTAGCATCTCCTCCTAAACCATCTAGTCCCTCCCCCTATTTTATACACAGAGAAATTGAGAACCAAGGAGGGGAAAGATTTACCTGCCCCAAATTTTCTTACTTACTGGTGGCACCACATCTTACTGATGATAAGATGGGTCATCTTGTTATGCTTGATCTTACCTGGGTATGAAGATGTATGTGTGATGTGAACATATGAGAGAAGCAGCTTTTTCAAACACACTGAAAAATATTGAGAATTATATAACAAGCACTCAAGCGCTTACCACCAAAACTTAATGTGGTATTTAATTACTAGATCCTAAGCTCTAGCTTTAAGTTTCTCGGTTCCCCAGTCTTTCTTGTAAGTTAATCTCTACCTAAAAATTCAGATAACTCCAGGGAGTCCCTATTCCAAGAAGTCCTATAGGGAATGGAAAGTGTAACTTGCAATTTATCTCATGATAATTTTTGGATTTTCAGATACAGATACAGGGTTTTAAAAACTCCAATACAAACTAAAGTAGCTTTGAAAATTATAAAACAGGAGTGTTTTATAATTTAAACTGGCATTTTAAATTAGTTGCTTTATTTGATATGTTTTAATTCTTACTGATTAGGTTATTTCTTATGATAATGAAATAAGATAACCTTTTAGAATACTTCTAGGATGCCTTACAGAAGATGCAGAATTACTTCTTAAATACAATTATCCTTCAAGCTTATAAGACCCAGTTCAACGATTCAGCAAACCTTACTGAATGCCTCCTCTGTGCCATGTACTGAGCAAGGCTGTCAGACTACAAAGGTGGACGAAGGTGGACAGATGTTAGTCCCTGAGTTCTGTGTACTGTAGGCCCATTGAGATATGCACATCTTTATTGGAGGGAAATAATATTTAGACCCTTTACACCCTGCTGCAGCCTGCCTAAGTTGATTCCACCCCATGTTCTGATATCTAGGAGCAGAATGTGGAGGGACTATATGAGGGTGGGGTCTCAAGTTAACAGTAATTAGGGAGCAATATTGGGTGGAGGGGGCAGGTGGAGGGAGTTTGGAGCAAACTAGATTGGAAGTCAGGCAAGGTGTCTCTGTTGTGATAAGCAGGCCACAGCAGGAACTTGTCTGGGACAAAAATAGCCAGTCAGTAAATTCACAAGCCATAGTTCATTGTCCTTTCCCTCTGTAGTGAAGTCTAGAGTCCATAGCAGTATGTTAGATGCTAGGCATTAAAGGCCAGATATTTTTAACAAAAGCTGCCTTGTTCTAGAGTTATTTGCATATATACATAATACCTCTCTCTAGGCCACAAACCCTTTGAGGGTGGTTACCACTCCTGATTCATGGGTGTGCAGCCTGTGAAAGTACTTGATACACTCAGAGGGGCTGATGCTGCTGTCACTTAGTAATACCATCATCTGTTCCAGAGCTCTTTCTACTGTCATTCACTGGCACTGACCTCTGTGCTGAAGATATAGCAGTTAGAATTTCCCTGGTGGCACAGTAGTTAAGAATCCTCCTGCCGGGCTTCCCTGGTGGCGCAGTGGTTGAGAGTCCGCCTGCCGATGCAGGGGACACGGGTTCGTGCCCCGGTCTGGGAAGATCCCACATGCCGCAGAGCGGCTGAGCCCGTGAGCCATGGCCGCTGAGCCTGCGCGTCCGGAGCCTGTGCTCTGCAACGGGAGAGGCCGCAACAGTGAGAGGCCTGCATGCCGCAAAAAAAAAAAAAAAAAGAATCCTCCTGCCAATGCAGGGAACACGAGTTTGAGCCCTGGTCCGGGAAGATCCCACATGCTGAGGAGCAACTAAGCCCATGCACCACAACTACTGAGCCTGTGCTCTAGAGCCCGTGAGCCACAACTACTGAGCCCACGTGCCACAACTACTGAAGCCCACGTGCCTACAGCCCATGCTCCGCAACGAGAAGTCACCGCAATGAGAAGCCCACGCACCACAACAAAGAGTAGCCCCCGCTCACCGCAACTAGAGAAAGACTGCGCAGCAATGAAGACCCAATGCAGCCAAAAATTAATTAATTAATTAATTTTTTGAAAAGAAGAAAGAAAAGTGAGCATGGAATGATAGGATAAGGAACAAGGGGGGAAAGTTGATGGTGGATGCTATTTTAAACAGGGTGACAGTTGTTCGGGACTGAAGGAGGTGAGGAGCCAACCAGGCTGCCATCTGGGAGGGCACTGTAGGCAGAGAGGCACTGGCAAATGGCCTGAGGTGAGAGAGTGGTAGGAGGTGGGTTCAGAGAGGTAGCTTATTGCCCCTTGTAGGCATGTCTACTCTGATTGAGATGGATAGTCATGGGATGGTTTTGAACAGAGGATTGATGCCATCTGACTTTTTTTTTTTTTTTTAATTTTTGGCAACGCTGCTTGGCATGCGGGATCTTAGTTCCCCAAGCAGGGATCAAACCTGTGCCCGCTGCAGTGGAAGCATGAAGTCTTAACCACTGGACCTCCAAGGAAGTCCCTGGCATATTTTTCAAGGATTATTCTATATAAAGAACAGACCATGTGGACACGGGAGGAGGTGGAAGCAGGGAGACCAGTTAGAAGGATCCTGCAGAATACAGATGATTAAGGCTTGGACTGTGATGGGAGTGATGAAGAAGTGGTCAGACTCTGGAGTAGCTTACAAACTGGATATGCAGTGAGTGATAAAGAATCAAAGAGTATGACAAGAGTTCTGGTCTGAGCAACTGGAAAGATGGAGATACCATTAATAGACAAAGAAGACTGGGGGGAGCAGGCTTGCAGGAGATGATCAGGAGTTTAGTTTTGGACATGCTAATAGATTAGGGATAAAACAGCAAAGGAGCAGCCAGTGAGGCAGAGAATAACCAGGAAAGTGTAGTGTTTTGGACGTCAAGTGGAAAAAATGTTTCAAGGAGGAGGGAGTGATCAACCTGTCAAATTTTGCTAATAGGTAGAGAGAAGGAGGATTGAGAATTTTCCTAACAATTTCTTTCCTAAGAATTTAATTAATTATGGACTGGAGCCCAGAAAGGTTAAGTGACTTGGCCAAGGACATACAGGCAGGACCAGCAATATAATTTGCAGGGCCCAGTCCAAAATGAAAATACAGAGCTCCTCCTTCAAAAACTATTAAGAATTTCAAGACAGCTACAGCAGAATATCAGAATGTCAAACCCATCACAGGGCCACTTTCACAAGTGCTTCCCTGAATCTTTGTGGCAAACTTATAAAATAGCTATTAGTGTCCTCACTTTTCAGATCAAGGCACTGGTGCTCAGGGTGGAAAGTGATTTTACTAGGGTCACAGAGCTAGACTGGTAGTTTGAGCATGAAACCTGAGCCTGCAGCCTCCAAGTCTGGCCTTCTTCCTACTAGACCAAACTAGATATTGAGGGAGAGAATTGCTTTCCTGCCTCCTGACCCATCTGGAGCACGTTTAAGTAAGTATTGAGGCCTTGTTCATGCATTTCAGAGGCCTGGTTGAACTGGGCAGATGTGGGAGGGAGGGAAAAACATTCCTAAGAACTTCTGCCCTGGGGCTCTTTATGATGGGGGTGAAAAGGGAGCACTGGATACTATTCAGTGAGAAACTTGACCTAATAAAAGTGCCCCCAAACTGACGTAGTTTTAGGCCATATTGATAGAATTATAGAAAAGAGGGCGCTCACTTTGCTACACTTTGGTTTGTCATCCCATACATGGAGTGTTATGCTGTGAAGACCGTGTGAATGGAATTTGAAAACGTGTAGAAAAAAAGAGCAAGGGATTTGGGACTCTACCATTTCCTGGCTGTGTAATTTGGGGGAAAATCTCTCAATTCTTTCTGATTCTCATTTTCTTCCCTTATAAAACAGAGAAAAAGTAATACCTCCCAGGGATTCTGGGAGGATAAAAGAGATCATGAGAGCTTTCTATAAAATAAAAAGCACTGTGCAGATAGACATGCCATAAACTCGGGCAGTGTTAACAGTATTATTAGAAGTGTTCTAATTATGCACCTGGGCATTGTCCTGGAGTGCATTTGGGTGGAAAAGTCAAGAAAGGGAAGCTATCATACACTTTTTTTTCTTAGTGTTCTTTCCTTGCTAAAATACTTTTTCAAACCTTTTAAATTATTTTCAAAGAGTTGATCATGCTTTGTTTTCCTTAGTGGAGAAGGAGAGTTTCTGGTTTCCCTCTCTCTCACAGCCTGTTGATGCATGATAAATAAGCTCTGTCTCTGCTGAAACAGATGCTACTGTACACATACAGATAACACGGTCTATGACTTTAGAATGGCTGTAACCTGACTTTCAATTTAGTTTGTTCCAAAGTCCCTCCTCCGGCCTCCTCCACCAATATTGCTTTCTATTTCTTAATGAATAGACAATAAGCATCTCTGAATAAACATTGATGTGTGGTCATTTAGCTGGGGAAGAACAAGTCTGCTCCCACCTTGAGCCCCCATCACATCTCTGTCCTCACTTTCCTGAACTTCCGGAACTAACAGTGTACTCTCAAGTCGACTGCTTCCTTTCCCCACATAACTTCTTCTTTCCTTTGCATCCACAATCTAGTTTTCTCTTCCACATATTGTTCTCTCATAAGTCAGCAATGATTCCTAATGGCCAAGTCCAGTGGTCCCTTCTCACTTCTCTCTCTCTGTGACTTCACTGTAGCTCATGGCTCCTCTGAGCACTTCTGTCGCTCTGTTCTTGGCTTCTCTAGTAATGTGTTCTTCATCCCTCCTTCCTCTCCCCCCCGCTCCTCCACACACTTCTCTTTTACTCCTCTAGCTATGAGAAGTACTTCCCAAGGATGACTCCTCTGAGTCTTTTCTCTCTCACTCTTAGACAGTCAATCCAACTGTATACCTTTAGCTATTACCTTTATGCAGATATCTTCTAAATAATTACCAGTCTGAGTTGAAAAATCACATTTTCAAGTGTCTCTTGAATATCATTCTTTACCTGAATATCCCACTGCACCTTAAATTTAGCATAGCAAAAAGCAAATATAGGGTTTCCCTGGTGGCACAGTGGTTGAGAGTCCGCCTGGCGATGCAGGGGACACGGGTTCGTGCCCCGGTCCGGGAGGATCCCACATGCCGCGGAGCGGAAAAAAAAAAAAAAAAAGGCAAATATATCTTCCCCCTAAAACCAGTCTCTCCTACGCTTTATTTCTGCCACTCTTAACTATTCTACTATAGAAGAGTGGCACCTTGTTCCTGGACATCCAGTTCTAATTGGCAATCCAGTTCAGAATTGTCTTTGCCTCTGCCTCCTCACTTTGCTTCTCACATCCAGTTGGACACAGTTCTGAGTTTATTCTTCCCAATGTCCCACATGCTTATTCCCTCTTTTCCTTTCCCATACCACCATCCCAGAGGGGGACCTCAACTTCTCATTGGAAGTATTGGAGAAGCTTCCTAAGTGGTTTATTTTCTTCTATCTCCCCTCACCTTCCCCAGATTGTCCTGCACAAACAGCCAGAACATTCCCCATAAAACTGGCTCAGAACTGGTCTCTACCCCACTTAGAATCCCATAAAGTCTCAGTATTATGTGTAGAATGAAGACTAAACTTGTCAGTCTGGCATTTAAAGCCAACTTCCCAATCTTGTCTCCCATTACTTTCCTGAAAATACCCAATATTCCAATTAAATAGTGCCACTTGCCCTCCCTGTTTGGCTTTGATTCTTTCTAACACCCACAGTACCTTTATTCACAACTTCTTGCTCTTCAGTGCTCTTCACTTGTGTCTGCCCATCCAGATGGTGAGTGCCCCCATCACAAAGCCTTTGGTGATAATGATGATGATATATTAGCTACTCTACAAACACATAATAGGTACCTGACATGTTACAAACATTATCTCATTGAGTTCTTCTAACTAATATTATCCCCATTTCACTGATAAGGAAATTAAGGTTTAAAGAACTTAGGTTACATCCCAAGGTCACATAAGCTCACAGGTGCCGTAGTTAGAGCTCAAAACCAAAGCAGTCTGACTCTAAAGTTCACAGATTTAACCATTCTTTTTACTACCTTTTCCTACCTAGAGGTGATCTCTCCTTTTTGAGCTATAGTGTCACTTGACCTGAGCCTCTTGTATGATAAATATCACATAATATTTATTTTATTGTTGACATGTACACTTCTTTTCTATAATGTTCATTCAGCAAACATTATTGAACATTTATTTCTTGCCAGCCCCTTTACTAAGAATTGGAGACATAGAGAAGAATCAAACAGGAGTCCTTTCCTCCAAGGAACTCAGTCTAATTGAGGGTGATAGACAATAAGTAAATCTGAATTTAGAATACAGTATGATAATTTTAACATCAATATTTCCAAATGTTCTAAGAGTAGAGGTGGAGTGCTTAATTCTGCTTTCACAGAAGCAGAAAGATAAAGATATTATATTGTGTATCCTCTAGCTATAATCCTCTTTATTCATAACTGCCTTGAAATCACTCTGCATTGGTCAACACGTAGAATTGGAAAAATGATGAGGCTCTATGTGTGTAATAGTATTATGTGGTTTTTTCACTTTACACTAGTGTTAAGCTTTTCCCCTTTTATTAATTTCACAGAAATAATAATGATAGCCAATATTTATTGAGCACCTGCTTATCATATTCCAGGCGGTCTTCTAAGTACTTTATATATGATAGTTCATTTAGTCTTTACAACAGCTTTTAAGGTAGGTATTACTAATATCCCTATTTTGTAGATGAAGAAACTGAAGCACAGGTATTGAACCTGCGCCCTAAGTCAAACACCTAGTAAGTGGCAAAGCTGGGTGGTTTGGATCTAGGAGGTCATATGCTTAACCACCTTGCTCTCCTGCCTCTCAATTCTACTTCTTTCATATTTAATAAAATAAGGCAGCAATATATATTCTTTTTTGATCCTCTCTCCCTCCTTTCTTTCCCATTTCCCTCTCCCTCATCTTCTCCCTCTTTCTGCAATTTGTTGACTATATAATCTGTGTCCCAAAAGTGTGTAGGGTGCTGGGAATATAAAGGCAAATAGGAAAAACAGCATACATAGAAAATTAAGGGAACACAGAGGAGGGACATCTAACCCAGATGAAGAGATAAGGTCAAAGCAGTCTTACTGGAATAGGTGATCTCGAGCTTAGTTTTGAGAGTGAATAGGAATTAACTACTATGATGCAACCAGGCTCAGAGGAACAAACACAGGCTCCAGAGTCAGACCTAAGTTCATTCAAATCAGGTTCTGTGTGGCCAGGATCTTCCACCCTCAATTCCCTCATATATGGAATGGGTATTATAACACCTACCTTTCATGACTATTATGAGGATTAAGAATGATGACTATTGGAAAGAATCTGGCACATAGCAGACCTTACTGCTCTGGCTGTCATTATGATTGTTCATAATCTCAATAACAGTAAGTGAAATAGAACTGCCAAATAATAAAGCTAAGCAAGGCATGAGAGTTATTTTATAGATGAGGAGATCCAGAGGGGGCCAATGTCACACAGGCCTAGTGGCAGCTGGAACCGGAATCCAGATCCTCTGAGAGTTTTATCATTTTCCCTTTACCTGCCTGCTATTCCGAACTCTTCTGTCTACAAGTCAATCTACCTTATCCCCTGGTTTGATGAAGTATTTCCCAAACTTTCCAATTGTTACATTCTCTCTTCATGATTTTTGCCATATTCTTGTAATAACATCTTCTGTATTATTATTTACTTAATATTTTCCTTCAAATAAACATTTTTCCTAAAAGTATTTAAAATGGAAATTTTATATCACCAATGTAAATGGAAAACCAACAATATCACCTGTGAAATCACAGGTTTGTGGTATAACAAATTATAATTCTTCTAAGGTACATTAAAATAAATACTGAACTATTAAAGTAAAAGATGTTTCATCTGAAATTATCTGCACTGCCCCAAGTGGAATGAATGCATATCACCTCTTGGAAAATGCTGGCCTATGTAATTAATCAGTGAATTCTTTTCATTTCACAGAATTTCTAGATCATGTCCAAATTATCCTAAAACCAAACTGCCCTTTGCAGGAACTGTTTTATAATTCAAAAGGAACAGAGCAAAAGACTCCATTCATTCCCTGGCCTGCCACTGACCCACTGTTATTCATATCAGCTACTCTCCAAGGGGTCTCTATTCGAACGCTAGCCTCTCCTATTTTTGCTCTTTATTCACTCCTTGGAGTTTTAGCTACTCGGGCATAGAATATGTACTAGAACCTAACATGATGCTTTAGTCTTATTAATTTGGAAACTTCAACTCCCTGCTTCCAGCAGATTCTATCCCCTGGGCTTGAAGTTTAGAGTTAGCATAACCTAGATGAGTCCCTGCCCAAAAGTGAACACTGCTGAAGAATTGCAGCCTTCCAAATGGTTCAGCGCCAGCGCTGAATGTTATATTATACGTCCAAGTAAATGGTCGTCACCTGAACCAGTTGAGGTAGAGATGACTCTGGCTAGAACTCTGCCACTAGGTGGACGTAAAAGGCAATTACACCATTCTCACCTGTCAACTAGGTCTTGAGCTTTGGTTCCAAGCACTTTCCCTTGGAGGCAGCCTGCCTTGCTCCCTAATTCTCTGACACTCTCCATTCCCCCTCCCTGCAAGTCCTCCTCTGGGTGAGTTCGCATCGGGGATGTTTGCATACCAAACACTTAGCTAATTGATATTCTAACACAATCTGTTCAACAAATGTTAGGCTTTCTTGTATTTTGGGTTTGTGTGGTGTGTGTGTGTGTGTGTGTGTGTGTGTGTGTGTGTGTGTATGTGTGTGTGTGTGTGTGTGTTTTAGTGACACTTTGGTTGTATTTTTAGCCAGAGAGAAGAGAAGGACTTACTTTAGCAGGCAGAAAATGTATTGTCAGGTCTTTCTTCCCTGGCATTCTCCTAAGTGGCTGTGAGCACCTTTAACAGATGGAGCTCAGGATGTGATCAGATCTGATTTCATCAGCATATATCCTGGGCAAGTTCAACATGAGGATGAAGACTTCCTTTGTGCTTCTTTATGTTCTGTATTGTCACCCTTTATTGTTAGCACTCTCATTTTAGGGAAGCCAGAGTTGCTCAGCTGTGATAGACACCTGTGTGGGAGTCATGTAGCAAAGTCTGATGTTCCACTGGAAGAAAAGAGGGTGCAGGTCTGCCCCAGCACTTTGTAATGAGCCCTCCCCTCCCCGTCAGCAACAAGCACATCTATTCTTAAGTATCAAAATGTTCTTGGTAATCAAGAGAGAAATTAAACCCAGACAGAATTGTCATCTTCAGAGACTGCCAGCAATACCCAGAATTACCCATAATCCTTCTATCTGATGGGTTTGGTCTTCTTGATGAAAATAAAATAGGATGTTTCATGTTATTACTGCCATAGCCTTCATTATTAAAATTGGATACTATGCTTCACTTCTCAGGAAACACTAACTAATAGGAGCAATTATCACCCTGAAGAATGTGTGGTGCAGCAGATAGAGCCTGGACTCTTGGATCAGAAGATAAGTAGGGTTATCTATTTCCACAGAGCTGCTATTAACTTCTGTTTTTACCCAGTTCAGATGGGTGTACAATACTTTGTGCTCATGCAAAGAGACTGGACAGAATTATCAGGCAGAATTTAAATAACTTGGTCCATCCAACCAAGACAGATTTTCCTTTCTAGAAAACCCTACCCCTACCCTGATCTATGGAAAACTCCATTCCCATATCCCACTACCAAATATGGCACCCACATGGATTCAGTCGTCTCTCTGAGGAGGAATGAGTAGAATGAAACTTCACTAATCCAGTCAATTCAATTCCCCTTTAATGGGAATTAAATTAAGATCTCAATAAGACACAACAGTTCTGCTTTCTAGTCTTATACAGAAATTACGCCTTTAGCTCTAAATCCTAGTTATCTCTGACAGAGGAAGTAAACAATTGATCAAGTAATAGAGTTGCTACAGTGTAGGAAGTAGGAGTGGAAAGAAGAGATTGATGAGTAGGTGATACAATATGTAAGTAATGGGCTTGAGACTTTCTAGTAAGTCAGACAGTGATGCTTGACTGGGCAGGAGAGCTCTTTGTTTTGTAAATTACTTGCAAACTGGTAATTGTACTTTATGGAGTTACGTGAACCTGGGACACAGTAAACACTAAATTTCATAGAATTTCACCGCTGGAATAAATCTTCAATGTCATCTAGTCAAATTTCCCAAGAGATGTCTGAAAGCCCTGTGTGGACTCAATTTACCAGAAAATGTTTCTGATTTCAAAAATTTTATTAAAGAAAACCCCACAGAGGGACTTCCCTGGTGGCACAGTGGTTAAGAATCCGCCTGCCAATGCAGGGGAACATGGGTTCTTCCTGGTCCGGGAAGATCCCACATGCCGTGGAGTAACTAAGCCCATGAGCCACAACTACTGAGCCTGCATGACACAACTACTGAAGCCCATGCTCCTAGAGCCCGTGACCTGCAGCAAGAGAAGCCACCGCAATGAGAAGCCCGCGCACCACAACGAAGAGTAGCCCCCGCTTGCCTCAACTAGAGAAAGCCCACGTGCAGCAACGAAGACCCAACGCAGCCAAAAATAAATAAATAAATAGTTTAAAACCCGCAGAAATTTTTACAAGTAACCCCATATGTTATAGTTCTGAATATTACTTCACAACCCTGGGAAAGTCACTTCATTTTTGTGGGCCTTTGCTCAAAACATGACCTTGGGCAAGTCACTTCACCTCTCTGGATATTAGTTTCCTTATCTACAAATAACCCCAGCTCTGTCTTGCCTGCCCCTCAGGGTGGATAACAGGCTCAAGAAGATGATAAAAGTGGAAGGTTTTGGTAATCACAGGGTACTTTCTAAAACATAAGAAGTGTTGCTACCAGCTCCTACATTCCCCCTCGAGCGACATCCCAATGCTAAGCAAGAGTAGCAATGTTTCACCCCTCTCCATTCTATTAAGATGTTTCTCCCCCTTGCCCATAATTCTCCCCCATAGAATCACCCACAGATGGGTCCCTACAGGAACATTCTCCAAGGGGTCCTGTGTTTTTTTCATGAAAGACAAGGAATGGGCTTGTGCGAGTAGCAAAGTCTGAGAGGGAACGAGCTGCACGCATACAGGGAGGCTTTCAGTGGGAGCAGCTGCAGGCCTTTTGCTTTTCTGCACATCCTCAGCTACCAGTGCCACTTGGCCCTAGGCCTCTATCAGCAAGGGTGAACCCTAAGGAGCCCAGCAGCTCCACACAGAGGACCCTCATAGCAGAACCTCATAATGGCACAGATTATTGTTCATTCTAACAGGCATTTAGTAAGCGTTTGTTGTGAGTCAGGTCCTGTGCTTGCCACAGTGGGTAAGAGATGAGTCAGATGTGCTGCCTGCCCTTGAGACCTCACAGTTTAGTAGGAGAAACAGACTCATGAGTGTCATATACAGACTGGGTTATGACCAAAGCCCACACAGCATTTGGGCACAGTTGATGGATCACTTAAGTCTGTCTGAGGGCTCAGGCTGGGCTTCTCAGAAGAGATAAGATTTAAATGTTACCTTAACAAGGGGGTAGAAATTCTCCAGGGGGATTAAAGGTGGTGGGGGGCTCATTTCAGACAGAGGGAGGTGTGAGTATACAAAGGCACAGAGATGTGAAAAGGCATCTTGGTTCTGGGCACAGTAACAGAGAAGCTGGAATGTGTGCTACACACCAGGGAATGGAAAGATCTGAAACCAGAGAGGTAGCTGGGGGCCCAAGGAGAGGCTTTTATGATGTCATGGGGAGCCACTGAGGGGTTTTAGGGTGGAGAATGCCATAATCAGGTAATGTTCTTAGAGCATTTAGGTGACAATAAGGGGGCTGGGTGGGAAAGGAGAGAGAAGATAAATTCACTGAGGGTATTAAAGGAAAGCACAGATTCTAGAGAGATTTAGAAGGTAGAAATGACAGATTTTATTATGAGAAATTCTAAGAGCTCCAGCACAGAAAATTGAAAGAGAAAGACAGCAGACTAAAAATTTAGTGAGGGTCCACAGGTAAGATGACAAGATATCTTGTATCAAGCAAATCACACCCTGACTTCCATTTCTTGATGGCCTGGCCGAGATGGCCTATGTAATGTTTATGGACAGGAGGTCAAAAGCTTTTATTACAAATTATTTTTATAGCTACAGAAGTGGATTCAGCAGATCTGGCTGGCTAGGCCAGTGTTTCCCTCCTTTCCCTCCTGCCCCAAAGCTAATTGCTTTGTCAAGGAGGATGCTTCCCCAGATAGAGAAAGGCCACATTTTGGTTAAGGATTGACAAATAGCTATGCCAGGATCTCCATACTAAGTTCTAGCTAGATCCACGCATTACCACAAAGAACTGCATAGCTCAGAATGCTTGGCTGCCTATAGCATACCGTCACAGACCACACATGTGGCAAATTCCCAGAAGAATTGATATATGAGCTGGGTCTTGAAGAAAGCAAAGGAAAAATAAGCACATTAAAATGATATCCTACCTGGTTTGGCCCTTTTTTAGAAGTACACCTAGAATGTTCTAGAGCAGAGCTGTCCAATAGAACTTTCCACAATGATGGGAATCTTCTTCTGTATGATCCAATATGGTAGCCACTAGTCACATGTGACTATGGAACACTGTAAATGTGGCTAATGTGACGGAGGAACTGATTTTTTTTAATGTTATTTTAAAATTATTTATTTATTTATTTATTCATTCATTCATTCATTTATTTATTTTTGGCTGTGTTGGGTCTTTGTTGCCCTGTGCGGGCTTTCTCTAGTTTCAGCGAGTGGTGGCTACTCTTCGTTGCGGTGCGCAGGCTTCTCATTGCAGTGGCTTCTCTTGGTGAAGTCACTGTTGAGAAGGTCTCATTCTAGCTCACATTCTTGTTAAATAACCTGGGCTCCTTGTATGTGGAAAACCGATTTCGAGCACAGAACCTCTAGCACCAAGCAGAATGGCAACATAATTTTAGCTCCGGAGCAAATGGGTCTCACAATAGCATGAGTTCAATGTATGCATTAACATTTGAATATGCTGTATAATAAGCGTGCTGATTACTCTGAGAAGAATACTTGAAGAATAAAATAAGCTGTGATCATTAGAGGAAAAAGCGGCTAGCAATTTATGGCATGGCTGCTGCTTGATATTCAAAAGTACATGACAGCTCTCATCACAGGTAAAAGGTAACTACTGTGATGATAAAATGTAATGACAGTGGCAGGAAGTGATCAGAATTTTACCGGAAACCAGTTTGTGGTATAGTTTCTTACCACAGTCAGATTTATAACTTATAAAAACGTGTCCCCATTTGGTTGTTTGGTTCCTCTGGGCCGTTTGAATGTGAATCCATTGTAATCTCAACTTTGCAGGAAGTGGCGGACCGAGTTTTCACGGGAAATGAGAAGCTGAGGTGTAGAGGCCTCAGGTTGGACGTGGGGACATGACAATCACCTTGTGCTGGGAGAGAAGCTGTAATGGGGAGCTGGCTGGTGCCCCACAACTTGGATGACCTAGACCAGCAGTTCTCAAAGTCTGCTCTGCCGACCTCTGGGGGATCCTGAGACTCTTCCAGGAGGTCCATAAGATCAAAATTATTTTCCTAATAATATTAAGATGTTACTTGGCTTTTTCACAGTATTGAAAGACTTCAAATTATATGACTCAACTTATATGAAATGTCCAAAATAGGCAAATCTATAGAGACAGAAAGCAGATAAGGAGCTGCCCAGGGTGAGGGGAGGCCAGAAGGTGGAGCGACTGCTTAATGGGTACAGGGTTTCTCTCGGGGTGATGAAAATGTTCTGGAACTAAGTAGTGGTGGTGGTTTCATAACTAAATGCTACTGGACTGTATAATTTTAAATGGTTAAAATGGTGAACTTTATGTTATATAAATTTTACCACAGTAAAAAACAGTCCAAAAATAAATAAATAAAGCATTAAAACGAAAAACAGTAATCTTTTGGAGTTCTGACTACCTGCTCTTTGCTGCAAATACTCCTCTATATCCCGGCTCCTCCCTTACCTCCTCAGAGCAGTCTCTCAGAGCTATCTGAGAGGTTTCGTCCTGGGCTTTCATCCTCAGTTTTGTTAGCCAAATAAAGCATAATTCTCAACTTTTAGGTTGTGCATTTCTTCAGTCAACATGACAAAAGAAAAAAATGGCTAATGATATTAAGTAAATGAAAGAGATCCATTCTTATGACTTGTTAAATGTTTCCATATAATTTTTCAGACCTCATAGCATGTTAGGGCTAGGAGAGACCTTGGTTACCTCCTCATGCAAGTTGGAAATAGGGCAGGGGAATTCCAAGGTGATCCTGTGGAAGAAATAGGGATCAGGAGCTAAAGAGGAGAGATCAGGAGTAGGGAACAAAGTCTCCCAGGAGCGGATAGAATGCATAAGATAATAAAGAGAGAAAGGGTAGCTTAAGATGATTATCAACCAGCATTTGGGAAACCCCCTACCCAGAAGAAAGGCCAGAGGAAGGCAAGAGAACTAGGAGATGGGAGAGTCCCAGAGCAGGGCAAGATGCCCCAGGGCATGCATTAGCAACCGGGGATACACAGAGTTTCAAATTAAAGCGCACTTCAAAGCTTCCCACAAAAACCAGTTGCAGTGCCTTGTCCCATCCCACCCTGACAGAGCTCCCCAGAGGCAACTACTGCCAACACTTTTAGCTATTTACCTCATATTTATAGACACATGCTCTGTTCTATGTCTTGGTTTTTCCACTTTAGACATTATCTATTGACTTCATATTATTAGAAGACTAGGATTTAGTTCTCGGCTACCACCTCTGAAAGCCAAGTGGGCACTAGTAAACTGGAAACCAAGTGACCCATCTTAAAGGGAGGCAGCTGCTATTCGGCGGGTTATTGCCAGGGAATGTAGCTCTGCGATGCAGAATGTGTCAAAGTATGTTCATTTGTAAGTAATTAAAACAACCAGAAAACTGACTTAACGATGAAGCTCACACTAAAAGTCCAGGTAATTTAAGCTTCAGGGTTGGTTTGATTCAGCAGAGCACCAGTGTTATCAAAGCTGACCTTGATGTGAGATGGCTAAGGACAAGTCCCAGAGCTCCTTGTCCATATCCAGAGAGATACAGGTCACTTCTGGAAGCCTCTTTCTCAGGAGTCCTAGCAAATCTCTATTAATCTGGATTGAGTCTTATGCCGGTAGGAGATACTATGAGGCTCAGCCCAGGTCCCCTCTTCTGGGGCAACACATCCATCCCTCAGCTGCTGGGAATAGTCTTGCTCTGAGCCTTAGGAAACCACTTCCCCCAAGGTTTTACACCCCCTTCCAGGGTGCAGCCTGAGGCCTGTGACTGGCTGATGTGGGAATACAAATGTCTGGCCCCCTTACTTCAGTTTGGGACAACTCTGAAGGGCCATCCCCATTCCTGAGTTCCTGGGATCAGCTGAGGCTTTGGTTGTAACTACATTGCACCTACT
Source organism: Stenella coeruleoalba (assembly GCF_951394435.1). Lineage (NCBI taxonomy): Eukaryota > Metazoa > Chordata > Mammalia > Artiodactyla > Delphinidae > Stenella > Stenella coeruleoalba. Next base: position 89,223,258 of record NC_137153.1, read on the forward strand.
TTGCTGGTCGGCTTCTCTCCACCCCCAACCTTGTCTTCTTCAGGTCCCCATAGGTGTGTGTCCTAAGGACACTCCTCAGTAAGCCTTCTGCGTGCAGCTCTCCATCTTGGATTCTGTTTCCAAGGAACCCAGTCTTTAAGCAGTGCTTGTTTCTGAATCAACAAAGGTGACAAAAGGTAGGGCTATGCTGATGAATTAGGACTAGTTTGCATGCCCTGCTCTAGAACCAGGGGTGGGATCAGCCTCTCCCAACAGCACATAGGCTGAGCCAGAGAGGATAGGGACTAGAACAAAGCCTTGAATCGTTTACTAAAAAGGGAAGAATCATATTGGGGAGGCAGCTGCACAGACCTTTTGATCTTTCCAGAAAAGTCAGAAACAGTTTATGTAAACAAACAAACAAAAAACTCATGATGTTTTAATGTCAAAAACTAATTGAGATATTTTTAAACACTATTAAGAGCCAACAAGTCATGGTCTAATACTGCCTGCATTTCAGCAGTTTGCAACCTTGGCCAGAGAGAACATAGGTGTAGTTTGTAGCCCCAGAGAGCTAAGCTGGCACTAATAGTGATCATGAAGTCAAGATTTCAGCTCAACCTAAGGAACAGTTTCCTAATGATTTGAGCAAGATGAAAACGGAATGAAGCACCTCAGGAGATGAGTTCCTTGGCAACAAAGGCCATTGTTTTTTTGTTTGTTTTTTTTTAAATTTATTTATTATTTTTGGCTGTGTTGGGTCTTCGTTTCTGTGCGAGGGCTTTCTCTAGTTGCGGCGAGCGGGGGTCACTCTTCATCGCGGTGCACAGGCCTCTCACTGTCGCGGCCTCTCTTGTTGCGGAGCACAAGCTCCAGATGCACAGGCTCAGTAGTTGTGGCTCACGGGCCTAGTTGCTCCACGGCATGTGGGATCTTCCCAGGCCAGGGCTCGAACCCGTGTCCCCTGCATTGGCAGGCGGATTCTCAACCACTGAGCCACCAGGGAAGCCCCAAAGGCCATTGTTTGAGTCTTGTTAGAATTTGAACTATATGATCTTTGAGTTCCTATTCATTGAATAGGAACTTTATCCATAAAAAGTAGATATCCATATAAAGTGGATCCACTTTATCCATATAGAGTGGATATAACTTTATCCATATAAAGTGCCGTGTATACATAAAATACCACTGATACACCCTTTGGCTAATGTCAGTAGCAAACAGCAATGGGATTGCACCAATGGTTCTACTGAAACACAGCTCAATTTTCTTTTCTGGAAAACACACTCCATTTGACTCATTGCTTCTGGGTACTTCAGTATCAAAGGAAATAAAAGGTGAAAAGAGAAGCATGTGATTCTTTGCCCTGCTCCTGTCTTAGATACAAAAATGTCGCCAGCAAATCCTTTACAGATATCACATTATGAGACCCTCTGCTGCTTAGAAGTTAGCATTATATTCTAGCATGTCAGAGCTGGAAGCATCTCAAAGATCATGCAGTCTAACTCTTTCATTCAATAGAAGACACAGAGAAGAGAAGGAACACACCTGAATGACACAGAAAAGCCAGGACCAGGATCCAGATCTCTTTACTCTCGGAGCAGAGTCCTCTCACTGCAACCCAAAACCCATTTTTTGTCATTAAAGTGAAATAATTTGCTATTGTCAGCTATCCTGGAGTGATAGGACTTCTGGGCTAATGGACCTCAAGATTCTCACAGACAGGAGGTAGCCAGGCTCTGTCCTTTTCAGCAGTCTAGAATGCCTAATCATTTGTAGAGATAGCTTATTTGATTCTGTTTAGGATTTTCTTTTTAAAAGGTAATATGCTCACATGGTTAAAAAAAAAAAGGTGTTCACTAAAAGTTTAACTCCCACTGCTTCCCCCATCCCTCATACCCCCTCCTACAGGTGATTTCTCTTATTAGTTTCTTGTGAACCATTATAAGAAATTTGAAGTCACTTCCCTTGATTCTCAAAACGATCTGGTAGGGTGGGGATATTTACTCACCTTCATTTCACCTATGAGGAAACTGAGACTTAGGGAGCCTAAGCAAGTGAAAGAATGATAGACTAACCAAGTCCAAACTCAGTGTTCTTTCCGCAATTTCACTATGCCTTTCAATAGCTGCGAGGTGTATATAAAAGGTACAAGTGGGCATGGAAGGCAGGCTGAGCCACTGAATCAGAGCTCCTTAAAATTCCCAACAGGACAGAGCTTGCAGAAGGAGTGACTGGCCCAAGGTGAAAGAGAAGAGGGACCCACCAGGCAGATGTCCACCCGGAAATAGCATTTGTTTCATCCTGTCCCTTCATCCCATACACCTAATCTGTCACAAAGCCCTGTCAAGTTTTCCTGTGAAATATTTATCCCATCTGTTCCTCCTTTTCTCTTTTCACAGCAAAAACTCTGGTGCAAACTTCAGTTACCTCACATTGGGTTATTGTCACAGGCTTTTAATTGGTCTCCTGGTGCACAAATAGCTTCAACCTAAATGAGCATGTATTACATCCAATTTCCATTTATAACATGTGGGTAAATGATGCTGGTCCTTCATAAAGCCTAAATTTTAATCTTTCAACTCTACTCAGTGGAAACAACCTCATTAGTGTGTTAGTAAAAAGGGTCATGTAAAGAAGTCTTGCTCCAGCTCAGAAACAAGGCCGGTCTTGAGAAAGAAGAGACTTGTTAAGAAAATGAATAAATAGCCATGTTATTCATACACTGGAATCGTACTCATCAATAAAAAGAAATGAGTTACTGATGCATTCAACAACCCAGATGAATCTCAAAAATATGTTGAGGGAAAGAAGTCGGACACACGAGAGTACAGGTGTATGATTTCATTCATACGAAGTCCAAGAACGCGCAAAATCGTCTCTTGGGGATATAATTTAGAACAAGTGTTGCCTCTGATGGGGCACTGGAAGGGATACAGGGGGATGCGATAGCAGTGCTTTCTATCTTGAATGGGGTGTTGGTGAACACCTTTGTTAAAACTCACCAACTATATGCTTAACATCTGTGCATTTTACTGTAATTATTCCTGAATTTAAAAGAGAGAGAAAGAGAGAGGAGAAAAAGAGAGTGAGAGGGAGGCCGACCTGCTCAGGCTGTTGTAGAAAGAAGAACCCAGATGTCCAAACACAGTGGCTTCTGAGTGGCCCCCTGCACTCTCTCAACTTCTCTCTAAAACACATCAGAGGGGTGGGAGGGAGGGAGGCGCAAGAGGGAAGAGATATGGGGATATATGTATAGCTGATTCACTTTGTTATAAAGCAGAAACTAACACACCATTGTAAAGCAATTATACTCCAATAAAGATGTTAAAAAAATAAAACACATTTGAAGACATCGGGAAATTAGGAATCCCCCAACACTGTACAAAATCTGACAGAAATGTAATGTCAGAGTCTTGGCAACATCTCTACCCTTATAAAGTGCACGTTGCAGCTGTATGAAGAAAATCCAACCCAATTTTGAGCCCCTATCACACCCACATCCATCCCAGGAGCAGAGTGCCCCAGAAAAGGCGTGAAGGCCCTTGGCCCCTCCCAGACCGTCTGTCCTCTGGGCTCTGGGGACCTCCAGCCCTTTTGGAATAGATCTCAGGCAGGCAGAACACCTTTTCCCAGCATCCACACCCACTGTCAGGGGCCACCTCTAACAGCTCGCAAGCTTTTTGATTTAAATTTCATTTGTTTCCGAGTAATACAAGTAGAGCGTTTTAAACGCAGAAATAGACTACTACGGAGCTTGTTACCAAAACAGCATGCTCCTGCCTGGCCCCTCCCACTTTCCTCCCTCTTCTCCAGAGACAGCAACTTCAATTCTTTTAGCTGTCGTCTCTGGTGTCTGCCTTCTTTTATATAAATAATGTGGTTATATTACATCCAATGTTTTTTGAACATTAAATATTGACTTCCTACTATGAAAAATAAGGATTTAGCTCTCAGGTCCTCACTCCCACACAGCTTTGACTTCCCACCTCCTTTCAGTGTTGGTTATTTATGTTATGTGACTACATAATGTTTACAGATGAGCCATATAACATATTGTAATTATATTTCTTGTACAACTTTTTATTTTTCCTGGAGTTAAGAATGACCTCTTTTTATTGTTTTCATTTCTCTGTCAAAGCTGCAAAGTCACCTCTCAATGCGGCTGCACAGGAGGTAATCTTCATGTTTATTTTCCAGCATACCTCCTGGAGCCCTTGTCCTCTGTTTCCATCTGTATTGGGTTGTCCTTGAGGCCCACTACAGCTACCCTTAAGGGAGGGTATCCTCCAGTAGCTTCCTGAGAAAGGGTGCGTGGAGGGTTAATATTTTGAGATCTTGAATGTCTGAAAATATTTTTATTCTTCTCTCACTCTTGAATGACAGTTTGGCTGTGTGTTAGGTTCTAAGAGGAGGATCCTTTTCCTCAGAAGCCATCACCTCCACTGTCTTCTAGTTCCCCGTGGTCTATTAAGTCTCACATCATTTTGATTTTTGATTCTTTCATTATGACTTTTTTTTTTTTTTTTTTTTTTTACGGTACGCGGGCCTCTCACTGTCGTGGCCTCTCCCGTTGCGGAGCACAGGCTCCGGACGCACAGGCTCAGCGGCCACGGCTCACGGGCACAGCCGCTCCGCGGCATGTGGGATCTTCCCGGACCGGGGCACAAACCCGTGTCCCCTGCATCGGCAGGCGGACTCTCAACCACTGCGCCACCAGGGAAGCCCTCATTATGACTTTTTTCTCTCTTAGGACACTTTCAGGATCTCTGGTTTTCTGATTTTCATTATAATATGCCTTGATGGGCCATTTCAACCTGGAAATCCAAAGGAATTGTGTTGTATTATTGCTTGATAATTTCATCCTTTACAGCCGTAGGTACTGAAAATACTGGCATTTGGAGGTCTCTCAATGGAAATGCCTGCTTGCTTCCTGATCACCATGGAGTGATACCCACAAGTTTCTAAGACCTATCAGTACATCAGCGCTTCCAGTCATCTGTTTAGCCCCTCTCTCGTAAATATGAACGGACATTCAAGGATGGTCAGATACTCAGGAAAGACTTGTGAAAATTAACAAAAGGAAACCTCACTAAAATGGAGCTGGGAGGCCAGAGGGGGAGCTCTCATGTACATACCACGCAACATCCATAGAGATCCTGACAGGTAGAGACCTACCTTGCATCTCTAGCAAGAAGTGACACTACTATACCACCTTGGGAGGAAGAAAGATTTCTCCTTGCCTGGCAACAGCTCAGCCAGTGAAAGGCCACTATATTTCAAAGTCCCAGTTTCCTCCAATGGACTTTTTGTTTTTAACAGCCACTCCCAATTTCCCCTTCTCTATAAAAGCGTCTCCTTTCTTTTTCTTAACTAGACTTGCATGTGGTTCACCGTAGTTGTGTGTCCTGAGGTGCAATTCTTTGCTGCTCCCAAATAAACTCGTTTTGCTGTTTTATTGTTTTGGGTTAACAGACTCTAACACTAGAGCCAGAAATCTGAGTTAGTAAAAAGGAACTTGGAGAAAATGGAGACAATTCAGATATCAGAATAAAACTTTATCTTCTCAAAGAGAAGAGATGTTACATCAATGAAATAAAAACAGGATGCTATGAAAAATGAATAATTATAGAGACAAAAAAGTGCCCTTGGAAATTATAGCTAAAATAAAAGAAATTTGGTTATCTTAGATGTTCACTCTTAAACCAGTCACTTTGGACTTCCCTCGTGGCACAGTGGTTAAGAATCCGCCTGCCAATGCAGGGGACATGGGTTCAATCCCTGGGCCAGGAATATCCCACATGCCGCGGAGCAACTAAGCTCATGCACCACAATTACTAAGCCTGCGCTCTAGAGCCTGCGAGCCACAACTACTGAAGCCTGCGTGCCTAGAGCCCGTGCTCTGCAACAAGAGAAGCCACCGCAATGAGAAGCCTGTGCACATCAACGAAAAGTAGCCCCTGCTCACCGCAACTAGAGAAAGCCCACGCACAGCAACGAAGACCCAACGCAGCCAAAAATAAATATTTTTAAAAAATAAAAAATAAACCAGTCACTTTCCTCAGAAAAGAATCCTCCAATCTCCTGCCTTTGGAGATTAGCTATTAGCATTCTGGAACTAAGTGGGGAAAGGGGAGTTGGAGGGGTATCTCGCCATTTGGGATGTAGACTTCCACTTAATTCCCTCCATTTTATTTTTTCTCTCTTTCTTGAACTCTGATTAGTCGGATATTGGACCTCCTGGACTGATCCTTTGATTTTATTTGTCATTTAGTATATTTCATTACCTTTTTGTTCTACTTTCTGGGAAAATTTCCTCAACTTTATCTTTAAATCCTTTTAAGGATTTGGGAGGATGTGGAGATAAGCATATGAGTTAAATCCATCATGACTAACCAGAAATCCTTCTGATATCATTTTACATCTTGACTGATGGTACAGCTGACTCTTGAACAACACAAGGGTTAGGGTTGCCAATCCTCCCTGAAGTTGAAAATCCATGTATAACTTTACAGTTGGCCCTCCACATCCAATCTGCATCCACAGATTCAATGAACCTTATATTGTATAGGACTGTAATTTGTATTTATTGAAAAAAATTCACGTATAAGTGGTCCCCCACAGTACGAACCTGCATTGTTCAAGGGTCAAGCATGGGGATTTCCCTGGCTGTCCAGTGGTTAAGACTCCACACTTCCACTGCAGGGGGCACAGTTTCAACCCCTGGTCAGGGAACTAAGATCCCACACGCCGCATAGTGAGGCCAAAAAAACAAGGGTCAACTGTGTATTCTTCCGGGGAAGAATGATAATAAATAGGGAGGGAGATAATATGGAGGGTAGCATAGGACTAGTGTGGCACTGTGCATTCTGAAAGGTATGTTCTCTACTTACCTACATGGTTAATGGAGATGCACTCTCACCTGGGCCTGGTGTCCCCAAGTCCAGTGCCGCTCTGAGCCCATGTCTCCAGAGAATAAACTTCTGGTCTTCTGTCATTTGTCCACTGGCTTTCCATTTGCTAAACTCTCCCAGAGGGGTACTGGTGAGATAGAAAAATAAGTGAACAGAGAAGGAGGTCCAGAAATAGACTTAAGAATATGTAAGAACTTAGTACGTGTTAAGGGTCACATTTCATGTTCATTGGGGGAAAGATGATTACTTAACACATGGTGTTGGGACAAGTAGCTAACCATTAAAAATAAAGAAAATTAGACCTTTACTTCAAGGCATACATTAAAATATTAATCTATATAGATTATCGATTTCACATAAAAATGAAACCAGAAGTATCAGATGAAAATATAGGTGAATATTGATATAGTCTTGGGGTGGGGAAGGCTCTCATGACATGAGAGCAATAAACATAAAGATCAATTTTATCCTAAATAAAAATTTGAAATTTTTCTTCATCACCCTCCCCTGTATGTGTGTTTGTGTATGTATATATACATACATAAATAAAATTTTAAAGGCAAACAACAAGTGGGGAAAATAGTTTGAACATGAATGGCAGACTAAGGGTTAATATTCTTAATATATACAGAGCACTTATTAATAAATAATTTTAAAATACCAACAGGACATAAACAGGTAACTTATAAAGGAAAACAAATTCCTTATAAATACCTGAAAAAATATTCAGCCCCATTAGTTATATAAACAAGTACAAATTAGAGATGAGATATCATTGTCATCTTACCTAATTGATAAACATTTTTTACCGTTTTATTGAGATGTAACTCAGTTACCATAAAGTTCACTTCTAAAGTGTACAATTCAGTAGTTTTTAGTATGTTCAGAGAGTTGTGCAACCATCACTACTATCAAATTCCAGAGCATTCCTGTTATCCCAAAAAGAAACCCCATACTCATTAGAAGTCACTCCCTATTACTCCCAGCCCTTGGCGACCACTAATCTATTTTCTGTCTCTATGGATTTGCTTTTTTTAGACATTCCATATAAATGGAGTCATACACTATGTGGTCATCTTGCCTGACTTCTTTCAGCTAACATAATATTTTTAAGGTTCATCCATGTTGAAGCACGTATCAGTACTTTATTCCTTCTCATGTCTGAAAAAAATTCCATTGTATGTATATACTACATTTTGTTTATCTATTCTGTTATGGATAAACAACCAAAATGTCCAGTTTATGGACATTTCGGTTGTTTCCAATTTATGACAATTATGAATAATGCTGCTATAAACATTCATGTACAAATTTCATATGGACATACATTTTTATTCTCTTGGGTATATAACTAACAGTGAAACTGCGGGCTCTATGTTTAACTTTTTGAGGAACTGCCAAGCTGTTTTCCACAGCAGCTGCACCATTTTACATTCTCACAAGCAATGCACAAGGGTTCCAATTTTTCCACATCCTCACCAACACTTGTTGTCCATCATTTTAATTATAGGCATCCTAGTAAGTGCGAAGTGGTATCTCATTGTGGTTTTGATTATCATTTCCCAAATGCCTAATAACATTAAGCTTCTTTTTGTGCTTATTGGCCATTTGTATATCTTCTTTGGAGAAATGTCTATTCAAATTCTCTGCCCATTTTTAATTGGGTTATTTGTCTTTTCGTTGTTGAGCTCTAATAGTTCTTTATCTATTCTGGATACAAGTCCCTTATTAGATATATGATTCACAAATATTTTCTCTCATTCCATGCATTGTCTTTTCACTTTCTTGATGGTATCATTTGAAGCACAAAAGTTTTAAATTTTGATTAAGTCCAATTTATCTCTTTCTTCTTTGGCTTCTTGTGCTTTTGGTGTCATATCTAGGAAAGCTTTGCCTAATACAAGGTCATGAAGATTTACTCCTAGGTTTCCTGAGTCTTATAGTTCCAGCTCTTGTATTTAAGTCTATGGTCCATTTTGAGTTAATTTTTATATATGGTGTGAGTCAGAGGTTCAACGTCTTTCTTTTGCATATGGCTAAATGAGTCCAAGCACATTTTGTTTAAAAGACTATTCTTTCACATTGAATTGTCTTGGCACCCTTAGGTTTTCAACCTTGACATTAGTTGAAAAATGATTGACAAAGATTTTTAAAAGATAATACCCAGTTTAGGCAAGACTGAGGGGAAGTCTTACACACTGCTAATGGGAGCATAAAAGAGGAACAGCATCTGAAGGGCAATTTGCCATGTATATCCGATTTGAAAAATATGTACTCTGATTCAGGAGTTGTACTTCTAGGCATTTATTTCAAGGAAGATGTTACGTATAATGGTGAACAACTGGAAGTAACCTAAATGTCTATCAGTAGAAGACTAGGTGAATAAATTGTGCTATCATTTCATCTGTACACTGAAATATGATGCAGACTTTAAAAATGATGAAATGATTTATTGACTTGGAGCAATTCCTGTGACCTACTGCTAAGTGAAAAACAAAAGCATGTTACAAAGTGCTCTTTATAGTAGTATTCCACTTTATAATATATTTTACTTATGCATCTACATTCATAGAAATAGCTCACTGTTAACAAAAATGTTAACAGTGGTTGCTGCTAGATAATGGGATTTTGGCTGGCTTGTATTTTCTTCTTTATACTTTTGGTGCATTTTATGTATGTGCTACATGAATATATATTGTCTTTATATTCAGAAAAAGAAAAGCTATTTTCATTTTGTAGAAGAATGTCCTCAAGGAATATATATTGTAAAAGACTATTCAATGGTAAATATTTTCATAATATGTTAACTGAAAAAAGCAGGTTATAGTATCCCACTTAAAATTTTTTTAATGTAATAGACACCATATTTCCTAGGTACTGTGATACTTTTTTTCCACCACTTACTATTTCTGAAATAAAAATGTCTCTTACAATCAATATGAATATTTAATGTAGTGGTTCCCCCCTCCCGGCCTGCCTGAAAAGCTGTTATTAATGAGATGAGGCTTCTGGCAATCTGAGACTTGAGAAAGTGCCATATGTGTGTAGAGAAAAGACTGGAAGAATAGACACCAAAACGTGAGCAGTGTTTAGCTCTGAACTGAGATTTTTCTTTTCTTTTTCTTTCTTCTTCTTTTTCTTTTTTTTTTTTCTGGTTAAGTATAGTTTCCAAGTTTTCTGTAGTACGTGCATAAATAAACATAAAGAAATCAGGAAACCGGCTGCCTTGCTTTTCAAGGAAGAAGCAGAGTGTGAGGGTATTTGGGACTTTGGGCCTTTACCAAAATAAGAGACTAGCAAATTAGGGTGCACACAAACCACCTTGCATGCCCACTGAGGGGCCCCTGGCTGGGCAGGAGCTGGCAAAGCAAGCTTGAGAACAGATGGTAGAGTTCGGTCAGCGGGAGCAGGGCTCTTGGATCAATCTTAGTTCTGTGTGGACAAGGAAATCCCTGTGAGGTATGAGTGAGTCCAGATGGCGGGGATGCTGGCTAATTATGGAGGAGAGGGATGTCCAACACCGCGGGGCCACACAGATATTTTCCAGGAGTATGTTCTCAGTTACTCAAGAGAGACCAAGTCCTGCATGAAACAGAAAATGAGTCCACCCTTTTTGAAAGTCAAAACTTACATTGATTAGAGAATTCCCTGGCGGTCCAGTGGTTAGGACTCAGCACTTTCACTGTGGTGGCCTGGGTTCAATCCCTGGTCGGGGAACTAAGATCCCACCAGCAACTCTGTGCAACCAATAAATAAATAAATAAATAAATAAATAAATAAATAAATAAATAAAACAACTTACATTGGTTTGAGGTGAGCCCATACCTCAGCCAAAAGGGCATGGTAACTACAGGAGATGAAGGGCATGGAGCAGAAGTGGAAGACTAATGGCCACAGCAGAACTTCGATAACCCCTGAGGAGGCTAGCAAGCTCTGGGCCTCTGCTTAGAAGGGAGGGACTCTGCCTTGCAGCAACTGTGACTGGGGCACAGAGACAGTGCCAGGCACAGCGCCAGGTAGGAGCTTCACCCACAGGATCATGTCTAATCCTCATAACAGTCCCCCGAAATAAGCAGCCTGAGGCTCCTAGAGGTTATGTGGTTTGTCCCAAAGCACACAGCCTGTAAGTGATGGAGTGGATTCCCACATTACTAGAGTCCATCTCTAAAAAGGGAAAAACATTGAGCAAAGTTAACACTCATATTTGTCATGAGTATTAACTCATTACTTACCATAGTGTTAGCTGGAAAAACAAGTTTCAAGCAAAAATCTTCAATCTGATCCCAATATTGTTTTTTTTTAATCGTGAAACATAATTTTCTTTTTAAATTTTGTGGCTGCGTCACGTGGCATGCGGGTCTTAGTTCGCCAACCAGGGATGGAACCCGCGCCCCCTGCAGTGGAAGCGCAGAGTCTTAACCCCTGGACTGCCAGCGAAGTCCCCCCAATATTGTTTTCTTAAAAACTATGTATAATATAGAAAAAAAAAGCTGCAAGGATATACACCTTAATGGTGGATATGTTTCAATAGTAGGAATCTAATTTTAAAATTTAATATTTTCTTTAGTTTTTTCTTTTTTTAAACTTCCTCTGCACCCCCTCCTTGAGCATGTAAATCTTCTTAAAGCAGAGAAAACAAAAAGGCTTTTCAGAAGCAGTTGTGAGGACTAGTGGATCAAAGTTTTCAGAAGCAGTTGTGAAGACTAGTGGATCAAAGTAATGAGAATGAATTACAGTGAGATTTTAATGACAGAGAAATCCAGGTTCTTACCAGCTATGTGAGTTCCACTTGGCTTTGCTAAGCCTGTTTCCTAAACAATAAAAGGGAATTATAGTCTTGTCCCCGTGAGCTGGTGCCAGGATTAACTGAGATGCAATGTACACAAAAGTCCCAAGCACAGTACTTGGCATAAGGATAGTGTTTAATAAATGTTAAACCCGACTCTTGGTGGTCATAGCTCTTCCTTGCTGCCCCAGGAAGGCCACGCACCTACAGCTGTTTCAGAGAGCAGAACGGAATCTGGCTGTCTTGGCAGGGGCCCCTTACTGGACCTGCAGCTGCCTGCACACCTGACACTTTCCCCTTCTCATTTTTTTTTTTTACCATCTGGTGACTAACAGGATCTTATTCCTTAACCCATTTTCACCCAACTACTTGCCTTCCTCTCTCCGTTTGTCTCAGTGTCTCAGCTGTTTCTAGGTAATATTTTTGAGTACACGTGACATTATTTCAACATAACACATTTGCAGGGCACCTATGTTCTAAAGATGGCCCCAGGCTCCTGCTCTCCATTCATATCATCCAGAAATATTTGTATGAGCTCAGTCTCGCTGAGAATTTAGATCCTTCAACAACTCCCACGTGTTGCCTAGCTGCTATAACAGGCACACAGACCATACTGTGGAGACTCAGCGGACGGATTTACCAGTGTATGCAAATGTGTATGGGAGAGGAGGGAAAGAATGGAAGTGTTTAATATTTAGAGTAATGATTTCTTCACCCCATCTTATGCATCACCTTCATAGACTGTCTTTCTTAAAGAGAAAAGGTGCCGATTCTGGTAAACTGGTTTCAAGACCAGTTAAGCCAATGCCTGAGTGGGCCTGTTTCATCTTCAGATTTGCTGAAGTCTGTTCACAGACACAAAGTTTGTGGAAGGCTCTGATCATCTGATGACGTTGCTGAGGCAGTGGGGTGGAGAGCAGATCCAAGGAGTTACAAACTAGCTCCGAGTGTTCTCAGACATTTTGGAGCTTACTGGAATACACACATTCTGATTAACAAGCAGTTTTAAGGGTCAAAGGAGTGCCAAAACCAGGCATTGTTTGATATCTGTATTACTTATTAGGTAAACATTAACATCAATGGAAGTAAAAGAGATTTACCCATAGTTCAGACTCCCTCACAAACTAAGATGTTTTCGCTTTTCCTTATTCCCTTCCAGTCCTTCAAATCCATAAATCCAAAATCACGATAATGATTGCAGCTTAGATACAGTTCAATATTCTACTTCTTTCTCACACCCAGATGCATACACAGAATGATGTTAAGTACAGCAATATTCACAACCAGGACAGTTGTGACAACAGCCCCTTCAGGCCTGTGGACTGACAGTCCAGTGGAAGATGTTGGCAGGGCAGTGAGACACACCCTGTTCTGCCTGTGTTATTTATGCCTTTGGCAGTGAAGCCCCTGACAAAGAAGCATGTCACTGGAACACATGCTCTTTGTTCACAGAGGTGCATGCCAGCACCGGCTGTGTCAGAAGGGACAGTGCCGGGTCTGTAGTCTCTCTTCTGGCTCTTTTGCTTTCTTTTTATTTGCTGCACATTGTGGCTATGTTTATTAATTACTTTGTAGCTTAATCTTATAAAACACACATTTATCTTGTGAGTTCTCATACCGTTGAGTTGGTCATAAAGAGAGGACAGGATCCCAAGATTCTGCCCTCTTTCTCCCTAAGGATTGATATCACCTCCCCCACAAGCCACCAGGTTCCCACTTTCTCTAGCACAGAGCTACCACGGCCCAGTCTCCTTCAGCATCTCCCCTTTACCTACAAGATGGCGCCTGCAGCCTCTGTTTGGTATTAAAGCCTCTCTACAATTGTTCCCAACCTACTGTTTCAAAGCAGACCCCCATGCTACGATTTCATTCCACACAGACCGATAGTGTAGCAGAAGAGACACAGGCCTTGGAGTCAGGCCCATCTGGGTTTAAACCCTAGCTCCACCTCTTGTTGGCCACACAGCTTCAGTTCCTCATCTGTAAAACGACTAAAATACAATCTACTTCACAGGGTCGTCTGAGCATTAAATTAGAAAGAACGTATTAAGCCCTAAAAGTGGATGCTCAATCATTGCTTGTTAGCTCATGGAACTAATTTGCTAGTTTTTTTTGTAAAAGCCTTCATCTCATGGCCCTGCGGTTCTCATAACCTTACAGTTACAGACCTAGTGTAACATCCCGAAGAGCACTTCCCTCATCATTTTCCCGTCACAGAGATGACTGCTGAGACTAACCTTTTAAATACAAGACTCAGGAAACAACATACTAGAAAGGTTCTTTTTTGCCTTTTTCCATAATCCTTCTAAAACTTTTTTGTTTTGACATTTTAATGCATCTGATATTTTAAAAATTGATATAGGTAGTTTTGTTTGCCACTAAATGAACTTAGCTGAAATGGAAGAGTGCAGTCTTTCTTAACTTGAAGAAAACCTTAGGTTAATGCATAGAATTGTAAGTTTTTCTCTCTTCATAAATTGTTCTCAATCTTGGAGCCTCTTGTCCATACTAGAATTAAGATGGTATCTGATTTGACACGTGACGTATTTACTTATTTTAAGCTGAATGTAACATTATTTCTCTGAGGTCTGCAAAGCCGACTTAGTGCTCTAACCCTGTCTCTCAGGGAGCTCTCTGAGCCAGCCCATTACAAAGGCTACCTGCCAGTCCCCGAAATGGAGACCATCTAGAATCCACACACCTCACAGGGGTGCCCTTAAAAATAAACGAGATAAAAGTCTTCGAAGAGACTGTAAACTCCGAGGCCCCATTAGAGATGCTAATTGCTGCCTTCGCTAGCCTATATTTAAATGTTAGAAAACCCAGGGAGATTCTCCCGGACTTGGGGATGCTCGGCTCCCCTGTGGCTTGGGCAAGCGACCGGGGCTGCCGTGTCCCCGCCGGCCACGAAGGCCGACTCCGCCCGGTGCCACGCGGTAGAACGCGGGCCCGCCGCGATTCTGCCCCCGACGAGGATCCTCGCAGCACTTCCAGCCCCACACGGTCAAGGGGACGCGGGGCTCGGGCTGTTGGCCCCACACGGTGCGGAGGAGCGGGAGGTGAACCCGAAAGCCCTCGTCCCGCGCTCTCTACAAGTCTCCCGCCTTCGCGGGTATCGGGAGGGCCAGGCCGAGCCTCCGCGGAAGGACTTGGCCTTAGGTACCCCCTCAGCCAGGCTGTAAAGTCCCCCCTCAGCCCTCCCGGCAAACGTCCAAGCGCGGTCTGGAGACCCGTCTCCGGGCGCGTCGAGGAGGGACCCCGGGGTCTCAGCTTAGCTGCGGGCGGGGAAGCTCCCGAGGCGGGTCTTACATCAGCCACCCCCACGTGCGATCTGAGGGCGGGAGTAAGTCACTCCCGTCCACCCGGCTGCGCTTTTTCCCCCCAGCCTCCGCCTCTCCCGCCGCGCCTCTCCCCGCCCCGTCCTTGGTGCACCGCGGCCGCCGAGCCGAGCGGCGCCGCGCGGGGCCGAGTCGAGCCGAGCAGCCACCCGCGACGCGTCGCCGGTTTAAGCGCAGTGCGGGGCCGCGGCCGGGGGCGGCGGTAGTGAGAACAGCGCTGCGCTCCAGCCCCCTTTTCCCTCCATGGTTTCTCTCCGCTCCCGTGAGTAACTTGGCTCCGGGGGCTCCGCTCGCCTGCCCGCACGCCGCCCACCGCCCGGGACCGCGCCGCCGGCCTCTGCTACTAGCAGACCCCTTCTGACGGCCCTCGCTGCGCAGGCTGGGACGCCTCTCCCCCCTCCGCCACCGCCGCGGAAAGTTAAGTTTGGAGAGGGGGGAAGAGAGAAACATGGACATGAAGAGGAGGATCCACCTGGAGCTGAGGAACCGGACCCCGGCAGCTGTAAGCAGAGCCCCCTTCGGGCGCCCTCTCCCCCGATGACTTGCATGTAATGGTGGCCACCTGCGGGGCCCCGACCGCGGGTTCGCCGGCCCGGCGCGGGGAAGAGCGCAGCTCGCGGGCTCGGACTGGGAAGGCGGGCGAGCGCGGAGGGGGGAGCGAGCGCGCGGGGATTAACTCTTTGGCGCCCACGGGCCCCCGCGGCCGTCCGGGGAAGGCGGTGGGGTGGGGAAAGCAAACTTTGAGCTCCTCACCCGCCGGGGTCCTTTCCCGGAGGAGCGCGTGTGCGTGTGGCCGGCGGCAAGGGAGGGAGGAGGGGGTTGTGTAACGCTGGGAGCCATGTTTGCAGCCTCCCGGGACGCGCGGCCGGGCGGAGGCCCGGCCTGCCGAGGAGCCGCGCGGCCAGCCGGGGCTGGGCCCATTGCGGGCCAGGCCGTGCTCCGCGCGCCCCGAAGGGGCTTGGGCGGGGTGGGGGGGCTTCTCCGGCCAGGCCTCGCGGTTGGCGCCGGCCCGGCTAGGGCAGGGGCCGAGGGGCGAATAGGGGGCTCTTGGCCTCTGAGGGGGACGGGAGGTCCCCTCGGGCGCTGGGGGGCTTGAGCGGGCATGGCTTGGCGCGCGCGGAGCGGGGGAGGGGCGAGCTCGGGCGGCGTCGGTGGCGCAACCGCCGCCCCTCCCCAGGCCAAGTTTGAAAAAAGGATGCGGTTCCCGCCATTTTTCAAGCCTAAAAATAAAACTTTCTCCGGCATTTCTCTCGCTCCCTTTTTGCCCCCCGGGCCTTCCCCAGTCCCGGCCTCCCAGGGCGGGCCTTGCTCAGCCCGGGGCCGCCGGTGTGGCGTAGGCGGCTTCTCCCTTCCCCTGTGCCGCCGCAGCGGAGCCCTGGGGCCCCTGCCTGAGAGGCTGGCCCCTCGGTGTGGGCGGGCGGCGGCGGCTCCTCGCGTCAGCCGGGGCGCGCCACAGGCCGACACAGCGCCATGTTGGCGAGCTCTCGTCTCCCTCCGCCGCGTGAGCCGGCCTGCTGGCTCGGCCAGCCGGGCCCTGCCCGTCCGCACCGGCGGTGGCTGTGGGCCGCCGCTCCCCGGGCCGAGCCTGCGGCTTGTATGGTGCCCGCCTCGCCAGGGCTTGGCTCGCTCTGGCTGGAGCCGCGCGCTGCGGCCGCCGCCGACTCATCTCTTGGGCGCGCTGCCGTCTCCCTCCCCCCTTCTTAAAAGGGCAACGCCAGGCGACCGCCTCCGCCCTGGTCGAGCGTCGGGGGCACGGGCGGGCCTCGGCTGGGCTCGCGGGCCGGGCGGCCTCTGTCCTCGCACGTGCTCCAGGGCCGCCGACCCAGGCCGGCACTCGCCCGCCGCGGCTGCGTGAGCGGCGGGTGGACGTTTAAGAATCGGCTTTCTTTTCTCCCCTGGCCCTCCCCGCGAACTAGAGCGCCTTCCCGTGGCCGGGCGCGGGGCCATGTTTCCTGGCCCCCGCGCGGGGAGGCCGTGCCTCTGCCAGACCCCTTCTTCGGGTGAGTGGCGTCTTTTGGCCCTGGGGCAGCCGATGCTGGCGATGGGCGCGTTTCGTGCAGTCAGGGAGCTATGGGTAACAAGTTGCCAACTTGTGGGAATTCGTCAACCGGCTTTCCCTTGTGTGCATGAGGTTTTGAATTCCTGAGGTCTTCACAAATGAGGTGCCGGGTCGCTGCACCTCGTAGCCTCCCCGTTTGTCCCTGAGGACCTCGGGGGGTGGGCGTCTCGACTCGGTGCTCTGGGTTTTTAAGGTTGAGGTTTGACCTCAGTGGTCCCTTCGGTCCATCAGTCAGACATTTTGTGTCGGCCACGTGCTAGTATATTGAACCGTTAAGCTTCTTCATACTGTAAACCTTGTAGAGTTGTGATCTCATTTTGAGGAGTTGTTAATTTAAGACGTCTGAATTATTACTGCGTAGTTCCAAATGAGGAGAATGTGGAGGAATTAGATTTAGCCAAATTTTCCAAAAGAAAAGTACACATGGGTCTTCAAAGTGCCTTAAAATCTGGAATTTGAGTTCTTTGAGGGTGCATAAAGTACTCTTAAAATACTCAGCTAAGAGCACTGTTGCTCCTTCTGGGAAGTACAGCTGGGCTAGTTGTATGTGGAATTTGTTCTTATATGAAATAACTAATATATTGCTTTTTAAGAACATATATATGTGCAACCGTTAATTTTTCAAGAAATCAGCTTAAGCCTTGCCCTTTTGCCCAAAACAGGCTAGAGTCGTGAGGCTATTTAACTTATACTGAAAGGTCAGTTTGTCAGTTGCAGTATTCACATATCAGGAGCTCAAAAGCCACAGGTGACTAGTGGCTACTGTATTGGGCTGCACTCTCCTACTGTAATCCACTGGTTTTTGTTTTTTAATATATGACCTTTTTAAAAATATATATCTTGACTTTTTTTTAAATTTATTTATTTATTTTTGGCTGTGTTGGGTCTTCGTTTCTGTGCGAGGGCTTTCTCTAGTTGCGGCAAGCGGGGGCCACTCTTCATCACGGTGCGCGGGCCTCTCACTATCGCGGCCTCTCTTGTTGTGGAGCACAGGCTCCAGACACGCAGG
Source organism: Stenella coeruleoalba (assembly GCF_951394435.1). Taxonomy (NCBI): domain Eukaryota; kingdom Metazoa; phylum Chordata; class Mammalia; order Artiodactyla; family Delphinidae; genus Stenella; species Stenella coeruleoalba. Next base: position 89,241,343 of record NC_137153.1, read on the forward strand.
CTCAGTAGTTGTGGCTCATGGGCCTAGTTGCTCCGTGGCATGTGGGATTTTCCCAGACCAGGGCTCGAAACCATGTCCCCTGCTTTGGCTGGCAGATTTTCAACCACTGCGCCACCAGGGAAGCCCTTGACTTTTTAAAAAATTAATTTATTTTTGGCTGTGTTGGGTCTTCCTTGCTGCACGCGGGTTTTCTCTACTTGCGGGGGTGGGGGGTCTACTCTTTGTTGCGGTGTGCAGGCCTCTAGCTGTGGTGGCCTTTCCCGTTGTGGAGCACAGGCTCTAGGCATGCAGGCTTCAGCAGTTGTGGCTCGCTGGCTCAGTAGTTGTGGCGCATGGGCTTAGTTGCTCCGCGGCATGTGGGATCTTCCCAGACCTGGGCTCACACCTGTGTCCCCTGCATTGGCAGGCGAATTTCTAACCACACTGCCACCAGAGAAGTCCGTAATCCACTGGTTTTATTAAATAAATATTTGAGTACCAACAGTATGGCAGGGCCTGGAAAAGCAGTGTGAACAACGCAGAGAACAGCCCCTTCCGTCCTGAAGCCTCAGAACCTGGTGGTGCCGTTGCACTGTGCAAGGGGGCCTTGGGAGAGTGTCGTGGGAGCCAGCCAGGATTGTGGGGTAAAGAATGGCTCACCTTGGGCTTCCCTGGTGGCGCAGTGGTTGAGGGTCCACCTGCCGATGCGGGGGACGTGGGTTCGTGCCCCGGTCCAGGAGGATCCGACATGCCGCAGAGTGGCTGGGCCCGTGAGCCATGGCCGCTGAGCCTGCGCGTCCGGAGCCTGTGCTCCTCAACGGGAGAGGCCACAACAGTGAGAGGCCTGCGTACCGCAAAAAAAAAAAAAAAAAAAAAAAAGAATGGCTCCCCTAGGAACTCTTACAGGGAGACTGAGTAGGAGTTAGGTTCTTAAGAGGGGAAAGCTTTGACCTTAAACTGAAGGCTTTGGGGGGTGAGGGGAAGCTGTAGGAAATTTTAAAATAAGAGTTTAAAAATGTTTTGCACAAAAGCATCATCTTTAAGGTAAGTGAGAAGTTCCAAGATGATTCTAAGTCAGCTAGTCACATGGCTCCATATGTTGTGGAGCCAACTGTTAAAGAGTAGCCTTGACCTCTGGAATCCTGCAGACTCTTGTTATTTGGGGAAAGAAGAAGAACCCTGTCTTTATTGAATGTATTGGTATAATGACAGGAGGCTCTTAAATGCACAGCACAGTGTGTTCCTTGGTTGACCTTGATGTGATCAAGCGAGCTTTAAGACTGTTTGAGGAGGGTAAGTGGAGGCTTGATCATCAGTGTTTTTGTTTAAAGACCAGATGGGCTTTTTTTTCTTCAATGGAATTTTTTTTAATAAATTTATTTATTTTTGGCTGTGTTGGGTTTTCGTTGCTGCACGCGGGCTTTCTCTAGTTGCAGCGAGCGAGGGCTACTCTTCGTTGCGGTGCGCGGGCTTCTCATTGCGGTGGCTTCTCTTGTTGTGGAGCACAGGCTCTAGGCACACGGCCTTCAGTAGTTGTGGCACACGGGCTCAGTAGTTGTGGTGCACGGGCTTAGTTGCTCCCGCCATGTGGGATCTTCCTGGACCAGGGCTCGAACCCGTGTCCTCTACATTGGCAGGTGGATTCTTAACCACTGAACCACCAGGGAAATCCCCAGATGGACTTTTATTGTGAGTGTGGCTTTTTTGTTTTTATTTTATTTGGGGGTTTGAAGAAGACCCTGGTAACACTTTACTTCTTGTGTTCTTTAGCCAAAGTACATGAGACAGACCAAGATAATAGGTTCCATTTCACCTGTTATAAACCGGTATGCTCATTTCCCTAAGGGGGTGACTTATAAAGAACTATAATAATTAAGTTTTTTCTTAGTCTAAAGCACCTCTTTATATCAGAGGTTTGTTCTCATAGTGGAAAAAATGAGAACTTAAGAATGCTTAAGATGGCATTTTAAAATAATCTTCAAAAAGAACAGTGATCACTGTTTTTAAATATAGGCAAGGATAGGAAATACTTTATACAAAACATTATTGGTGTTGTCAGTTATTTCACTGAGAGGAAATTGTATAGTACTAGAACATACCATGTATACCACAGAAATTGGTGGTGGTGTCAGATGTGAGAAGAGACATGCAGTAGCGAGATATAGATATTATCTATATCTAAATTTGTAATTTAGATATATTCCAGAATTTGAGAAAATATGTGTTCTTTATGTGAGGCCCTGATCTTTCTATTATGCCAAACATGCCACTGATACGAGCACCTCATTAACTATGAATCTAGGGGTATCTAGCCTTGATGTTAGCTCTGTTCCAGTCTTGTGTTCAAAGTTAGAAAGTCATGCAGTTCCTGTGGTTTACAATCAATGCCCCTGTGGAACACTGGTGGGCTGTATGCTAGACTGAGACATTTCATATCCCACAAATAAGAGTAGTTTTTCCTTAGTCCCAATTTACTAAAAAAAATTACTTTTAAAAATAAATAACGTGAGGGGACTTCCCTGGCGTTCCAGTGGTTAACACTTCACTGCCCCAATGCATGGGGCACGGGTTTGATCCCTGACTGGGGAACTAAGATCCCACATGCCGCATGGTACAGCCTTAAAAAAAAAAAAAGGGAAAAAAAGACAACGTGAGAAGAACCTTTCCCCCAACTTTTGGCATTTATTGTTTTGTCTGTTGTGATGTGATTTTGAGCTCCGTGGAATATTCTAATTGGTTGCATAGCAGCTAATTGGGTTCTTTTCCTTGTATAAGGAATACAGTCTTCATTGAAGAAAAATTTGATACAGATAAGCTAAAAAAAATAGTAGATATAGATAAGGAAAAATTTAAAAACTCAGAAATCTCATACACACCCATCCTACCATCTAGACATTCTGGTGTATAGTCCACGAGAATGTTTTTTTCTAAACTCAGATCATGCTATTAATGCATATAATATCTTGTTAAAATATAGTAAACATCTTTATCTTTCTCTGGCACAGTTTATTATTTTACAGCCTCATTGTTAACGTCTGCATAGGTCATAATTTTTTTTTTTTTTTTTTGCGGTACTCGGGCCTCTCACTGTTGTGGCCTCTCCCATTGCAGAGCACAGGCGCCGGACGCGCAGGCTCAGCGGCCATGGCTCACGGGCCCAGCCGCTCCACGGCATGTGAGATCTTCCCGGACCGAGGCACAAACCCGTGTCCCCTGCATTAGCAGGCGGACTCTCAACCACTGTGCCACCAGGGAAGCCCTGCATAGGCCATAATTTAACCATCCCCATTAGGTGGTTAGAAGGTTTTTTACTGTTTTAAGTAGTATTGAAATGAACATTTTGTAATGTGAATCTCTGTCAAATTGCTTTCTAGAATGGTTCTCCCCACCAGTAGGGTATGAGTGTTTCCTTCCTTCATACCAACAGTTCTGCCATCCAAACACATTTGAGAACTGCTAATGTTCTATTCTACTGTCATTTTGCAAACATTATTTTAAAATAATAGTAGGGTGGAAGGTTTGAAGACTGGTTAACTCAGAAAGAGTTACTTTCTACATTTTTGGACATATTTCCACATATTTCGCTTACTATAATAATCATGTATTTTCTAACAAAAAAATTGATAACTCAATGATTTTTAATCCTCTGTATCTTCTTTTCCCCTCTTATAACAATTATAATTGATGATTGGGGAAGGTCACTCAACCAGTTATGGAAAATTTATTTTCTTTTTTTTTAAAGAGTAGCTAGGGGGGCTTCCCTGGTGGCGCAGTGGTTAAGAATTGCCTGCCAATGCAGGAGACACAGGTTCGAGCCCTGGTCCAGGAAGACCCCACATGCCACAGAGCAGCTAAGCCCATGTGCCACAACTATTGAGCCTAAGCTCTAGAGCCCACGTGCCACAACTGCTGAAGCCCATGTGCCTAGAGCCCTGCTCCGCAACAAGAGAAGCCACTTCAACGAGAAGCCCGCGCACCGCAACAGAGTAGCCTCTGCTCACCACAACTAGAGAAAGCCCACGTGCAGCAATGAAGACCCAGAGCAGCCAAAAATAAATAAATTTAAAAAGAGTAGCTAGGGAAGTAGGAAATGAGAGCAAGTTGGAGAGGATGAAAGGAAAATTCCTTGATCTCCTATGGGGCTCCTAGCCCCAATCCCTGTAACTTGGTTGCAATATATTTCAAAATTTGCATTGAAAAACTAGAGTATCAGCTTTGCTGATAACTATCAAAAACAAAAGTTGAATAGGAAACAGTTTGGATTTTTGTCTTTAGCTCTTAAGTGTTTACCTTAAATTAACGTTTGAGAAAAAACTAGTTTAGTTGGAAGATGAGGAATGAAGAAGAGTGAATTTGGCCCCCAAAGTTAAGTCATCTTTCTTCAATCAGAAAGCCTGGTAACTCTGCCTTGGATCAAATAGCTCCCTGAATTGTGCCCACAAATGTACAAGTGCCTGCCCAACCTTCCCTCCTGGGAGGATTTGGGACATAAGGAGGAAAAACTAGGGCTGCTTTTTCTTGATTAGAGCCTCCCATTTATTCTGGGTCTAGATTGGGATGCCATGGCATTGTATGTCCCCCACCCCATATACCTTCCTTTGTAAGGCAGTCTGGATCCCTTCACCCTCAAGAAGGAATTGGGGGAGAGGGGAGGCTTAGTTATCTCAAGTGCTGCTGACACAATGCCTGAGAGCAGACACCTTTTCACCAGGGTCCTGTTTAGAACTTTAGACTGGCTAGAATGCTGCTTATGGCAGGCTTTCCAGACCTGTCATCCTTGGGCACAGCCCTAAGTGGACCCTCCTTTGGTCTCTGCTTTCTGCAGTAATTTCTCACTCTGCTCTGTGCTTGTTTGTGGCTCATCTTCTTACTGTGCCTCTGGAACTTTGTTCTGGGGTTAGCCCATTTCTTTACTACGTGCTTAGTCTTCCTGGAAAAGTCTAGGGACATGATTTCACTGCTGAGCCATACAGCCCAGCCCTTCCCTGTACTCACCCCAATACATTCTGTTGCCTCCTACTCAAGGAGAAAATTAAAGGTCTCAGGTGTGCGTTCCCTGACTTCTCACTCTCCCACTTACAAACTTACCTGCACCTGTACCCATCCTAGCCATCTCTTCTCCATGAAAGAGCTGCCCCATCCTCAATAAGAGTAGAATAACATCTCATTTTTAAATATGTATCTTTTATAATTTGTTGTTGTTGAATGATTTTTTTGTTTACTGATGATTTATATTTTTATGGCTTGTCTGCTTTTTTGTCATTTCTTTTGAGGTGTTTGGTTTTTTCCTCACTTAGGGTAAAAACAGTATCCTCAAGAAAAAGATAACTATATGCAAATACCTAGAATTTCCATATGTCAAGAAAGGTCACCAAAAAAGTGTTAAGAGGGATTGGTTGCCGTTTTAAATAAAGAACTCAAAACTCAGAGACTCTAACGTTTATATTTCTTTTCACCTAGCAATAGATTGTGAGGAAACAATCCTTATTACAAAAGAAATTTCACATAAAAAGATAGCATGGCATTATATATAATAAACTTGGAAACATGTTCAATAGGGAGGATTGTAATTTATGGTGCATCCATACACTTTAATTTCTTTAGCCATTAAAAAATATTTATAATTGTTAAAATATGCTAAGTAATATTGTTTCATCTTGCTGTGTTTAAAATATACAAAGACTGAAAAAAAAAAACCCAAAGTATTAAGTGACAAACAGCAATATGCTTTAAGTAGCATTAATGTGATTATGCTTAAGATCAGAAAGTAGGTTCTCTTCATACCCAGGTTTCCTCTGTTTCATCATCTGCTCATTCCCCTACAATCCGGACACAAACCCCAATGCCACTTTTTCTGCATTTGACAGTTGTGAAGGCTCCTTCTCATACTGAGGTATGGTGGTAACTAAAATAGACATGACCCTGCCATCATGAAGCTTGATGAAATTTCAAGGCTAGCAGTGACCTTTTTAAAAAATTATTTTATTTTTAATATTTATTTCTTTATTTGACCCCGCTAGGTCTTAGTTGTGTCATGGGGGATCTAGTTCCCTGACCAGGGATGGAACCTGGGCTCCCTGCATCGGGAGCGTGGAGCCTTAGTCACTGGACCACCAGCGAAGTCCCTAGGAGTGACCTTTTTTTTAACCTTTATTTTTTTTAATAGATTAATCTCATCATAGAAATGTTAAATAAGGTTATGGAAAAGTCCCCCAGCCAGTCACTTTCTCTCCCTGAGAAGAATATAAGAAAGTGAATGTGTGATATGTGACATAAATGAAAACATTTTATACATTTTGTGCCTTTTTCATCATACACTGTATCCTGGAAGTGAGTCCTTTGTTGATGGACAGTTGTATTGTTATCCAATTTTTTTTCAATCCTTCCCCCCCCCCCCCCCCAGTAACTTCTTATGCCTTATTTCATAAACCTTTCTGGGTGTTTGAAACTAATGCTTCACCTTTGGGTACTACTGATTCTTCTCAAGTCACCTTTGCAGGATCCCCCAGGTTCCATCCTTGGTTCTCTTCCTAGGAATTCCATCTTTTCACTGCTGTCTCTACCCTGATGACTTCCAAATCAGAACTTAAAACTAGAACTCCCATGAACTCCAGACCCTCATGTCCAGCTGCCTGGGGATGCTTTCACCTGGACTTCTCATGAGAACTTTAAACTTGGTATTATTTGTGGTATTCATTATATACCTGCTCCCCCCCTACCCCGACCCCATCCCCAAAGCTGTTCCTTCCTATTTCCATCCAGCTACGTAGTTCCCATTTCTTTAAACCAGAACCTCAATTCATCTCCATCATCTTTCATACTCAGCAGTTAGATTTGCAGATTTGGACCACTTTAACATCTTTTTTTCCCTCCCAATTTCTCCTTGATTCCTATTCGGCTATTTGGTTCAGCAGACTTGTTCTAACTCTTTGATGACTCTAGTTAAAGCAGAATTTTACCAGTTGAGAGAAATGTCCAAGAGGTACACCCGTGGGCTGGGAGGCAAAATGGCTATCTAAATTCCTCCTTACTTGGCTTTTGGCATATTGGTGTCATTCTGTATAACGTTTTTGGATTCTCTGTCAGATATAGTCATAGAAAACCCCCCAAATCAAATAGAAACATTTATTTGTAGTGCAGTATACTACTTAGGTTGGTGGGGGATTACAGTTGACCTTTTTTTAAAAAAAAATGATTTGCTGGTTTTACTCTTTTTAATGTATTTATTTTTTATTTATTTATTTTTGGCTGTGTTGGGTCTTTGTTGCAGCGCCTGGGCTTTCTCTAGTTGCGGCAATGGGGGCTACTCTTTGTTGCAGTGTGTGGGCTTACCATTGTGGTGGCTTCTTTGGTTGCGGGGCACGGGCTCTAGGTGCATGGGCTTCAGTAGTTGTGGCACGCAGGCTCAGTAGTTGTGGCTCACAGGCTTTAGAGCACAGGCTCAGTAGTTGTGGTGCATGGGCTTAATTGCTCCGTGGCATGTGGGATCTTCCCGGACCAGGGATCGAACCCGTGTCCCCTGCGTCGGCAGGCGGATTCCCAACCACTGTGCAACCAAGGGAAGTCCTACTTTTTTTTTTTTTAATACAGAAGAAATACATGCTTGTAGAAAACTTAGTACAGATAGGAATAAAGTAAATAGCAAAGGTCTTTGTCATTCTCCTGCAGCCTTTCCCAGTATTCACTATGCCCCAAGCACTACTTTCTATAACAGTTCTACTTCACAGATGAGGAAGCTGAGGCACAGATAGGTTAAGTGACTTGCCTAAGGTCACACAGGTTGTGAGTGGCAAAGCCAGAATTCAACCCTAAGCATCTGTCTCTGGAGCCCAGCTCTCCTCAGTCTACCTTAAGTTCTCAGATATGCTAATTTTCATCAGAAGAGGAAAGAATGTCCGAGGTAGCTAGAGAAAAGTGGAAGGAAGGGAAGAAAGAAACAAAAGATATAATGGGCCTGTATGCATCCTGAAAGCAAGGCTTCTGAAGAGGAAGTAGAGTAGTGAGAAGTAGTGAAGAAGCGAGCAAGAAGTTGTGGTGTTGTGGGTGTCACAGACTCTAAATCAGTTTCCTTCTCTGTAACTGAGGGAAGGGTATGGTGGTACAAAGAAAAATGAGTAAATTCTCCATAAATGTTAGCAATTGCTAGAGTAGTATCCTTGGATTTTGTATGAGAGAATAAAGATACTACTAGCCCCTATTTTCATTTTAGAACTATCAGCATCTCTTCATACATGCTTGATTAATGCTATTAAACGTGTTAGATTCACTGCAAGAATGCCTTTGGCAGTTAAAACTAATTTGCATCAGTGTAAATTTATCAAAATGTGTTTAAAACTTGCAAGTTTCAGAGTCAACCACAGAGCAAGAATGGCAGTAGGGATTATCACGGTAGATATTCACACAGTAGACTTTATTAAATAATCAGTATTCACAGTCTTCAGATGTGATACCTTTGGATGGATTTGAATTCTGAATTTCAGGACCTCCAAATAAGGAGATTTTGTTGCCTGAAAAAGGAACCTAATATCTAACAGTTCTCTCCCCTAGAAATACTTTCTTACATGTAACACAAAATGATCTTTGTTTTGAATTAAGGCCTCTTGCATCTTGATCTTTTCCTAGTGTTAGAATAATCTTAGTAAAGATTAATAAGACCAAAAGTAGAAATGTATAGTCCAGAAACCTGTAGCCACAATCTCTTAGTGACCTTGATGGGAAAAGTGAAGCTTTCCTCTTTTCCTTGTGTCAGTCTCCTGGGCCTTGAGGAAGACTCGGCCTAAAGGGGTTGTAGGGGTTGTGGACTCAGCCTAAAGAGGTTGCAGGGGTTGTGGTGGGGTATCTTCACTCCACATTTGTAGTTAAAGCTGCCCCTTGCAGAAGAGACTTGGGAAAAGGAATAAGGGGGGTATCATTTCTTCACTTACCTTGTAAGAACTGTAGTTTCTGTCTCTGGAAAATAAAGGGTTTAAATCTTTATTTGTATCATGGTGTGACATTCCACCCTTGATATCTATTAGAATATTGTTACTAAAGGCTTAATCATTTTTCATTTATTTATAACTGTGACCTAGGTCTAAGTTGAGGCTGCCACTATATGTGGGTGGTTTGGTGGGTATTTATGATTGGAGTTTTTGCATTGTTTTCTGCATGTTTTTTAAAGCTTTTCTTCCCCACTTTGTCACCCACAGGTTCGAGAACTTGTCCTGGACAATTGCAAATCAAATGATGGGAAAATTGAGGGCCTAACAGCTGAATTTGTGAACTTAGAGTTCCTCAGTTTAATAAATGTAGGCTTGATTTCAGTTTCAAATCTCCCCAAACTACCTAAATTGAAAAAGGTAAGTGCTTTTTCTTTAACAGTAGAAGAGAGAACCATCCTGCGGAAGGGAAAAATACATGATTCTATCTGTAAGGAAGCGTTTAGTGTAGCAGAAAGCATATGGCCTTTGGAACTGGGCAGATCTGGGATTGAATTCCAGCTCTAACGTTTCCCTGATGGGTAAATCTTCCTCAGGTTACTTAATTTCTCTAAGACTCAGTTTCCTCATCTGTAAACTTGTAATACCACCTGACCTTGCAGAATTGCTGTGATGTTTGGAAATAATACATGTTGGGTGCTGAATAAATAGTAGTTATGAAGAATAATTACTTTGTGAGTAATATATTACTTGTTATGAATCTGTTGCTATGATGTTAACTCATTGTTCTTAGTATGCTCTGGTTTAAGAACCACAGGTGCCTCCCATTCTCCGTGTTTTATGTTAAGGGAGAATTGAAGTATAGACCTTTCAAATGTGTAGTCTATGTTATTTCAAACCCATTATGTAATTCTTAATGACTAGAAAGTTTAAAATGTGTTGTGATTGACTGCAAGAGTTCATTTTAACAAAACTGCTGTACTTCCCTATCCTAGTTGACAGCCCATTGTTAGGGCTTTATTGGTCTAATTATAAACCAATCGCTATCCCCCCTAACAACCCCCCCCAAAAAAAACAACAAACAAAAAAACCTCAAGAAAAATGTTTTTTTCATGTCCTTGCACATTGCCCTGTCACAAAGCCCCAGAATGTCAGAACTGGAAGAAACTTAGATCTTCTAGCCTTGTTTTACAGGCACAGCAGTAGACCCAGAAAATACAGAAAGGTACAGTAATTTGCCTAAAGCCACCCACAGAAGTGGTTAGTACTGGAACCAAAGCTAGAACCCATATCTTCCTGTTTGCTAATCCAGTATCTTTTCCATTACATACGAAAATGTTTGTGGTCATGGCAGTGTTGCAGAATTCTCCACTGTTTACCTAATCTCTTTATTAGGGAGTTTAAGTTGAACCTTCATCTAAAAAAGATACACATAGAAAACAAATCAAATTGAGGCAAAGGACAAGTAGGCTGTTCCTGTAACTTGCTTGCTTGAATTCTGAGAGGGACTTGTTTTTTGGTTAAGTACGTGAATTAAAATCCAGAAGTGCTTTTTATTTATTTGCCTTTTTTAGGTAATAAATGCTCAGGAAGTCCTCATAAGTTTCAGGGCAACCCTCCTGTCAGAAAGAATTCTGTTATGTTTAAATTTGTAAATTTTTTTTCTTTTTTCTGACAGTCATTTCCTTTAGAGGTTCAAGTGTAATCCTTTTATGTTTGCATAGTTTATTGTGACATTGGAAGCTCTGATAAGCCTATAAAAAACTGATGGCTTTTTAGCCTGTATCTACATAAACTTGATGCTAGCAGGTCCCTACTGTGTTTTGTGTTCTGTTCTGCTTTTCTAGCATCCTGGTACATTTTCCTGAATTACCATGGTCTGTGTACTATCACACTTATTCAGAAAGTCAGTGTATCAGTGTATCAAATCCTTCTGAAGTCCTATTAATCACTTACCTTGTAGGGTCAGAGAGGGAGGAATAGAGATATCTGTAAACCAAACTTAAAGGCACATTGCGTGTTCTCACAGCTGATTTTCTTCCTACCCTAGAGCACAGATTGTTGTTTTTTTTTTTTTAAGAAGAAACAGGTTCTGAAAGAAATTTTGGTGTATAAATGTCGCAGGTTTCCTAAATTTACACTGATTTCATTTCAAAATAAATATGCCACTAAATGCTTTGGCAGATTGCCTTGTTATCTCTGCTTCCTAAGATACTCATGTTGAAAGGATGTGAATACTACATGTGTCGATATTCTAACCAACCAAGAGAAATTTTAGATATTTTACTGGACTGTCCCATCAGAAGGAAAAAAATGTATTGAAATGTTGCATTTTTCTCTTCCGAAATGCTTAATAACACCAAAGCAGCAGACTTACTGTTTTTTAAACTCATTCTTTCAAGGAATATTTAAATTTTTAAAAGTTCCTCTATTCTGCATCATGTCCTTCATTTCATTGCATGCCAGACTAAATTGCATAAGTTGTCCTGCTGTTCTAGGTACATAGCATAGCGGGGAGCACATTGAAGCTAGCCTGCCTGGCTTCAAATCATAGATTCACCGATGTAACAGCTGTGTGATCTATGGGCACTTATATCGTCTCTTCATAGTTCATTTTTGTCATCTGTAAATGGGGGTAATAATTCTACCTACCCCATAGGGTGATTGTGAGATCAAATGAGTTCATGGATTTCTAGTGCTTTGAACAGTGCCTGAAGTACTGTGTAAGGGTTAGATACAGTTACCATTGTTGTTGGCAGTTAAAAGAGAATTGAAACTAGCTGTCTGGCTTTAGTTTTCTTCATCTGCAAAATGAAGAGTTTGAATTAGATGCTCTCAACCATCTTATTTTTCCAGGCTCCAATTTCTTTCACTCTAAGAGTCCAATATTCCTTGGTGAAGGCTCGTTCCTTCATTGGCATACCACTTGCTGTGCTACTTGACCTGCAGCTAAGAAATTAGAGTGGGTTCTTAAAAAGACTAGTGCCAGGTTTGTGTAAGAAGTGTCCTCTGGGGAGTTGGTTTCGTCAGCCCTTTCGAAGCCGTTGCCCCAGTCCCTTTTTCCAAAGTCATGGAGCTTCTTTAAGGGCTTGTACCATTACTATAGCCTTCAGAGCAACATCCCCTGGTGGCTTCCAGATGTAGAACTCCATGGCGAGCCAACACTGAACAGAACCAGATTAGGTTTCAAGTGGGCATTGTGAGCTTTGCTTGGCACACAGAATAGCTGCTTAGAATGCACAGACCATTTACCCTTCCTGGCAGGTATAGAGTATTACAACTTCTCAAAGAATTCTCATTTGCTTTGACCCACTTTTTAGGTTAGAAAATGTATTTGCTGATGTTAGGGGCCAGCAAACTGTTATAATTAGCAGCTGGTTAAGAAAATACAACTCTTCTAATCCTTACATGTCTCTCCTTCCCAGAAGTGTTCCTGGGATCTGCAAACTACTTATTTGGGTTTAATCAAACAAAATGAACACACCTGCCCTAATAAAAAATAGAGATCATTTGATCTTGGTGTTTGAGAACTGTATTCATTATTTATAACACTCCAATGATATGTGTTTCTCTGTGTGTATTTGTGTGCTGTGTGCATTTTCTCTTAACAGCTTGAGCTCAGTGACAATAGAATCTTTGGAGGTCTGGATATGTTAGCAGAAAAACTTCCAAATCTTACACATCTAAACTTAAGTGGAAATAAACTGAAAGATATCAGCACCCTGGAACCTTTGGTAAGTAATCAAGAATTTGAAAACCAGGACTTATTGGTCATTTTCATTTTCATATTTCTTTATTGTGAGGGAAATAATTGGAAATAATAATTGACTGAGAAAATGGTGGTTTTTTATAGTACTTCTTATAGAAAGAGTCCAGTTTTAAAGAATCACGGCCTCTTTAGTTATACGTGTTCCTGTGACTTTGCTCTCCCTCCCTTATTATTGTGGTAGCTTCCTTCAAAGGGGAATTCTTTTCTTTTTTGTCCTTTTTAAATGTCATATATTAACTATAGCCTTAAACATTTATCTTAAAATTGTTTCCCCAGACTGGCCAGACTGTTCTATATTATACTTTTACAGAAAAGGCTGTTTATATTGGGTGACATATGTGATCTGTAGATGGAACAGGCCAAGGGCAGCTCCACTGAGTTTTAGGTCTTCTAATTCATGATCTTGTGTTGTAGCTGGACCACTGTTGCCTAAAGTTTTGCATGGGAACCCCCAGATTCTCCTCAGTCTTACATACTGGGATAAGCTATGGAAAGTTAAATGCCAGTTGGGTTATAGACTTGCTGTGTGACCTTGGGCAAATTGCTTCTTCTCTCTGGGCCTCAGTTTCCTCAATTATGAAGCAGGAAGGATAATAATCCCTGCCTAACTTACCTCACTTAGGAGTTCTGAGAATAAAATAAGGTAATGCACTTACTTTGCTTTGTAAGTTGGGAAGCTGTGTTAATGGGGGTCCAGTCTAGTGGAACTTGTAGTGACCAGAAAAGAGCTTCTGGAGGCAGGGATTAATGCAGGGTAGGGGTAGCCCCACAGCCTGTTCTCTTTGGCTGCCACCTGGAAATTCCTATTCCATTCAACAATTCAAGATTGTTAAACGACTTTTTTCCCCTAAATATGACATTCTATTCATACAAGTAGAATTCTATTTTAATAAGGCTAATGAACTCAAACTTGTTTCATATCACCCAAAGAAGTTTGTGGCAGCTTTCTGGGTTTTTTTTTTTTTTTTTTCTGTTGTACATAAAGTCAGTATTTCCATCTAACTTAACTTGCAAACATTAATTGGGAGAGGGGCTATACAGCAGATAGGAGCTGTCTTTCAGGATCCAGCACAGCAGAACCCAAGAGGATAAGGCATCCTTCTGCTATCTCTATCTTTTCTGATATCACAATATATTAAAATATTTGCACTTCATATCATTTGTACAGAATGTGCTGTTGATATTTCAAGAGACGATAGAGTTAAATTATGACTCTTAATAAAGAGGATTTCCTGCTAAAACTATAGGGTCTTTTCCCTCCTAATAGTAATTGAGGGTCTGTTCCAATACAGATTTAGTCACTGTTTACCGAGTCCCTTTGTTTTTATGTTTCATTAAGTAGACCACATTTAGCTCATTTCTCATAAATGTTGCGAGCCTGTTGTTCACCTTTGCTCCATGAATTTTGTCCCCTTTTTTCTGTTACCAGTTCACTCAGATACTTGGGCTCCCTACTTTTTCACTAGTTCTGTTTTCCTCCAAATCAATCCCCATTTCCAATGTTTAAGCAAACATTTATTGCAGTTTGCTTTATTCAAGGATGTTAACATTTGCCCATGTATCCTCATGTAATGCAAAGAAGAGGGAATGTCCTCCTTTTAGAAATGAGGAAACCAAGTTTAATTACTCAGCAGCTGCAGAATAAATGGCGAGTAGGGATTCAAATCCAAGTCCATCCTTCTTTCCACTGCCCTTGGGACCTGTTCTTCTCTTTTTAACCTATAAATTTATCCCATACCCCAATTGACCTAAGCTGGGAGTTCCAAAAGGAGCACTAAATTAAGTGCTGATGGTCTCCCAGTCCCATGGGGCACTCTAAGCCTTTATTGTTTGTGTTAATGACAGGCTATCAATTTAGGGTCATTGTAAGCACAGGAACCCCTTCTCTCTAGAACAGAGCACCAGGCAGTACCTTTCCATGCTAAATCACTGGCCATTGCCTAATTCTCCTAGCAGCCTTAGTCTTCTTTGATGTTTCATCAGAAGCTTTTGTCAGTGTCCTAGCATTCAGAGGCAGAGCAGAAGCAGACATTGTGTGGGAGTTGTTCCTGACCTGGTCAGTGATTTATTAGGGCCCTTTGGTGGCTATGAAAGTCTCAATCCCCTGGGGCAATGAAGTATGAGAAAAATAATCATTATAATATTTACCATTTTTGGAGGATCTGCTATGTACCATACACTGTAGTGGTTGCTTTATGTATGTTATCCCATTAGTAATCCTCAACATTTCTATAAAATGGATAGAAATAGCATGGCCCTCATTTTACACATGAGGAAGCTGAGGCTTAGGAGAGGCTGAATCCCTTGTCCAGAGTCACACACTTGGCTAGGGAGTTGACAGAGACACAGTGCCACACACCCAGGGCTGTCTGGGAAAGGCTGAGCTGCCATTCTCCTGAACTTTCTATTCAGATTCCTGGGGGCGCTAGGTGGGTCTCCTGACGTTATAACTTCAGGATAAATAAAACTGTAGGAGAAGGTGAAGGGGGGAAATGTTGGGTCCATTTTGACTTCTGAAAGTATTCTTCAGTGGGGAAAACACCATCCTCATCCTCATCAACCACATACATTTTGAACTCCGTCTACGTTGAGCCCAGTTCTTACAGTCAATGCAATGATTGTGAATGCCTCTGCTTACTACAGGGACATTAATCGAGAGACAAAGAAGGCATCAATTCAAACTTCCTTGGACACCTTTTTTAAGAGACCTGGGCCATCCAAACCATCCCCCAAAGCCCTTCTAAATTCTAAGAAGGCAAGCAAAATTATTGTTAATAAAATGTTTAATGTTTATTATGGCTAGCCTATTAGTTTTAGGCCAAATTTCTGAAATGGTAGAGTTGTGGGGGTTTTTTTTTGTTTTTTAAGCAGTATTTACACATTACATTGGGATCCTGAATAATCTGTGTGTAGTGTATTTTGGGCCTTAAAGCACAATTTTACTGCTTTAAACAATTCTAGAGTCCTACAGTTATTGGGGATTTTGTTATTTGCTTTCACTTTGTTTTCTAGCATACTGTTTGGCATGTCCGAATTATTCATAATGGGTCCTTTCTGAAGAAGTAGCAAAAAATGTCACAGATTCAGAGTTGCAGAAACAGGAAAGCCTTGGAGGCCCTGTGTACTAGGCTAGTTGATAGAATTAGAAAACGGGCTTGGGGCACTTTTGAGCATTAAAGATCTGGAGTTGTATGTATTTTTGCACATCCATTCCTAGGAAATAATGTTGAACAGTAAATGGCTCATTCCTTTGAGTGAAGAATTTATACTGAGCCTCTGGGAAAGCTGCCTAAATATATTCATGGTTCTATCTTAGCTGGTATAGAGTCAACCTTTCTGTGAAGAGAAAAGAGCTCTACAGTTGTCTGGGGTGGTATCTCAGCATTTTTTTTCCTCTTTGTCAAGAAGTCATACCTGGGCTTCTGGGGGTCAGGGGCTGTCCAGTAGGGAACCTAATCTGAAAGCTACATGACAGAAAAGCAGTTCTCCCTATGATCAGAAGGGCTGGGGACAGCTTTCTTAAGACCTCAGTGTACTGACTTACATAAGCACATTATTGGATCCACAAAACTCTTGGATCACTGTACCTTGGTGTTTTGAGGAGTACATTTGTCTGTTGCTGTAACACTGTTCTGTGTTCCATGCTTGGCTCCATGTTCCCAAGGGCTGTTCAGTGAGAATAAAACCAGTGTGGGAACCTCTTTGATCAGGAAGACGAAGATTTGTGAGTGCAGGGATCATCAACCCCTTCCTCTAAAGGACCAGATAATAGATCTTCTAGGCTTTGTAGGCCATGCAGTCTCTGTCACAACTACTCCACTTTGCCATTGTAGCATAAAAGAAGCCATACATAATACATAAACAAGTGAGTGTGGCTGTGTTCCAGTAAAACTTGGTTTACAACTACGGGAGGCAGGCCGGAGTGGGCCAGCCAGCTGTCATTTGCCAAGGCCTGCTTTAGAGCACAGATTTTCAAATGATTTTGTAACTCCCAAGAACTACACAGATACCTCAAGTCCTGCAGACAAGGTTTTGTTCCATCTTTGTTTCTTCCCAGGTCCTGTGAATGTTGAAATAGATTTCCCAATAAAGCATCGAAGTCCTTAAACATCAACGTTTATTTTTTTACAACTTGCTTCATACAGAGATCCTCTCAGTAATTTTTTAGAGAATGGCAAACTTTTCTCTTGACTCAGAACCATTAAAAGTTAAATTTATGAAGCCGTATATCCATATGCCCCCCAAGCCCCTATTTTAAAAGGCACCAGGCCTCACAGTACTTCACATTTTGTGTTTACTGTTTATCGGTTTGCCCCCTCTTCTGCTCCCCATGAGGGTCTATTGTCACTTTCTGTTGCTGTCTCCTTACTTGCCTGTAATACTAACTCTGCCCTCCCAATCTCTTAATTCACCCTTAATCAAAACTTAATAGACCTGGTATTGAAATACTAGTACACTGATGTAATAACAAATGAAGATCTGAGTAGAATACGTGGACATTTTCCTATTCGCTTTGGCTGCTCAGAAAACTTCTTGGGCCAAGTTTTTAGATCTTAACTGTTTTAGATAGATGAAACGGAGGTTTCAAACAAAGGTATTACAACAAAACTTCAAGGTATGGTAAAATCAGAAGAATTTTACTTCAGAAAGTTCTGGTAATAGTGGCAATCTTTTCCCCCAAAATTAAAAAAGAAGAAAAGAGTGTAAAGTTTCTCTACTTGTGAAGTTTCAACTCTGAGTCCCCCTTCTTTTCCCCCAGCTTGCACTGACTCCTGTCTTCCCAGAAAATATCTGCATCACCACACTTTGTGCTTTACTAGGTTCTGTTCTCGAGTGTTTCCCATCTGTGTCCCCAAGTAGAAACGTCAAGGATCTTGATGTTGATTGATTTCATTGAAAATTTTTTTTCCCTTCCTATTCTACCACCCCAGAGCACTGAAGACTGACTGCTTGATAACCCAGCAAGTTCTTATTGGTCATTTGATTACTCAAACATTAAAACCTAGTTTTGAACCAAATTTGTTGAAGTCTCTGTTTTGTCTCATATTGTAAAAAGGTCCAGTTTTAATAAATATTTCAAATTCATATTTCTTAAGACTGTTCATACTGCCAAAAGAAAACAGTTCTCTGAGAGGATAGCGGTAGAAGGGAAGGACTAATTAAAAATCTAGTGACCTAATATAAAGGTTGCAAAGGACTTGAAATGTTTTCCTATGTACAAGGCTGAGTAGGTAGCAGCTAATTGAATTCAGAGCCTAGAATTTTACCTCTTTAGGAGATGGGTTTTGTTGCTTATGTTCCTTTGGTTTAGTAGGTATGTTTCTTGATCCTTTTCCTCAGAAAAAGTTGGAATGTCTGAAAAGCCTGGATCTGTTTAACTGTGAGGTTACGAACCTGAATGACTACCGAGAGAGTGTCTTCAAGCTCCTTCCCCAGCTGACCTACCTGGATGGCTATGACCGAGAGGATCGTGAAGCCCCTGACTCAGATGCCGAGGTGGATGGTGTGGATGAAGAAGAGGACGATGAAGGTGAGTGGGCACAAAGCAACGTGCAGTGAACTTAATTTCTGCTTTCCAAAGGTCCTGATTAGGCCACTGAATGCTCTTGCTATTGAGAAAAATAATTTATATCCATGCATGTAGGCGTTCTGTTAAATTTGAAACTCTTAGGGCATTGAAGTCTTCAAATGATCAAAATAGAAAATGGTTTGTTAGCTAATTAGTCTTGAATTTGGAGCCTAGAGATCATAGACTGCTTCAGTCCATTTTTTGAAGTACTTGTGGTTTATGGTTTACTAAAAGGACCATTGCCTCAGGTCTCCTGCCTTTCTCCTAGCTGTTTCCCTTTCTTGGCTAATGCCAGCTTATCCTTACCAACTCAGCTTTGTCAGCACTTCCAGGAAGCATTTTATGATGCTGGAGACCTAGGTCCTTGTATGTGCCAGAGCATCGCCTCGCTTACCTCTTTCGTAGCACTTGTCACTCTGCTATTCTTGTCCCTTCCAACTATGCTATGATTACCTTCTTTTTTTTTTTAATTAATTTATTTAGCCGCATCAGGTCTTAGTTGCGGCATGCAGGATCTTTCATTGTGGCATGCCAGCTCTCTAGCTGTGGCTTAGTTGTCCCGCGTCGCGTGGGATCTTAGTTCCCCGATCAGGGATCGAACCCTCGTCCCCCACATTGGAAGGCGGGTTCTTAACCACTGGACCACCAGGGCAGTCCCTATGATTATCTTCTTATCTCTTTATTCACAGGGCCTAGCACTTGGTACATGTTTTTTACATTCAAATATAAATATCTTTCCTGCTTTGATATATGACTATAGAGTTTTAAAAGGTAATGATTTGAAAGCACTATGTGTTGGATTCCATTTTTCATTAATAAAGGAAATAATTTCTAGCTATAACATGGAATTAGAATATACTTTTTATTTTTGACCTTTTTTTAATATATAAATTTATTTATTTTTGGCTGCATTGGGTCTTCGTTGCTGCGCGTGGGCTCTCTCTAGTTGAGGCGAGTGGGGGCCACTCTTCGCCGTGGAGCGCGGGCCTCGCATTGCGGTGGCCTCCCTCGTTGCGGAGCACGGGCTCTAGGCACGCAGGCTCAGCTGCTCCGCGGCATGTGGGATCTTCCCGGACCAGGCCTTGAACCCTTGTGCCCTGTGTTGGCAGGCAGATTCTTAACCACTGCGCCACCAGGGAAGCCCCTATTTTTGACATTTGATCAAGGTTTTTTACATCCTGTTATCTTTTTTTTTTTTTTTTTTTTTTTTGCGGTACGCGGGCCTCTCACTGTTGTGGCCTCTCCCGTTGCGGAGCACAGGCTCCAGATGCACAGGCTCAGCGGCCATGGCTCACGGGCCCAGGCGCTTCGCAGCATGTGGGATCCTCCCAGACCCGGGCATGAACCCGTATCCCCTGCATCAGCAGGCAGACTCCCAACCACTGCGCCACCAGGGAAGCCCCATCCTGTTATCTTTAAGAATCTTTGTATATTTTCTACCCAAACTATCCCTCCCGATTAGCTTGTGCTTTCCTTGCACAGTGACTTGTTTACTCTGAGTCACTCTTAGGATAAAAGGTTTCTCACCTGAGTGGCTTAGAGGAAGCAGAGCTATGAGTGATCACATCAATCAGCATGAAGAAAACTTATTCTCCGAGAATTCCTGATGTTACTAGAATTTGCAGCATTACTGTATTTAAAGTATTATTTTAAATATCTTTAAAGATGAAAGTTTATAAGACAGAAATGGTTAAGAAAAGTGGAGAACATCATCAGGCACCTTGGTTGCAGTTAGTGGGGTAGTACTCTGGAAGCATTTTACAGTTTTGTTTTGCAGCAGGTTTGAGACAAGGCAAAAAGAGATGGGATGTTAGATGGTAAAGTGGACGCTGAATAGGATGTTTCATCTTGTTCCAAATGTTTACATCACTTAGTCCCTTCATTGCTTGTTCTCAGTTTTTCTTAAAAACCAGTCTGGTTGTCCATATTTAAGTCCACCTTAAATGGGTTGAGCAGCCACCCATGTGCAGGAGCCTGTAAAGAAAATTCCTTGGAGAGTGGAAGGCAGTTCTTGAGAGCAACATCAGTCAGGCAACAAGTATTTGAGAATTTCCTATGTGCCAGGCTTTTAAAACTATCTAAAAACTAGACTAAAAATAGTTTTAAGAAAAAACAAACACGGTTCCTGTCCCTTGGAGCTTACTGTCTACTAAGAAGAGAAATGTTACGTAATCATAACTAAATAACTAATCACAAGTGAGCAAAGTGTGTGGTAATGGAGAAGCACCAGGTGTGTGAGAGCATAGGAGCTGAGACTGGGGGTCTGGCAAGTTGGCCTGAGGAAGTGATGTTTAACTGAGACTCAAAGGTTGAGCCAGTGTTAGCCACACAGAAAAGAAAGGGAAGAGCATGTGGGGTCCGGAGGCAGGAGAGAGCACAGCGAGCTCCAGGACCTGGAGAGGTAAGAACTAGTTGATGAGAGGCCTGCACCAAATGGAGTAGAAACACAGGACACAGGTGCCTTTCAGCCTGCCTGGCTACCACCACTGCCCCCACCCCCATCCCCATTATGGGGTTATTATGGGTGTTTCCCAGGTTCCTGATTTGCACAGCTGGTTTGTGCTGGTACCCTTACCCCAGAGGAGGTTGGTGGGTCTTTTTTGTTTTTTGTGTGTGTGTGTGTGTGACTTTTTACTATGGAGAATTTCAGACATAGACAAAGGTAGAAATAACAGTAAAACTAACTTTAACTTTCATGTTCCCATTACTGAGTTTCAGCTGTGGTCTGTTCACGCCTGATATTATTTTATAGACACACACACTCCCACCCACTTCTCCCCTTCCTTATTTTGAAGCAAATCCTAGGCATTGTATCATTTCATCGGTAAGTGTTGTAGTGTACACTTGGTCCGCCAGGACTCCTGGCCTCTGGATTTTATGGGGCTCAGGTCAAAGGGACTGAGCCTCAGCAACTTGCAAGAAAGGAGGTGACTGTGGTTCGTGGTTTTCCCTGACATTGGTGTGGCCCAGCATTTGTCCTGTGGACCAACCCAAAGCTCCCCACCACCTGAGTAGGTGTACCTTGTGAGACACACAGGGTATTTGATGTATTCCTTTTGGACGGTTTTCAGAAGGAGAAGATGAGGACAAGGAGGAGGATGAGGATGGTGAGGAAGAAGAGTTTGATGATGAAGAGGATGAAGATGAAGACGAAGATGTAGAAGGGGAGGAGGATGAAGATGAAGTCAGTGGGGAGGTCAGTGCACCTCTTGCTGCCCTGCTTCCCATTTGTAATTGAAATAAAAGTGGATTGTTTAAAAAAGAAGTCTTCTGAAGAAATTAGTATGCTTGTAAATAGACTAATGGCAATCTGATTAATTTAGCTCTTGTCCCCCTTTTAGTAAATACTAAATAGAATACTTACTGAATGCTAACTAGGCAGTGCTTGGCTCTGCAGAGTAAGTTTTGACCCTTTAACTTTGGGAGGCAGCAGCAAGTTGAGTATTCATCCAGTACGGTGAGGAAACTGGAAACATTGAGAACTGATGGGATGTCCTCCCCTTTGTTGTAGTGAAGTGAAGGGTATGTTTACCAAGTCTGAACTTCTTGTATATCCAGCTTAATGCAGTAAATGCATTATGTACCTGCTGTGTTAAAGAGTTGAGGATGAAAAGTTGAAGAAAAATGTGGTCCTGCTCTGAAAGAGGCAGGTAGTCTAATTTATGGGACAGGCAGTAATAACAGTTATCTCTGAGGAGCTGAATACCATAGAAGGATAGGAGAAAGGAGTGACTTTGACCCTAAAGGGGACTTGTGAATACAGGCCAAGAAAATTAGACATCATCAAAAAAAAAAAAAAAATGTTCTTTTGTAGTACAAACGTAAGGCTGAGCATTTGTATAATCTCAGAGGTGTCTAATGAAATTAAGTTTCTGAAAGAAGCTTTTTATAGGAAAGGGAATATGGAAGTCTTTGTCCAAACATGCTTTGAAGTTTTTAAAATTATTTCTGGAGTTACCCATCATAAGTTGTATACTAATTAAAGATGTCTTTAATTAATGCTTACTTCTGAAAAGCAATTTTTAAAGAAAATTTTTAATTAAGCTCATTAATTTAAGAAAATCCAGCAGTTCTCACTATATTAAAGTAGATAAAAGTAACATTACAGTTTTCTCTTTGAATGAACTGTTAAATTTAATTGACAGTTCTTGTTTCTCTTCGTACTTCTTAACTTGGCAGAATTAATCTAATAATGATATGCTATTTACCATTCTTTAGGAAGAAGAATTTGGACATGATGGAGAAGTTGATGAAGATGAAGACGATGAGGATGAAGATGAGGATGAGGATGAAGGTGGGTTACTGCATGCACTTTGGTCCCTCTCAGTTAAAGATCAAGGGAAATGTCTGTTAATTTAGAATTTGAAATCACTGAGAAGAAAATAAAATGCCTTTGGCCCTGGTGGTCTTCAGAAGCACTTGTAAAGCCCCATTAGTGTGTGTGTACTGGTTCACCCACCTGCTCTACAGCAGTTAGTAGTGCCTGTATGAGGATGGGCGGCCCCGGCCTCAGTCCCCACATGTGTTTTTAGACCCCATCGTTTGTGTTACTGTTAGGCATGAGATTTCTGTGTTTGGAATTTTTTCATTAAAAAAAAATCTTAATTGGATTGTAATCTTTGCAGGGTAGATAAATAGCACCTTTCTAGTTTTTATTGGTGTTATTCCTTTCCCCACCACAACCAAAACCAGTGAAACATCTGTTTATTTATTAGAAAGTAGATTCTAACGCTTGTGTAAGTTTCAGAGTACTGGGTTGGTTGCTGTGCTTTCTGTTGGTTCATACTTTCTCAGCAGCATCTTCTCTCTGTGCAAATCACAGGACTAAAATTACTTTGGATACAGCAATGATTAGGACCTGGTCTCTGCCTTCAGGGAGCTTTTTGGAACACAATTTAGTGCAGATTTAGCTAATTTTATTAAAGTAGCAGTGAGTTTTTACTAGTTGAAAAGACAGAACGACGTGTAGGTCTCTGTGTCTCAAATACTTAAGGAGTCTGAGAAATCTCTTTTTAGTTAATGTAAACTTGCAACAGTTTGAGTCTTGCCATGTTCTAGGCTAAATCCTTGTGCTATTTCATTTAATCCTCAGAATAACCCTATGGAGTCAGTGCCATTGTCCCCATTTTACAAATGAGGAAATAGGCTTAAGGAGCTCCAGAGTCCTTGCTATTTATTTTAATAACTACTAATGTCTGATTTTGGTGACCAACAAGTGTAAGAAAAATAAACATTTGGTTAGACAGCAACTTAACTTGAGAAAACTGAGTTAACTTTGCTGTGATTTGAGGTGCTGCTGTGCATTTTACCCTTCTTGGTTCCGTGGCTACTGTTTATGCTTCTTAGAATTAAAACTTCTTAATTAACAACCTGTTGATTTGATCAAGCTTACATCATTTTTTATCTCCCAACCCTTAAAAAATGCATTGTTGTTACCTCTGTTAGCAATAATTAGGCAAAGTAAATGCCTTTCCAGTTGTCTCAAAATGAATTTTTATTATTGTACAGAAGAGGAAGAAAGCGGGAAAGGTGAAAAGAGGAAGAGAGAAACAGATGATGAAGGAGAAGATGATTAAGACCCCAAATAACCTGCAAAAAAAG
This sequence comes from Stenella coeruleoalba, assembly GCF_951394435.1. Taxonomy (NCBI): domain Eukaryota; kingdom Metazoa; phylum Chordata; class Mammalia; order Artiodactyla; family Delphinidae; genus Stenella; species Stenella coeruleoalba. Next base: position 89,265,179 of record NC_137153.1, read on the forward strand.
AACTGTTCAGTATTGGTTGGACTGCTCACATGGATTTGGTAGCTGTTTAAAAAAAAAAAAAAAAGTAGCTGTGATACAAACCCCAGGACACCCACCCACCCAAAGAGCCAAAGAATAGTTCCTGTGACATTCCGCCTTCCTCCATTTAGTCCCTCTTGGAAATCCACCACCAAGCTTGGGGACTTCACCCCAACAAAATTGTAAGCATTGTTAGGTTTTCGTGTAAGACTCTTGCTGTAGTGTGGATAGCTATGATTGGTGAGTCAACGGTCCGTGGCTGCCAGTTACACTGAGATTGTAACAGCATTTTTACTTTCTGTACAACAAAGAAGCTTTGTAAATAAAATCTTAACATTTTGGGTCTGTTTTTTCATGCTTTTCTTTTCTTTTTAATGAAAATTTTTTTACATTAGGACATTTTATGTGACAACTGCCAAAAAAGTATTTTTAAGAATTTAAGTGAAATAAACACATTCCTCTTTGGTAAAGCCTAGTTGTATGCTTACATTTGTAATTTAAGACTTTGATTGTAAGCCTGTGTTGAAACACACTAAAGAACTGGTTTCTTTGGTGTTTTTATATTAGTGGTTGTTGAGGGGAAATACACAAGTATGTAGGATCTTTGAGCATTTAACTCTAATCCTCATTCTTGATGACTGAGAGTAATGAGGTAGACTTTTGAAAAATAATGTGTGAAATTCAATGCTCTGGAGCCCCTGAAAGCCAGTAGATTCAAATAATAGATGAATTAAGTAAAGGAGGTAGTATAAAGGAGAAGGCCTTACTCTGAGTCCCAGGAGATCTGAATTCTAGTTCTGGCTCTGCCACTGATTTCCTGTGTGACCTTGTGTTGCCCTCTGGACTACCTCCCAGTCTGTAAAGTTGAGGGGGTGTGACCAAATGGCTTCTGACAGGAAGGTCTGAAGAAAAAAATGGGCTTTGCACGAAGGCTGAAACATGTAGGGTTCGACTGACCAGGTGAACAGGGTATAGTTTGTTATCAAGACAGGCGAGCTAAGGAGGAATGACATGTGAAAAGCTTGGCTGGAGTGGGGGAGGGGCGTGGGTACACACTGCCTCAGCTCAGCTTTTTTTGCGGAATATGGAAATTTGTTCTTACGGATCTTAAAAGGACTTGGGGGAGGGGTAACATTCTGCGGTCTTTATGCAGTGTCTCAACAATTTAATACATGTGCGACTACATTGTCAATTTTTGTAGTGGAAGACTTGAAGATTGTTTTGGTAACTCTTAGCTATAAGCTACTGGAGTGAGTGTGTTTTTACACATGTAAAAGCAATGTTAAAGATTGGAAACTAATCTGAATTTGTCATTTTAGTGTCAGTGGAGCCCCCAAATCATGTACTTTACATTAAAGTCCCCTCTAGGCTTTAAAGCGGAGTTTGCTTTTTGCAAACAGCAAAAAAGACAAACCAGCCCTTGGGTGCTCATAGGAACTAGTAGGGAAGAGAAGACACATGGGAATGATGTTTACCAAGACCTAGTACCAGTGGTCCAGTAAGTGTTAAGAGTAATTTAGAGGTAGGAAAGGTAGCTTTTAACTGGGAGGATTAGGGAAGTTTCCTAGAAAGGAAAGTATTTGAGGCGCACATGCGGATGTGAGTAGAGTTTAGAAATAGAAATGGAGAAAGTAGGGAGGAACATGATAGACAGAGGTCAGAGGTAGGGAGTTGTGTACGCTTGGCTTCAAATAGGCAAGTTTGACTAGAGAATGAAGAGGAAGAAGAGGAATGGCAGGTGAGACTGGAGCAGTGATTTGGGACCTTATCCCAAGGGGGCTTGAACGGCAGACCTTTCTTTTGCATTCACTTTGCAAAAATGTCAGTTTGATCTACTACCTGTGGCCAGTGAGGATTCTAGGGAACTATCAAACCAGCTTTTCATTTCTATCATGCTTTTTCTTTTTCTTTTTCTTTTTTTTTTTTTTGGCGGTATGCGGGCCTCTCACTGTTGTGGCCTCTCCCGTTGCGGAGCGCAGGCTCAGCAGCCACGGCTCATGGGCCCAGCCACTCCGCAGCACCCGGGATCTTCCTGGACCGGGGCACGAACCCGTGTCCCCTGCATCGGCAGGCGGACTCTCAACCACTGCGCCACCAAGGAAGCCCTTTTTCTTGTTTTAAAATTAGGTTTTCCAGAAGCCTGTGACATTCAGACCTCTGGGAGGGCCTTGAGGCTTAGCTGCTCTTAATATTTATTTATTTACTTACTTATTTATGGCCGTGTTGGGTCTTCGTTGCTGCGCGTGCGCTTTCTCTAGTTATGGCGAGCAGGGGCTACTCTCTGTTGCGGTGCGTGGGCTTCTCATTGCAGTGGCTTCTCGTTGCGGAGCATGAGCTTTAGGCGCGTTGGCTTCAGTAGTTGCACCACGCGGGCTCAGTAGTTGTGGCTTATGGGCTCTAGGGTGCAGGCTTGGTAGTTGCGGCACACATGGCTTAGTTGCTCCGTGGCATGTGGGATCTTCCCGGACCAGGACTTGAACCCATGTCCCCTGCATTGGCAGGCGGATTCTTAACCACTGTGCCACTAGGGAATTCCCTGGCTTAGCTGCTCTTGACTAAAGACTATTTTAAACTTCTTGAGGAACAGGATTTTTGGTGATGAGGTCACAGAGCAGACCATATTTCTGGAGTGAATTCCCATCTGAAGGAGATGTTCATTGAGTGGGTTTGCTCCCAGCTTTTGCAGTGAATGTTTAAGTTATAAATGTCTGAGCTGGATGGGAGCTGTGATGGGCTGGATAACTGGTTCCAACTTGCTCCTTCCTGCAGGGTGGGGAGAGGGATCTCTTCCACACACGCCTGCCCTACATCCAGAGCAATGGCCCTGTTCCTGTGTGATATGTTGGCATGCATTTGAAGCATTCGTCTCTTAAAAATAAAAGGGCTTAGAACTATTGCTCATTGTAGTTATGGGGAAACTGAGGCACAGGAAAGCGTCAAGGACTGGCCCAAGGTTTCCTGGTGAAGTAGTGAAAGAACCTGGCCCTGCTTTCAACTTTGCTCTTACCTTTAGTTTATTCCTGCTTTAGGCATCCAGGCCCTGAAGAGTGACTGACACTTCTGATGGAAATGCAGAGCACCTTGTGTAAGACGCTAGCCCCCACTCATCACCACTACCAGGACTCCTAACTAGGACACATGTGAGCAGAGTTACAGCAGAGTCAATGGTTTCCATTTTGGCATTCCTGTTTGGGCTACACCACCCTCCCATCAGAGAAGGGTGAGACAGAACCACAGAGGTGGTTCTATCCCTAGGCTATGACCTTCCCTTTTCTCCAGCCCTGTCAAGTTGTGCTGACATCAATTTTAATGAGACTGGTGATACCACTGTGTTGACAGTTTGAAAGGGAGTCAAGTTACCAGCTGACTTAAGCTTCAGCTGCCAAACAGTTGCTCTGCAGGAAAGCCACCAAGATTGAAGCAAGTGTTGAAGTTCTTCCTAGAGCCAATTAGGTCAGCTTCGTAATCTCTGACCAAGTATTTTATAACTTGTCCCAGAGGTGTCAGAAGGGCATATAGAGAAAAGAAAATGACCCTAGAGTTACTCTGATTAAGGGGTCTTGACCCAGGTCAGCATGTGTGTTTGTTACAACGTCACCCCACCCCAGCCCTGGGGAAGAGGAGTGGAGGTGTGGTGAGGGAGGCCTCAGAGAGAACCCAGAGACCTGTTCTAGCCCCAGCCTGGCCACTAGCTGGTATTTGACCCTCCTGAGTCACCTCCCTTCTGTGAACCTTCAGTTCCTTGGCTGAAAATATGGGGCCCAAGCTTAAGCAAGCTTGCAGCTCTGATCCAGCTATACAAATCGGAATGGGGGTATATATTCCAAGTGCTAACCAGCAGTAGACATGCTAGTAGTTAATTACATGCCGTTACTTCCACTTACCCCACCCTCCTGAGGAGTTAGGTAAGGGTTTGGGCTAGTGGGAAATGTCAGAGCTGTGCCTTAGGCTGGTGGAGTAGAAAGGGGTAGACCTGTAGCAAGAGATCATTGAGGAGGCTGTTACAGTTACCTGGACAAGGCTGGATGAGGGCTGCACCCCCAAGACTGACGGTGAATGAGGTGTCATCCAAAAACTGCAACAGGAATACTAGTAAATCTGTTTTACTAGTCAGACTAATCAGACTGGAAGACAGAATTACAGACTTGCCTTAGCATGAGCAGGATGTATATCTGCCCCTAGCGGGGCACTAATGCTCTGAATCAGAGGGAGGGAGCTAAACTGTAATCCTCATTTCACGGGTATGAAAACTGAAGGATTTAGAGGTGAAGTGCTTCTAAAGTCACGTAGCCGGTGAATAGCCAGCCTATTCCAACCCAGCTCTGCCCGAATTCAGTTTCTGCTCTTTGCCAAATGCTCCTCCATAGGGCTGTCTGGCTCCTGGCTCTGTTCTAATGAGAAAGTTAGTGGACCTATTTCTTTCTTCTCCGGAGCAAAGTAGATGTTGGCTCACAAGACCCTGAGGCTCGGGACAGAGTGAAGACAGAGTGCGAACAGAGCTACTTTTTAGAATTAGAACCATGAAATGCTTTAGGGGTGCAGGCAAACAGTGGGCACTCTATAAATACAACTACCACTCTTAATCATAATAATTTCACATTGTGAGAGGCAGCCCTGCCATATACCATCTTAGTGAACTGGCAAAAGACCATTTGCTTCTTGGGACTCAGTTTTCCACTTAAAAATTGGGGGTGCCCTGAGCACGCTGTGGTAAGCTAATGAATGTGAGAGTGCTGGACACTGTGAGGGGTGATGTGGAGAACTGCTGGGAACAGCCTACACCATGGGCTTCTCTTAGTGGCCAACTAGGCTAGCACGCGTGCAGCGGGGGTTCTGCACAGCTGTGCACCTGGTAGCTGCAGCAGCAGCAGCAGCAGGTGGGTGAGAGGTGGGCATCTGAGCAGAGTGGGTGACCTGGCACTGGGGGAGTCTGGGAGTGGGTGACATGGACTCTGGGGAAGTGAGTAGTCTGCAGGATCCCAGCCAGCCCCTGGTGATAGGAATTCCTGTCAGGCCCTTGGCTTTGTCCATACCAGTGCTGGGTCAGGGCCCTACCTTGTCCCTGATCTGCCATTAGGTTTCACTCCTGCTGGCACATCAGCCCATTGCTTTCCTGTTTCTGTAGCCACCTGGTGCTTCCCACAGCTACCTGTCCAAATCCTACCTACATCCACTCTGCCAAGCTCAGGCCTGACCGGCTCCAGTCTGACCCGTCCTGAGCCCCACTTCTGACAAAAGAATGATGGCCCCCAATGCGTCCATACCATGCTACAGTTCGCATAGCTCACATCCATTATCTTGTTCAAGGGAGGCAGTGTGAGGATTCTGACCCCATCTTTCAAATGAGGGAATTGGGGCTCAGGATGACTGTTGCAAGGCCCCAGAGTGCAGAGCAAGGTCGACTTCTCTCCCTGCCTTGTGCTAATCCCAGGGTAAAGGCCAGGGATGAGCTAGTAACAGTAGACTATTCCACTGGACTTGGGAGAAGCTCATCTCAGAGGATCCCTCTGTGGATGGGAACTTCTGATACCCAGAGCACTCCACAGTGTGGGTGCTTTGGCAGGAGGAAGAGGGAAATGGAAGAAATGAGGCTGAGGAAATCCAAGTTCCCACATCATAGGCCACTTGAGGCCCCTCAGTGTTTCACCCAGGACCTGTCCTCCCTATGTTGCTCAAGGGATCTCCCCACAGCCTGGTTCTCCTGATGCAGCTCAGGAACTTTCAGTGACTTCCCAGTGCCACACACCCCCCAAGTGCACACACACACAACATCCCAAATCCCCCTATCAGCCTTACTTCCTGCACCTAATCTCCATATGCCCTACCTGGCCATCCGAACATTCCTGTGTGTTTCACCTTGCTCATGCTGCCTCCTCTGTCTGCACTCTTCCTCCACCTGCATAAGCCAACCATCCCAGCCTTCAAGAACCAGTGCAAAGGCATTAGCCTCCCCAGCAGGCCAGCAGACAGGAAACTTCCCTCCTTGGATTCCTCATTCAGTGACTTTGATAACTTGTTCTCATGGCCCTGGCACTGGCTACTCTGCTCCCTGTCTTGTCTCCCCTGCCAGAGAGTGAGTGCTCAGGGCCATGGGCCTGAGTCCCTTTGCTGTGCCTCACCCACCAGCCCTCAGTGCATATTTCCTCAATGACATTTCCTCATGTGTATTAACTTCCTGGGGCTGCCATAACAAAGTACCGTAGACTGGGTAACATAAACAACAGAAGTTTATCGTTTTACAGTTGTGGAGGCTAGAAGTCCAAGGTCAAGGTGTTGGCAGGGTTGGTTCCTCCTGAGGGCTGCAAGGGAAGGTTGTGTTCCAGGCCTCTCTCCCTGGCTTATAGATGGCCATCTTCTCCCTGTGTCTTTCATGTGGGGTTCTTGTGTATGCGTCTGTGCACAAATTTCCCTTTTCTATAAGGACACCTAATCATCTTGGGTTAGGGCCCACCCTAATGAACTCAACTAATTCATCTGCAACAACACTGTTTCCAAGTAAGGTCACATTCTGAGGGACTGGGCATTAGGACTTCAACATATGCATTTTGTGGGGACACAATTCAACTCAGAACGCCAAACATGTGAATTGTGAAAACCTCTGGGCAGAGAATGGCAGTCAGGAGCTTAAAAGGCCCCACAGTTGGGTGTTTGGACATAAATGTGATTAAAAGTCGAACCCAGGAATACAGATTCGGAGAGGAGAGTCAAATCCTGATTTGCCTCTTCCTACCAGTTTTGTGATCTTGTGTAAGTCAGTTATCCCAAACTTTACTGCTGTTTCAAACTACACTAATTCACATTAATTATCCCCACCCCCTTTGAACTTGGAACTGGGAAAAATTATTTTATTTTGAGGAGCAGAAGGCTAAAATGGCAGTGGATGATACAAGTTTACAGAAGGGAGTCTAGAGTCCCAAAAATCAGAACCCACCAATCTGGAGCTAACAAAGTTGTATCTCCAGACACCCATGGAAACTTCTAAAATGCAATGAAATCCAGGATCCCCAGGCAGGAAGGAACCAGATCTCATCTAGTCAAATTCCTCTACTGATGTTGGAAACCCCTCAGCAACATGCCTACCTGACTTTCGTTGGATACCTTGGTGATGGGGACCTCACAATTTATAAGGCAATGTATTTACCATCTTAGAAAAACAGGAAGTTCTTTATCTCCACAATAGTAAGGCAGCTTTATTTTTTATTATCATGGGTGTTGTTAACTCGATAAGCAGTCTACTTAAAAAGCTCTTACTTATCTAATTTCCTATAACACTCTTGGCTCTAATTTTGCCCCATGGAGCTGCAGAGGGGAAAAATCCAATTTAGCTTTTTAAATGGAGTCTTGCAAATATTTGACAATGTCCATCATGGCTCCCCTAACCCCCAGACTCTCTTCTTCACAATTTATCTCAGATGAATACTCTTGAAAGTTTCACCTATTGAATACTCATGTGACAAGGTTCCAATGCTGGGTTCTTCCATGTCGTAGCATGCATCAGTGCTTCATTCCTTTTTGTTGCCAAGTAATAGTCCACTGAGTGGCTATATTATACTTTATCTGTTGATTAGTTGATGGACATTTGGGTTGTTTCTACTTTTTGGCTTTTATGAATAATATTGCTATGAACATTTGTGTACAAGTTTTTGTGTGGACACGTGTTTTTATTTCTCTTGGGGATATATCTAGGAGTGGAATTGCTGAGTCATATGGTAATGCCGTGTTTAACCTTTTGAAGAGCTGCCAGATTGTTTCCCAAAGCGGCTGCACCATTTTATATCCCATCAGCAGTGTATGAGGTTTCCAATCTCTCCACATCCTTGTTATTATCTGTCTTTCTAATTCTAGATATCCTACTGAGTGTGAGGTAGAATCTCATTGTAGCTTTGATTTGCATTTTCCTGATGGTTAATGATGTTGAGCATCTTTTCATGTGCTTATCAGTTGGAATATTATCTTTTAATACACGTCTGCATCAATCTGGTTGGCCTCGGGTTGGCAGTATCACATGTTTGAGACCAGGTTGCTATGGGGCGTTCTGGTGTACTGGGGCTGTTTCTAGAGATGGTTGTGAGCTGAGCAGGCAACCAGGAGAGCAGTCAGACTGGGGTTGGTGATGAATATCTGGGAGTCACCCATGAAAACATACATCTCGAAGCTCTGTGAACGGACGATATTCCCAAGGACAGCATAAGGGAGAAGAGTGAAAGTTGTTAAAGCTTTGGAGACTCTTGGAAGTTAAGAGTGATAGGAGGAAAAAATATAAATTAAAAAATAAAAATAAATTTAAAAAAAGAGTGATAGGAGGAGGTGAGACAACGTAGACTCACTGTCTTTATTTTGGCCACGCCGCACAGCTTGAGGGATCTTAGTTCCCCGACCAGGGACTGAACCCAGGCCACCACAGTGAGAGCACCGAGTCCTAACCACTGGACCGCCACTGGAATTCCCTAGACCCACTGTCTTAACTGGGGAGAGGGGGTGGGCAGGACCTGCCAGACAGGGGGTTGTGGTGGGGGATGAAGAGGAGATGAGGCTGGTGACAGGCAGAGACTGTCAAGATGAGGTATGAGGATAGGGAAGGTCCTCCAAGCCACAGGCAGTGGAAGCAGGCCAGGGAGCCAGAGCTCAGGATGAGACTTCTTTCTCCCTAAGTATCTGGGGTAAGAACCTTGGGCCGCAGGTCCAGGCTGTTAGAGGTCTCACACCTCTCATCTCCTATGGTCCTCACTATGGCCTCTGGCGGTGGTTGTTTCCATTGGCTGGAAGTTGAGAAGTTCCTTAGCAGGAAGGAACACAGCTGGGAGTGGAACCCAGGCCTGACTTATTCCAAACCCTGTGATTTTTTCATGACACTATACTGTTTCAACCTCCTGTGGGGGCCCAGTGTGGGAATAGATTACTATCATTTGGAAGGAATTTGGGATAGGGGTCTCAGCTTCAGTGTCGACTCTTCAGAAAGACACTTCCTGACCACCCGTGTAAAGAAGGTCCCCTTGTTAGTCACACACAGCACTCAATTTGTTTCCTTCGTTGCCCTCGTTATTATAGTCCATGATTTTACAGCAGTGCGTGAACATAGTTTACTTTTGTCGTAAACTACATTTACTGTAAAATACAGTTTACAGAAAGAGGGCCACACTCTTCATTCCCCTTTCTATTCCTCGTGCTTGGCGGGGTGCCTAGCATGCAGGAATTATTTGCTGGATGGGTGAGTGAGGTAGCATTTGGAAAATGGAGGCAGGTAAGTTGTGTATCCCAGGTCAAAAATCCTTCCACAGAGACAGTATGAGGTGACTTTCACCTCCCAGACTGCCCCAGGTGTGATGGTGGGCTTGTTCGCTCAGGGACAGTATAAAAATGATGCTTATGTTCCAGGAATGAGGACCAAGTTTGAGGAAGCAGGACGTGGGTGTAGGTCAGGGTGTGACCATCAAGCGTGCCTATAAATGGAACAACTGAGAACCTGGGGCACTTGACACCAGGGCAGGTCCTCGGCGGCTGGGGTCGGGGAACTTGGGTGCATTAATACTTCACTTCTTCCTCAGAGGAACTTTCCAGAAAGCTGACTTCAGGGAACAGTCATGTTCACCTAAGAGGCTGAATGTGGCCTGAGGAGTAAACGTAAGAAGTCAGTTATGCCTCAGTCCTTGCTGTCATCTTTCCTTTTCTGCACTTGGCCGTTCAGAAAATGTTTATTGGCACCTACGAAGTGTTAAGTTCTGTGCTTGGTGCTACGGATATAGTAGGAAACAGTTCAGGCTCTGCTCTCAAGGAGGTCTTTGTCCTGGAGGACACAGTTATAATATAAGGCTCTAAGCCACATACGGGCAGAGGCCTGGACTTCTTGTTTGTTCACCATGGTGTCCCTAGGGCTTTGCCCTGGGTTTAGTGCTGAGTAGGTGCTCCAGATGGTTCCAACCCAGAGGAGCTCACAGTCTAGAGAGAATAACAGACAAGAAAAGAGGGAGTCACCATGAAGGGTAGTAAGTGGGCCAAAAGAGGGTCCTATGGGAGCCCAGAGAAGGTCGGTGGGGAGATCAGAGAAGGTCCTGAGAGGAGGTGACTTCTACCCTGAAGGACTTGCAGAAGGACCTGTAGAAGGCAGGGCTCAGCGTGGTGGGTGTAGGGGAGGAGGGAGTGTGCAGGCTTAGGAAACTGCCTGTGCCAAGGCCTGGAGGAGAGAGAACATGATCCTTTAGGGGAACTCAAAAATAGTTCAGTGTAACTAGAGCACAGAGTGGCAAAAAAATTAGGCAGGAGTCCTAGGCTGGAGGAGGCTTTGCGGGAATCAGCTGCAGGAGGGGCTGATGAGCACAGTCAAACTAGCCACTGGGGTCCCAGGCCCCAGGGTCTGAGCTCTAGGAACTGGGTCCAATCCTTGACCTTGACCCTCATGACCCAGCACTCTGGGTACCCTAGTTTCTCCAAAATTAAGTTCTTCCTTGCCCTCTCCTGCCAAAAAAGAAAAGAAAAGACCCCTCATTGGTTTTAATTTGTTTTTAAAGACCTTCCCATATGTTCTCGTCCATTTTGACAGATTGAACACTGATTCATTATCCAAGCAGAAAAAGCAACAGAAAGCACTGGAAACTGGCTTTAAAAACAAGAACGAGGGCTTCCCTGGTGGCGCAGTGGTTGAGAGTCTGCCTGCCAATGCAGGGGACACAGGTTCGTGCCCTAGTCCGGGAAGATCCCACATGCCGCGGAGCGGCTGGGCCCGTGAGCCATGGCCGCTGAGCCTGCGTGTCCAGAGCCTGTGCTCCGCAACGGGAGAGAACACAGAAGTGAGAGGCCCACGTACCGCAAAAAAAAAAACCCAAAAAAACAAGAACAAGAGTAGAAGAAAAATTGTATACTTTCCTCCTTATTCATGGTAGGTACTAAATAAGTACCTACTTTAATTTATTGAAAGTCCTTATTTAACCACAGATAACAACAGCCTAATTTGCTTTTGTGGGATGATCATATTTTTAAATGTGATTTCTTTTTTTTTCCTTTAAACTTAATTTCCACTTATTTATGAACTATGCAAAACCATGATGGTTTTCTTTAGCCCCAAGTGACTGAGTTACTTTAGTGCTGGGTTTAATTTTCTCTGTAATCAGGTCCTGTTGCTCAGCCTTACCCAGGTGTGAAAGGCCATTTAAACTTGAGAGACATAAAGCACATGGCATCTAGTCTAGACATATCGCAGACGAATGAACACTGCTGCAATCTCCTTGTCCTTTGGTTGCTTCCTCCTGGCCTCCAAACTTGCACTTCTTCAGAACCGCTCAACTTTGGGACCCCCCTCTAGCCCATGGTCCATTTTCCATCCGTTTTTAACAACTGAACTTTTCCAAGGAAAAGTCTATTTTTGCCTCCAGTGTTTCTTCATCTTCCTTTGGCCACCAAATCCATTTTACCACCAAATCTGCTGTCTCCAGTGGTCCCCCTGCCCCCATGTTCCCACCAAGTTCTGGCTCATCATTCTCCTGCACTGCTCTGGGCCTTTGAATCTGTGGGTCTCTCCTCCTCAGGACACACACCCTGGTTCTCTGTCCTTCCAGGACGGCTGCACAAGGCTCACCTCTCCGCTGCTCATCCCTCTGCACACTCTCTCCTTCAGGAGTCAAACCCATTCTCAGCTTTTCCTCAAAATGGCTCCCACATCTCTCTCTCCAGCCCAGACCTCCACTCAGAGCTTCAGACCTGCCTCTCCTCCTGCCTGGTGGGCAGTTTTACCTGCATATTTACACCAACGTGTCCCAAACCTACCCTTCTCCCTTCCACCCAGAAGTGCCTCCTCCTCTCCTTTCTGTTATTCTTACTTTGCTCATTAGTTCTGAAAGTCAAGCTGGGAATCAAGTGTTATTTCTTCCTTCAAACTGGTTATTTCTCAGCTTTGTCTGTAACCCAGTATAGTGTATTGCAAGAGCCCTAGGCTAGGAGGCAGTCCAGGGTCCTAATCCCAGCTCCACCACAGCTTTCTGGACGGCTTTGGACAAGTCAGTGAACTTTTTTTTTTTTTTGCGGTACGCGGGCCTCTCTCCGGACACGCAGGCTCAGCGTCCATGGCTCACAGGGCTAGCCGTTCCAGGGAAGCCCTCAGTGACCTTTTTGAACTTGCTGCCTCTCGTGTAATAGGACTGGCAACCACTTTTTTTTTTTTTTTTTTTTTTTGCAGTATGTGGGCCTCTCACTGCTGCGGCCTCTCCCGCTGCGGAGCACGGGCTCCGAACGCGCAGGCCCGACGGCCATGGCTCACGGGCCCAGCCGCTCCGCGGCACGTGGGATCCTCCCGGACCGGGGCACGAACTCGCATCCCCTGCACCGGCAGGCGAACTCCCAACCACTGCGCCACCAGGGAAGCCTGGCAACCACTTATTGAAAGCTCACTACAGGCCAAGTACTGTGATTAGGGTGTTCTATACATCATCTCAGGAACCTTAAGAGGTGGGGTCTTTATAATTTTCCCATTTCAGAGAAAAAGGAAAATAAAACTCAGAAAGACTAAGGTATTTAGGATCAAGAGCTGGTTAGTGGCATGGGCTGGGCTCGAACCAGCTCTGTAATTCTAACTCCAGAATCTGTTTTTTCCATTACACTGTAGGGCGCGCACTCTCTCCACGCCGAAAGCACCCAGCCGTCAGCCTCCTTCGGGGAATGTCTGCTCACGGGTAAACGCAGGGACCCCACAACCACCAGACTCTGCGAGCCACAAGCTCAGCTCCCGAGAAGTGCGCGCGGCTTCCTCTTCCCGCCGCACCTCTCCCCTAGAGGGTGGCTCCGCCCCCTGACCTGATTGGCTGTCTGGAGCGAGGCGGCGCTCGAGGATTGGCTGCGCGGTGGTCGCGGGCTGACGTGGCGGGGCCGGTGTGTGGGCTCTGCTGGGCTGCTGACCGAAACGACCAAGGCGGCGGCGGCGGCACCGTGACGGGTGGTGTGGCGCGGAAGCGCGAGCCGCTGCCATGCCGCTGGAGCTGGAGCTGTGTCCCGGGCGCTGGGTGGGCGGGCAGCACCCATGCTTCATCATTGCCGAGATCGGCCAGAACCACCAGGGCGACCTGGACGTGGCCAAGCGCATGATCCGCATGGCCAAGGTGAGGGGACTGTCTAGAGTACTCGGGCGCCGAGCGGGGGGCGGGGCCTGGGGAAGACCGGCCTGGGCAAGGGTGGGGCAGGGCTGCGCAGAGCTGGGGCCATCCTTCCTCTGCCTCTCGGTGCCCTACGTCCGGCCTGCCGTCCAGTTCGCCGGATCCATTTCCAAACGTTTCGAATCCTCTTCAGCCCTCCGCCACCATCCTGATTTGTTTGCATTACTGCATCTGCGCCCCCCGCCCTTACTCCCAGCTCTCTCGCTCCCTTCTGGTGGCAGAATGATCTTTCTGAAACACAGATTTGATCAGCCGCCTGGCACCTTCAGTGGCTTCCCACTGCCAGCGGGTAGAGTCGAAACCCTTTAATAAAGCCTTCAAGACCTTAATGACCTGGCCCCTTCTTGCCTTTTTTTTAATCTCTGACATCTTCCAGCGACAGTGAATTACTTCCAGGAAGTTCCTGAAATTTGCTGTTGTCTCTCTCACCTGCCATTCCTTGTACTTACCTACCTCATAGAGTTGTGAGGATCAAATGAGATAACTCGTGTAAAGCTCTTAGTAGAGTACTTGGCAAATAGGACTCAATACATGTTGGTTATTAGTGATATGATGTTAATGAACATTTATGATCCCTCTTTGGATACTTTCTCCAATCCCTACCTGCAAAGCTGGGCTCCTGTAATTGTTCCCATCGAATTGTATTGTCACTGTCTGTTTAAACTTCTCTCTCTGTTAGACTGTGAGCCCTCTGAAGGAGAGGCCTGTCACGTTCTTCATTGTGACCCCGGGCCCCACAATAAGTCTGCGCTGTGATTCCCTGGTTTAGCGATAGCTCACTCCATCTTTTTTCCTTTCACTTCCCTTCAGTCAGTGCTGTTCACTCAGTCATTCATGATTAGGTTTTCTGTTACTCCTTCAGGACTAGCTTTTATGGAAGCCTACTGAATCATAAAAATACTTTTATTTTTAAATTTTATTTACTTTTTCATTGAAGTATAATTGATTTGCAATAACATTGGTTTCAGGTGTACAACATAATGATTCAATACTTTTATAGATTATACTCCATTTAAAGTTACTGCAAAATAATGGCTATATTTCCCTGTGCTGTGCAATACATCCTTGTTGCTTATTTATTTTATACATAGTAGATGGTGCTTCTTAATCCCCCACTCCTATCTTACCTCTCCCCCTTACTTCTCCCCACTGGTAACCATTAATTTGTTCTCTAGATCTGTGAGTCTATTTGCAACCTAAGTGTCCGTCAACAGACGAATGGATAAAGAAGATGTGGTTGATATACACAATGGAATATTATTCAAGCATAAAAAAGAATGAAATTCTGCCATTTACAACAATGTGGGTGGACCTGGAGGATATTATGCTTAGTGAAATAAGTCAGAGAAAAACAAATACTCTATGTTATCACTTATGAAATCTAAAAATTAAAATACCTTTAAAGAGTAACAATTGCTAACATTTTTGAATGCTTTCTGGGCCAAGTGCTTTAAATGCACCATCTCGTTTAATTCCTACAACAACACAGTGGAATAGATGCAGTTGGTTTCATTTTAAAGGCTCAGAGAAGATCAGTGGCTTGTCTGAGGGCCCACAGCTAGTAATTCATGTATTTCAGAGCTTTGCTCTTAGACACAAGGCTCCAGCCTTTGTACTGTAACATTGTTTTCTAGGGGGAGACTTCGGCTCTTAATTTAGGAAACAACCTTATTTTGGAGGTGTCAACTCTGAATGCTGAAGTTGTAAAAATACCTAGAAATAGTGAAGCCATAGAAACAAAGTTATAGTGGTTTTTTTTCTTCTTCCTGTTTTAATTGTGAAGGATAGTTTTCCCCGGGGGAGGGGAATGAAGAGTTTGAGGTTGTGTTATAGTGGAAAGAGCGCTGGACTGGAGTCATGATACCATTTACTAGCTGAATAATCTTGGGCAGCTGGATAATCTTGGACTTTTCCTCTCTAAGCTTCAGTTTCACTTGTTTTATAATATGTATGTATCTTTATTTTTAAACTTAAAGCAATGGAATCTTTTGCAATCCTTACGTTTTAGGATTTTTTTTCTTGCCAGATGGAGTCACATTTCCAAGTTCAGTTATCCAGAGTATATTATGTACAAGCTGGCTTGTTCATGTACCAAATCTGTTTACAATATTAAAAGTTGAGTTCTGTCAACTTGGAAAAAATCGCACAGTGTAAAAGCTGTGAGTTGAGTTTATTCAGTGTCATACTGAGTTTATTCAGTGTCATAACCAGGGAGACAGGCTCTGAGAAACTGTTCTGAAGAGGTGAGGAGGGAGGTAAGTGTATATGTGATTTTGATGAAGGGAACCTGTAATCAACCACACATCTCTGTGGAAGGTTGCTGCTAGTCACGAGGAACAGATATCTTAGTTAATGGTTTTAGTGCTTTTCTAAGTATGGGAAGATTCAAGAATCCAGGTTCATAAGAAATTTCTCCTACAAATACTTAACTGTCTAAAGGCCTGTTCTGCCAGTTTTCCTGGAGCACAGAGAGCCTCATTCCTGATCTCTACCCTAAATTACTTTCAGGATATGTTGAAGGTCAGCAGCTGCAGTGGGTAGTGAGTTAATTCTTGTAGAACCAGGTGGCAAGTGACCTTCTTTAATTGGCAGTTCATGCAATTGTTGACCAAAATAAAAATGTGCAACAGAAGAGTTGTGAGCTAAGTTTTATAGTGAGGACTATAGCCCAGGATACAGTCTCTCAGTAGATCTGAGAAACTGCTCCAAACAGGTAGGGGAGAAGCCAGTATATATATGGATTTTTTGGCTAGGAAATACATGTAATCAAGCATGAATCTTGGTAAAAAAAAGTACTGCTAATCACAAAGAACAAATATCTCAAGTTAATGATTTTAGTACTTTTCTATATATGGGCAAATGCAAGAATCTGGGATCATTAAAATTTTTCCTGAGACATGCATGTTAGCTATCTGGGGGCTTTTTTTTTTTTTTTAACATCTTTATTGGAGTATAATTGCTTTACAGTCATGTGTTAGTTTCTGCTGTATAACAAAGTGAATCAGCTATACACAAACATATATCCCCATATCTCCTCCCTCTTGCGTCTCCCTCCCACCTTCCCTATCCCACCCCTCTAGGTGGACACAAAGCACCGAGGTGATCTCCCTGTGCTATGTGGCTGCTTCCCACTAGCTATCTATTTACATTTGGTAGTGTATATAGGTCCACAGCACGCTCTCACTTCGTCCCAGCTTACCCATCCCCCTCCCCATGTCCTCAAGTCCATTCTCTACATCTGTGTCTTTATTCCCGTCCTGCCCTTAGGTTCTTTAGAACCAATTTTTTTTTAATATTCCGTATATATGTGTTAGCATATGGTATTTGTTTTTCTCTTTCTGATTTACTTCACTCTGTTTGACAGTCTCTAGGTCCATCCACCTTACTACAAATAACTCAATTTCATTTCTTTTTATGGCTGAGTAATATTCCATTGTATATATGTGCCACATCTTCTTTATGCATTCATCTGTTGATGGACACATAGGTTGCTTCCATGTCCTGGCTATTGTAAATAGAGCTGCAATGAACATTGTGGTACATGACTCTTTTTGAATTATGGTTTTCTCAGGGTATATGCCCAGTAGTGGGATCGCTGGGTCGTATGGTAGTTCTATTTTTAGTTTTCTAAGGAACCTCCATACTGTTCTCCATAGTGGCTGTATCAATTTACATTCCCACCAACAGTGCAAGAGGGTTCCCTTTTCTCCACACCCTCTCCAGCATTTGTTGTTGTAGGTATTTTGATGATGGCCATTCTGACTGGTGCAAGGTGAATTCTCATTGTAGTTTTGATTTGCATTTCTCTAATGATTAGTGATGTTGAGCATCCTTTCATGTGTTTGTTGGCAATCTGTATATCTTCTTTGGAGAAATGTCTATTTAGGTCTTCTGCCCATTTTTGGACTGGGTTGTTTGTTTTTTTGATATTGAGCTGCATGAGCTGCTTGTAAATTTTGGAGATTAATCCTTTGTCAGTTGCTTCATTTGCAGCTATTTTCTCCCATTCTGAGGGTTGTCTTTTCATCTTGTTTATGGTTTCCTCTACTGTGCAAAAGCTTTTAAGTTTCATTAGGTCCCATTTGTTTATTTTTGTTTTTATTTTCATTTCTCTAGGAGGTGGGTCAAAAAGGATCTTGCTGTGATGTATGTAATAGAGTGTTCTGCCTATGTTTTCCTCTAAGAGTTTTATATTGTCTGGCCTTACATTTAGGTCTTTAATCCATTTTGAATTTATTTTTGTGTAAGGTGTTAGGGAGTGTTCTAATTTCATTCTTTTACATGTAGCTGTCCAGTTTTCCCAGCACCACTTATTGAAGAGGCTGTCTTTTCTTCATTGTATATTCTTGCCTGCTTTATCAAAGATAAGGTGACCATATGTGTGTGGGTTTATCTCTGGGCTTTCTATCCTGTTCCATTGATCTATATTTCTGTTTTTGTGCCAGTACCATATTGTCTTGATTACTGTAGCTTTGTAGTATAGTCTGAAGTCAGGGAGCCTGATTCCTCCAGCTCTGTTTTTCTTTCTCAAGATTGCTTTGGCTATTCGGGGTCTTTTGTGTTTCCATACAAATTGTGAAATTTTTTGTTCTAGTTCTGTGAAAAATGCCATTGGTAATTTGATAGGGATTGCATTGAATCTGTAGATTGCTTTGGGTAGTATAGTCATTTTCACAGTGTTGACTCTTCCAATCCAAGAACATGGTATATCTCTCCATCTGTTTGTATCATCTTTAATTTCTTTCATCAGTGTCTTATACTTTTCTGCATACAGGTCTTTTGTCTCCTTAGGTAGGTTTATACCTAGGTATTTAATTCTTTTTGTTGCAATGGTAAATTGAAGTGTTTCCTTAATTTCCCTTTCAGATTTTTTGTCATTAGTGTATAGGAATGCAAGAGATTTCTGTGCATTAATTTTGTATCCTGCTACCTTACCAAATTCATTGATTAGCTCTAGTAGTTTTCTGGTAGCATCTTTGGGATCCTCTATGTATAGTATCATGTCATCTGCAAACAGTGACAGTTTTACTTCTTCTTTTCCAATTTGGATTCCTTTTATTTCTTTTTCTTCTCTGAGTTCTGTGGCTGAAACTTCCAAAACTATGTTGAATAATAGTGGTGAGAGTGGGCAACCTTGTCTTGTACCTGATCTTAGTGGAAATGGTTTCAATGTTTCACCACTGAGAACGATGTTGGCTGTGGGGTTGTCATATACGGCCTTTATTATGTTGAGGTAAGTTTCCTCTATGCCTACTTTCGGGAGAGTTTTTATCATAAATGGGTGTTGAATTTTGTCAAAAGCTTTTTCTGCATCTATTGAGAAAATCATACGGTTTTTCTCCTTCAATTTGTTAATATGGTTTATCACATTGATTGATTTGTATATATTGAAGAATCCTTGCATCCCTGGGGTAAACCCCACTTAATCATGGTGTATGATCCTTTTGATGTGCTGTTGGATTCTGTTTGCTAGTACTTTGTTGAGGATTTTTGCATCTATGTTCATCAGTGATATTGGCCTGTAATTTTCTTTCTTTGTGACATCTTTGTCTGGTTTGGTATCAGGGTGATGGTGGCCTCGTAGAATGAGTTTGGGAGTGTTCCTCCCTCTGCTATATTTTGGAAGAGTTTGAGAGGATAGGTGTTAGCTCTTCTCTAAATGTTTGATAGAATTTGCCTGTGAAGCCATCTGGTCCTGGGCTTTATTTTTGGAAGATTTTTTTTTTTTTCGGTACGCGGGCCTCTCACTGTTGTGGCCTCTCTCGTTCCGGAGCACAGGCTCCAGACGCGCAGGCTCAGTGGCCATGGCTCACTGGCCCAGCCACTCTGCAGTATGTGGGGTCTTCCCGGACCGGGACACGAACCCGTGTCCCCTGCATCGGCAGGCGGACTCTCAACCACTGCGCCACCAGAGAAGCCCTGGAAGATTTTTAATCACAGTTTCAATTTCTGTGCTTGTGATTGGTCTGTTTATATTTTCTATTTCTTCCTGGTTCAGTCTCAGGAGGTTGTGCTTTTCTAAGAATGTGTCCATTTCTTCCAGTTTGTCCATTTTATTGGCATATAGTTGCTTGTAGTAATCTCTCCTGATCCTTTGTATTTCTGCAGTGTCAGTTGTTACTTCTCCTTTTTCATTTCTAATTCTATTGATTTGAGACTTCTCCCTTTTTTTCTTGATGAGTCTGGCTAGTGGTTTATCAATTTTGTTTATCTTCTCAAAGAAACAGCTTTTAGTTTTATTGATCTTAGCTATTATTTCCTTCATTTCTTTTTCATTTATTTCTGATCTGATCTTTATGATTTCTTTCCTTCTGCTAACTTCGGGTGTTTTTTGTTCTTCTTTCTCTAATTGCTTTAGGTATAAGGTTAGGTTGTTTGTTTGAGATGTTTCTTGTTTCTTGAGGTAGGATTGTATTGCTATAAACGTCCCTCTTAGAATTGCTTTTGCTGCATCCCATAGCTTTTAGGTCATCGTGTTTTCATTGTCATTTGTTTCTAGGTATTTTTTGATTTCCTCTTTGATTTCTTCAGTGATCACTTCATTATTAAGTAGTGTATTGTTTAGCCTCCATGTGTTTGTATTTTTTACAGATTTTTTCCTGTAATTGATATCTAGCCTCATAGTGTTGTGGTTGGAAAAGATACTTGATATGATTTCAATTTTCTTAAATTTACCAAGGCTTGATTTGTGACCCAAGATATGATCTATCCTGGAGAATGTTCCATGAGCACTTGAGAAGAAAGTGTATTCTGTTGTGTTCGGATGGAATGTCCTATAAATATCAATTAAGTCCATCTTGTTTAATGTATCATTTAAAGCTTGTGTTTCCTTATTTATTTTCATTTTGGATGATCTGTCCATTGGTGAAAGTGGGGTGTTAAAGTCCCCTAGTATGATTGTGTTACTGTTGATTTCCCCTTTTATGGCTGTTAGCATTTGCCTTATGTATTGAGGTGCTCCTATGTTGGGTGCATAAATATTTACAATTGTTATATCTTCTTCTTGGATTGATCCCTTGATGATTATGTAGTGTCCTTCTTTGTCTCTTGTAATAGTCTTTATTTTAAAGTCCATTTTGTCTGATATGAGAATTGCTACTCCTGCTTTCTTTTGATTTCCATTTGCATGGAATATCTTTTGCCATCCCCTCACTTTCAGTCTGTATGTGTCCCTAGGTCTGAAGTGGGTCCCTTGTAGACAGCAAATATACAGGTGTTGTTTTTGTATCCATTCAGCCAGTCTATGTCTTTTGGTTAGAGCATTTAATCCATTTACATTCAAGGTAGTTATCGATATGTGTGTTCCTATTACCATTTTCTTAACTGTTTTGGGTTTATTATTGTAGGTCCTTTTCTTCTCTTGTGTTTCCTGCCTAGAGAACTTCCTTTAGGATTTGTTGTAAAGCTGGTTTGGTGGTGCTGAATTCTCTTAGCTTTTGCTTGTCCGTAAAGGTTTTAATTTCTCTGTTGAATCTGAATGAGATTCTTGCTGGGTTGAGTAATCTTGGCTGTATGTTTTTCTCTTTCGTCACTTTAAATATGTCCTGCCACTCCCTTCTGGTTTGCAGAGTTTCTGCTGAAAGATCAGCTGTTAACCTTATGGAGATTCCCTTGTATGTTATTTGTTGCTTTTCCCTCGCTGCTTTTAATATTTTTCCTTTGTATTTAATTTTTTTTTTTTTTTTTTGCGGTATGCGGGCCTCTCACCGTTGTGGCCTCTCCTGTTGCGGAGCACAGGCTCCGGACGCGCAGGCTCAGCGGCCATGGATCACGGGCCCAGCCGCTCCGCGGCACGTGGGATCCTCCCGGACCGGGGCACGAACCCTGTCTCCTGCATCGGCAGGTGGACTCTCAACCACTGCGCCACCAGGGAAGCCCTGTATTTAATTTTTGATAGTTTGATTAATATGTGCCTTGGTGTGTTTCTCCTTGGATTTATCCTGTATGGGACTCTCTGTGCTTCCTGGACTTGATTGACTATTTCCTTTCCCATATTAGGGAAGTTTTCAACTATAATCTCTTCAAATATTTTCTCAGTCCCTTTTTTTATTCTCTTCTTCTTCTGGGACCCCTATAATTCGAATGTTGGTGTGTTTAATGTTCTCCCAGAGGTCTTTGAAACTGTCCTCAATTCTTTTCATTCTTTTTTCTTTATTCAGCTCTGTGGTAGTTATTTCCACTATTTTATCTTCCAGGTCACTTATCTGTTCTTCTGCCTCAGTTATTCTGCTATTGATTCCTTCTGGAGAATTTTTAATTTCATTTATTGTGTTGTTCATCATTGTTTGCTCTTTAGTTCTTCTACGTCCTTGTTAAACGTTTCTTGTATTTTCTCCATTCTATTTCCAAGATTTTGGATCTTTACTCTCATTATTCTGAATTCTTTTTCAGGTAGACTGCCTATTTCCTCTTCATTTGTTTGGTCTAGTGGGTTTTTACCTTGCTCCTTCATCTGCTGTGTAATTCTCTGTCTTCTCATTTTGTTTAACTTACTGTGTTTGGGGTCTCCTTTTCACAGGCTGCAGGTTCGTAGTTCCTGTTGTTTTTGATGTTTGCCCCCAGTGGGTAAGGTTGGTTCAGTAGGTTGTGTAGGCTTCCTGGTGTAGGGGACTGGTGCCTGTGTTCTGGTGGATGAGGCTGGATCTTGTCTTTCTGGTGGGCAGGACCGCATCTGGTGGTGTGTTTTGGGGTATCTGTGAACTTAGTATGACTTTAGGCAGCCTCTCTGCTAATGGATGGGGTTGTGTTACTGTCTTGCTAGTTGTTTGGCATGGGGCATCCAGCACTGGAGCTTGCTGGTTGTTGAGTGGAGCTGGGTCTTAGCGTTGAGATGGAGATCTCTGAGAGAGCTTTCACCGTTTGATATTACATGGGGCCAGGAGGTCTCTGGTGGACCAATGTCCTGAACTCGGCTCTCCCACCTCAGAGGCTCAGGCCTGACACCCGGTTGGAGCACCAAGACCCTGTCAGCCACACGGTAGATCCGTAGTGGATCATAAAATGATATAACTCAGGGACAGCCAGATGAAAGGGATGCATAGGGCAAGGCACGGGGAATGGGAGCAGACTTCCCATGACTTCTCCAGGCGCACCACTCTCCCATCACCTCCACGTGTTAGCCAACCCAGAAGCTCCTCTGGGGGCTTTTTATCCAAAGCACAGAATCCCTCATCCTGTTTTTTCTATCCTGAGTTCCTCTTAGGACTCACTCTCTGTGGGTGACTACAGTGGGTTGCAACTTAAGCTTTTGTATAATTGGATGATGAGTGACACCCTTTGTTCTTTTCTTTGTTCACCCAATTATTTTTATTTTATTACAACAAAATGTTATTATAATTATATAATATGTATAAAAATATAACTGTGTTACAATTAGAAATTTGCTGATTGAATATACTTTTAACTCTCAAATTTTGATGCAAAGGGCACATCACACCTTGGCTCATTCTGTAGCTTGCTTTTTGCCAGTAGAGAAGCAATAAAAGCTTGAGCAAAGAAACCATCAGCATTATGGTAAAATAGTGACAGTGGTTGTGTTTTCTGAACCAAGAGTTGACCATAGCATTAAACAGATAGAGAAATTTGTCATATTTAGGAAAGAAGCTGAGAAAAGAAGGGGAGGAACCTGCTGTCCTCCCCATACAACTGCTGTCAGGTGGAATGTGGTAGAACTTTATCTTATCTCTTATCATTAGTACTTTCTGCTGTTTTACTTCACTTTACTACTTGCCTAGGTGGAGACAAGCTTTTTAACTTCTTGAGGGTAAGTCTACTTCTTCAGACGGAGGTGAGAATCAAAGGGAAGGAAGCAGTGCTCTGTGAAGATCATGTTCTGCAGCGTTCAGGAAAGCCCTCTGGCCAGCTCTGCCAGAGACTCACTGTGCAGCTTTGGTCAGGTCACTCTAGGCCTTGGGATCTTCATCTAGACAATGAGGACTCTGTTGCCCAAGGTCACTTTCAGGTCTAATGTTCTCTGAACTTCTATCCAGCATCAAGTCCTGACTGTGCCATCTTTTGATTTTTCCAGGAGTAGAAGCAGCACTCTCAGCACAGGCATTTCTGGAGCTGAGGTTTCCAGCAGCATGAAGACCTCTGTGTCTACAGAAATGTCAGCGAGCTGAGACTTTAGAGAGCTTTGCTTAATCTATCTGTTGAGTGGTTTTAAAAACAATTTTGAAAGATTGGAGGCTGACTGGCAATAAAATTACAGCTTTTATAGTCAGACAATCCAGCTTTTATATTATAGCTTCTGTTAAGTAAAGCTGGGGCATTTCTAAGTTTGCTTGCTTTTGCCCCAGAACCTCTTGTTCAAACGAGATGCTGTGCAGAAAAGCAGATGTGCAGAACAGCTAAAAACACAGTTGTTCCTTTGTTTCCCACCCCCATCAGGGGCTCCTCAGCAAGTTACAGGTCCTAGAGCTAGTCCAAATGGCCATTTGTATAGATGGAGAAACTGAGTCCAGAGATAGGAAGTGACTTATCCAAGAGAGTCAGAGTTAAGTCAGATTCTTACTTTTTCCCCTAAATTCTGGCCCAGTTTTCATATCCTCTGCCGAGTTACACAACTTAAAATCTTCTTTGACTGTTTGATTAATTATTTTTAATATTATAATACAAAACAAAGCAGCTCCCCTTTTTTTTTTTACATTTTAAGAGGGAAAAATACAGCAGAACCCCCATCCCCACCCTTTTATTCCTGTGAGACTTCCTTGCTTTTCCTGTTTCTCTTCTTTGGGAGTTCTTAATGCGTCTGTCAATTCATGTTATTTTTTTTTTTTTTTTTTTTTTTTTTTAGCGGTACGCGGGCCTCTCACTGTTGTGGCCTCTCCCGTTGCGGAGCACAGGCTCCGGACGCGCAGGCTCAGCGGCCATGGCTCATGGGCCCAGCCGCTCCGCGGCATGTGGGATCCTCCCGGACTGGGGCACGAACCCATGTCCTCTGCATCAGCAGGCGGACTCTCAACCACTGCGCCACCAGGGAAGCCCCCCGATGTTATTTTTAAAGATAATAATTTCATAGCAGTTGCCCCAACACTTCTCTTGTCTCTCAGAATCTGTGCAGGGTCATTAAAGGAGCCCTAATGTGTGTTTGCAGGAGTGTGGCGCTGACTGTGCCAAGTTCCAGAAGAGTGAGCTGGAGTATAAGTTTAATCGGAAAGCCTTGGAGAGGCCGTATACTTCGAAGCATTCCTGGGGGAAGACGTACGGGGAGCACAAACGCCACCTGGAATTCAGCCACGCCCAGTACAAGGAGCTGCAGAAATATGCTGAGGAGGTTGGCATCTTCTTCACTGCCTCCGGCATGGATGAGGTGAGCCCTCTGCCACGCTGCTATTTGTCATTTTAGCAGACCTAGGGGACATCAGGTAGCCCTGTGGCTTTGGCTTAGAGCCAGCTCCAGCCCTTGCTCACTTTAGACTTTTTTGTGCTTTCTGGACCTAGAGTTCCCCATAGCATTAACAAGATAAATGCCCAACTAAACAGGAGGCCAGGGGGATCAGAGGCCCAGTGATGCAGGGAACCATAGTTTTCAGAGCAGGCTGTCTCTGGGAGTAGGGGCCAGCCACCCTGGAACCCCAGAGTCCCTCAAGCCTGTGGAACATGCCACACTGGGCCAGTTTTCTCCCAGTGGAAAGTGGCCTGGACTCAGGAAACCTCAGTTCTGACAGGAGTCCTCCCCTTGCTGAGTGGCCGTGGCTTATCTGGGTGAGGTGGCATTGCATGATTCAGAAGGCAGTAGCACACAGGATGGCCATGCTGACATACTGGACGAGTCCAGCTGGTGCCAGGTCTTGGGTCCCATCTGCTCTGTAACCTGCCTCAAGACTCCTTTATGTGCTCTTTTTTCAAATATAAAAAATTTTTATAATTATAAAAATTATACAATGTTATACAATGTCACAGAAAGTTTAGAAAACAGGAAAAAGGGAGAAAAACTGACCCATAATCTCTATATGGCAGCTCTTTTTTTTTTTTTAATCAGTTAATTAATTAATTTATTTTTGGCTGCGTTGGGTCTTTGTTGCTGCAGGCGGGCTTTCTCTAGTTGCGGCAAGCGGGGGCTACTCTTGTTGCGGCGCGCAGGCTTCACATTGCGGTGGCTTCTCTTGTTGCGGAGCACTGGCTCTAGGCACGCAGGCTTCAGTAGTTGTGGCACACAGGCTCAGTAGTTGTGGCTCGTGGGCTCTAGAGCACAGGCTCAGTAGTTGTGGCGCACGGGCTTAGTTGCTCCGTGGCATGTGGGATCTTCCCGGACCAGGGCTGGAACCCGTGTCCCCTGCATTGGCAGGCAGTTTCTTAACCACTGTGCCACCAGGGAAGTCCCTGGCAGCTCTCTTTATATATTTCCTCCTGAAGTTGTTTTATGTGCATATTTTATTTCCTAGTTGTTATATTTGTGAATGTTGAGTTCCGTGCATGCTTTTCCCAGTTAACATTATCTACAGCTTTTACCCATATCTTGTTTTTTTTCTCAGCTTTATTGAGATATAATTGACATGTAGCTCTCCATATCTTGTGCTGAAAGTTATTAATGATGGTGTAGTATTTCTTTTGAGGATTTATAATGTATGTAACCATTTCTTTATGTTTGAACATGAGGTTATGTTTTTACTTTCAGTTTTTTGTGTTATAAATAATGCTGAGATGACCATCTTCTTTTCTGTGGTTTGACTTGTTTCCTTAGGATAGCTTTGCAGTAATGGATCATTAGATGAAACAACATTTTAAAGGCTCTTGAAACACTTAGGATTCTTTTAGTCAACTAGAATATTTGAAGGGAGCCCAGTTCCTTCGCTAGGCCTCTGACCTTTTGTGTCACTATTCCAACCCTAAGATATGTCTGTAAATTGAGTCGAAAGAAACATAACTCTAGCCTAAACCATTGGTAGTTTAAAAAAGGGGGGGAAGCAGAGAACCTAGGTGTCTGTGAAACTTGACAAGTCCAGGCTTCAGTTCCGTAGCCCGCTTACAGTAATATATCTTATCCCTACTATGCCCCATTTTGCAGATGAAGAAATGGAGACTCAGAGGGGCCAGGAAGTTTGTACAGTGTCACACAGCTGGGAAATGGGTCTTGAGGGCAGATCTGACGCCTAGTGCAGTGTGCTTTCTGCAGTCCCTCAGCTGCCACCTGGCCGTCCGTCTGGGTGTGTGTGGCTTCCCAAAGCTCAGGAGAGCCTTTGGGCTTCCCCCCTGCTCTTCACCACTCTCGATGTTGGTGGCTGGAGAGTCTTTGGGCCCAAGAGATGCCCTGGGGAAAAGGGGACATATTTTTAGGAAAACCTATCTAAAGTGGTTACTGGGCATTTTTCTGATCCCATCTTAAATAGTACCTCCTCAGGAAATTCTTCCTGTGCCCCTGCTTGTTTCAGGCCCGTCCTTCTGTTGTGTTCTCTTGGTTTTCTTTTTTTTAAATTAATTAATTAATTTATTTATTTATTTTTGGCTGCATTGGGTCTTCGTTGCTGCGTGCGGGCTTTCTCTAGTTGCGGTGAGCAGGGACTACTCTTCGTTCTCATTGTGGTGGCTTCTCTTGTTGCAGAGCACGGGCTCTAGGCACACGGGCTTCAGTAGTTGTGGCTCGCAGACTCCAGAGTACAGGCTCAGTAGTTGGGGCGCACGGG
Source organism: Stenella coeruleoalba (assembly GCF_951394435.1). Taxonomy (NCBI): domain Eukaryota; kingdom Metazoa; phylum Chordata; class Mammalia; order Artiodactyla; family Delphinidae; genus Stenella; species Stenella coeruleoalba. The sequence continues at coordinate 89,291,958 of NC_137153.1, forward strand.
CTTAGTTGCTCCGCGGCATGTGGGATCTTCCCGGACCAGGGCTCGAACCTATGTCCCCTGCATTGGCTGGCAGACTCCGAACCACTGCACCACCAGGGAAGTCCTGTCTCCCGATTTTCTTTACTTCTGTAATTACCGCTAACTATTGCTCCTTTCCACTAGGCTGTTAACACCACAGCATCCCCAGTGCCTGGAACGTAGTAGGTGCTCAGGAGATGTTTGTTGAGTGAATAAGTAAATAAGTGAGCCAAACAAAAGAGAGCGTTGATGGTTTTTATCAGATCCTTAAAGGATCTGCAAATCAAAAATGTTAGACAAAAAAGATTGTGGGCTTTGGGATCTGAAAGACTTGGGTGTTTTTTCTGGTCTTGCTATTAACTAGCTGAGTGATTAAAAGTAAGAATCTTCAACGTTTCTTGAGTGTTTATGATCTGCCAGGTTCTATGCTAGGTATTTTAAATGTATCAGCTCATTTACTCCTCTTAACAACCCCTTGAGATAGGACAGTTATTATTCCCACTTTACAGATGAGGACGCTAGAGCACGGAGCGGGTTAGCTGTCAGTAGCTGTTGATCAGCAGAGGCTGATTCCAACCTAGGCGACTCCAGAGCCTGCCCTCCTGACCATACTCTTCTTGCATCTCTCGGGCCTGTTTCCTCATAGGTAAAGGGCAAGGGGGTGGATTAAAAATCCCCAGAAGTCGACTTTCCTGGTGGCGCAGCGGTTAAGAATCCGCCTGCCCATGCAGGGGACACGGGTTTGAGCCTTGGTCCGGGAAGATCCCACATGCCGCGGAGCAACTAAGCCCATGCGCCACAACTACTGAGCCTGCGCTCTAGAGCTCGCGAGCCACAACTACCGAGCCTGCATGCCACAACTACTGAAGCCCACGTGCCTAGAGCCCGTGCTCTGCAACAAGAGAAGCCCCCACACTGAGAAGCCCACGCACCGCAACGAAGCGTAGCCCCAGTTCACTACAACTAGAGAAAGCCCGCGTGCACCAACGAAGACCCAATGCAGCCAAAAATAAATAAATAAATTTATTTTTAAAATAAATAAATAAAAGTAAAAATACCCAGGAGGTAGGCTTGACCTGAGGAGCATGGACACCCTCATGAACCCAGGTCCTGGCATAGTGTTGACCCATAGTCCATGCTTAGGAAATAGCTTGATAGGAAGGTCATGCCCAAGAAATGACAGTTTTCATTCCGTGCTTGTTTCATGTACTGTGGGTTCAGAACCTTTGGGGATTGCTCTTTGGTAACTGCCTGTAGGGCTCATTCACTCAGGGACAGCTAAATCTTAGTCCTTGGAGAGGGCTGGTTTGGGTTCAAGAAACTGATTGTTCTTGGGTCAAATGTGAATAGACTTAAAATTCCTGGGTGAAACTTTTGATCTGACCAACTTGGTAACAAGTCAGTAATGAGGCAGATTCGTTTTTTTGTTTTTAATTTTTGGCCACACCTCTCGGCATGCGGGATCTTAGTTCCCCAACCAGGGATCAAACCCGTGCCCCCTGAAGTGGAAGCACAGAGTCTTAACCACTGGACAGCCAGGGAAGTCCCTGGAGGTTCATTTTGAGGCAGATTAGTTTTTGCAGGGCCCATAAACAGGCTCTGGAGAGAATTTCCAAGGAAGTGTACAGATGTATTTTGGATCCCTAGTACTGGCTTTAGAATAAGCATTCAGGCATACCTCGAAGATATTGTGGGTTCAATTCCAGACCACCTCAATAAAGTGAATATATCAATAGAGCAAGTCAAATGAATTTTTTGGTTTCCCAGCGTTTAATTAACAGCTTTATTGACATACTATACAGTTCAATCAATTAAATTGCACAATTCAGTGGTTTTTAGTATATTCACAGAGTTGTGCGACCATCACCACAATCAATTTAGAACATTTTTATCACCCCAAGAGGAAGAACTATACCCATTAGCAGTCATTGCTCAATTCCCTCAATTCTCCCAACCCTAGGCAACCTCTAATCTCCTGTCTATCTCTATAGTTTTGCCTCTTTTGGACATTGCATGTAAATAGAATCAGATAATATGTGGTCCTTTGTGTCTGGCTTCTTTCACATGGCAACATTTTTTCAAGGTTCATCTATGTGATAGCATGTGTCAGTATTTCATTCCTTTTTGTTGCTGAGTACCATTCAATTTTATGGCTAGACTACATTTTATTTATCCACATCTCAGTTGATGGACATTTGGATTGTTTCCACTTTTTGGCTAGTATAAATAGTATGAGCAATGCTGTCACAAACATCCATGTACATGTTTTATATGAACATATTTTCATTTCTCTTGGGTGTATATACGGTAACTCATGTTTAATTTTTTTCGAGAAACTGTCAGACTGTTTTTCAAAGTGGCTGCACCATTTTACATTCCCACCAGCAATGTATGAGGGTTCCAATTTCTCTACATCCTCACCAACATTTGTTATTACATGTCTTTCTGATTCTAGACATCCTAGTGAGTGTGAAGTGATATCTTATTGTGGTTTTGACTTGCATTTATCTGATGGCTAATGATGTTGAGCATCTTTTCATATGCATATTGGCCATTTGTGTGTCTTCTTTGGAGGAATATCTATTCAGATCCTTTGCCAGTTTTAAAATTGGGTTATTTATCTTTACATATTCCTGATACAAGTCCCTAATCAGAAACATGATTTGCAAAAAATTTTCCCATTCTGTGGGATATCTTTTCACTTCTTGATGGTGTCCTTTGAAGCACGAACATCTTTAATTTTGATGATGTCCAATTTTTTTAGTTTTTTCTTTTATGCTTGTCTATTCTTGTAATTTAAACATTTCTCAGTTTTAAACCACAATGTGGTATCACTGCACAACTATCAGTATGGCTAAAGGCTAAAATAAAAAGTGATGGGACTTCCCTGGTGGCGCAATGGACAGGAGTCCGCCTGCTAATGCAGGGGACATGGGTTCGATCTCTGGTCCGGGAAGATCCCACATGCCGTGGAACAACTAAGCCCGCACGCCACAACTACTGAAGCCCACGTGCGCCTAGAGCCAGTGCTCTACAGCAAGAGAAGCCACAGCAAGGAGAAGCCAGAAGCAACCAAGAGTAGCCCCCGCTCGCCACAACTAGAGAAAGCCCACGCGTAGCAACGAAGACCCAACGTAGCCAAAAATAAATAAAATTAAATCTTAAAAAAAAAAAGTGATGATAACACCAAATTGTGGCAAGGATGCAGAGAAAATGGACCTCTCTCGTGCATTGCTGGTGGGAATGTAGAACGGTACATTCTAGAAAATTCTTTCCTTTTTTAAAAACAACTTTATCAAGATATAATTCACATACTGTATGATTCACCCACTTGACGTGTACTGGTAGTTTCTTATAAAACTAGACATGTGCTCATCATGTGACCCACCAGTTGTCATTTGGTAATTTATCCCCAAAGAAATGAAAACCTATGTTCACCCAAAAATCTGTATATGAGTGTCCATAGCAACTTTATTTGTAGTAGCCCCAAACTAGAACCCAAACTTTCTTTAGGGGATGAATCATTAAATAAACTGTAGCATATCCACACCACGGAATACTACTCAGCAATAAAAAGGAGTGAAAACTGATGGCTGCCACAGCTTGGATGGATCTCAGGGATACTGTGCTGAGTGAAAAAGCTTCTCTCAGAAGGTTGCATACCGTACGGCTCTGCTTATTTAACATTCTCGGAATAACAGAATTATAGAGCTGGAGAGCAGATTAGTGGTCGTCAGGAGTTAGGGAGGGGAGGGCTTGGAGGTTGATGTGGCTATAGAGGGGTAACATGACGGGAGCCTTGTAGTGGTGGCATAACTCCGTATCGGGCTGTGGTGGTGGTCCGCGAGAGTCTGGGCACGTGGTAAAATTGCAGAGAATTAGATACGAGCACACTCAGATGGGTACATTTGAAAATGGTGAAATCTGAATGAGATCGGTGGCCTCTATCAACCTTACCCTCCCAGTTGTGATATTACACTGTAGTTTTGCAAGATGTTACCACTGGGGGGAACTGTAAAGTGTACATAGGTTCTTTCTGTATTATTTCTTACAGCTACATGTGAAGCTATTAATTATCTCAAAATAAAAAGTTTAAAATCTAAAATAAAAATCCTTGGTTTAAAAAAATTTTTTTTTTGTTGCATTGGGTCTTTGTTGCTGCACGTGGGCTTCTCATTGCATGGCTTCTCTTGTTGCAGAGCACGGGCTTTAGGTGCACAGGCTTCAGTAGTTGTGGCTCGCGGGTCTAGAGCGCAGGCTCAGTAGTTGTGGTGCACGGGCTCAGTTGCTTCGCAGCATGTGGGATCTTCCCGGACCAGGGCTCGAACCTGTGTCCCCTGCATTGGCAGGCGGGTTCTTAACCACTGTGCCACCAGGAAAGTCCCTTAACATATTTTAATTCAGTAAATATGAATAGGTAGAACCTGCATAAACAGAAACTCAGTAGAGTCCTCAGTACTAAGAGTGCTCTCTAGCGCAGACTCTGGCTGGATGGGCCCGTGGTTAAGTGTACAGACTCTGGGGTCACATTTTGAGTTTGAATATGGTTTTGCCCGTCATGCCTGCTGAGTCCAGGTGGAGGTTATTTACCTTCTTTGTGCTTCTGTTTCTTCAGCTGAACCCATCTCGTAGGGTTGTTATGAGGATTAAATGTGATCACCCATGTAAAGCGCAGCACACAGCCAGCGCTTAGCGATGTTAGTTACGGTTCAGGAAACAGCCTGGGCTGAGGATCGGGACATCCGGGTCCTTGCCCTGCTCTGCTCTGAGTGTGAGCTTGGAAGAGTCCCTTCCCTGCTGTGGGCCTCCATTTCCTTTTGTGTGTGAACAAGCTGCTATCCAAAGGCTCTCCCTGCTCTGTTGTCCTGAGCCAGCATAGAATCAGAGATAGTGTCACTAAGGTGACTTGGATTTGGCATGAGAACTTTCCTGTCCAGTACACGTTTCCAGGCACCGGAGCTCCCGGTTGTGGACTCTGAAGGGGGTGAATCTCCTTGCATCTGCTCAGGAAGTCACTTCTTTAGGTCTTTCACTCCCCGGTGGCTTCGAGGTGGGAATCAGGAGCAGGTGGGAGAAGGAGAGGAACCTGGCTGGGTGTTGGTAGCTGGGGCTGACTCTCCGCAGGTACCCTCTTGGTTTCCCAGGAAGCACTTCTCTTTGGTGTATAAACGCGTGCTCTGCGGACACCCTCTGAGTTCAGGTCCTGGTACTAGCACTTGATCGGTGGGCTTGGGCTGGTCATGTAGCCTCTTTGAGCCACACGTGTCCAATCTGTAAAAACGGGGTAATCAAGATGCCCACCCCAGAGGCTGCAGTGGGGACCCAGTGAGGTGAGTCTAGGAGGTGCAAGATCTGCACCCACTGAATGACAGCTGTTCTGTTGCTCAGAACCCTTTTCTCTGCTTCACACTAACAGGGCAGGGAGGCTCCTCTCTCCTAAGAATGCTGTTTGTTCCCCACTAGTCTCCTGACTGACCTGGGCATAGGCAGTAAGGAGAAATGCATTCTTAAGAGCCTTTGCAAGTTAATTTTCTTTGCCGGCCAGGTCCCTTTGCCAAACCAGCAAGTCCTGTCTACCCGGCTATTGGAGGTGGGTTGGTTCCTTGTTCTGTGTTTACCTGGCAAGTATCTCTGAGTATTTACCCACCCAAACTTCCTCATGGATAGTAGGCATTTATTGGGTGCCGATTTTCTCCACTCTGTGTGCTGTCCTAGGGCAGTCTTTGTGTGCTGAGGAAAGGTTAAGGCATGGTGGAACGAACTTTGTGAAGACCAAGAAAACTGCCAGGGCACACAGTCAAAACTGCACGGAGGCATGTGGAACTTGACTGAAATGAGCAGAGTGTCTGGTCAAAATGGAGGGTTCTGTCGAGAAAGCAAATGGGAGCCGTGACATAGAGGGGGCCCCTGGAGACCGATTCCGGCAGAGCTGCCCTTCCCTCCCAGCGCCTGCCTCCACGGTGCCCTCTTTCCTCCACCACCTCTGCCACAGGGCACCCCCTGCCTACGTCGTGGTGCACTCTGACAGGGCCACCGGGCTGAGGGCAGGCCCAGCCTTTATGGCTCCGTGCTTCCCCCCTCATCATTTCCTCACCCTGGGCAGCTCTCCAGCACCCCCTGTTCTCCCCAGCTCATCACCATGGATCCAGAAACCAAGGGGAGTGGAAGCAGCTCTAGAAAAATCCACTCCTGTCATTTCTGTTACCCCTTAGATCAGCGGGCCCCCAAATTTCTCATGGGACATGATGTGGAAAGGGGGTTCTGTGGGCACACGTTGTGGGAAGGGGGTTCCTCATTAATTCATTAATTTAGAATCAAAGCCCCTTCCCCAAATAAATAAGGGTTCTGAGTAGAATAAGTGTGGGAAACACTGTAAAATAGCTAGACAATTGTATTTACTGGGACCCTCTAAGGGAGAGTCTAACAATGCAGCATTTCACCCAAACCAGTTTGCTAGTGGGACTGTTTTCTGTGTGTTTAACCCAGTTGGATGCCCAGGGAGGGTCATACTCAGTCGAGTTCCTTTCAGACAGACTCAGAAAGCCTTTATGATGTGTGGGGTGGGAGGGAGGAGAAGTTGTGAGACTGCCTGGCTGCATTGTACCCCTAGATGGAAGGAGGACAGACAGGGCTAGAGGAAGCCAGGGAGTCCACAGAGAGAAGGCAGCCACTGGCGCTGACCTAGACTGAGGGGCCCTGGGCACAGTAATATTGCCTCAGGATGGAAGGCTAGTATCTTCCAGATTACTACGGAAGTTGGCACCGTTTGCAGGGATTAATCCAAAATGGCAGTTTTCTTTTTCTTTTTTTAATGTTTAAAGAATGCTTTCTCTACTTATTTATTTTTAAAATTTTATTAATTTTTGGCTGCGTTGGGTCTTTGTTGCTGTGCGCGAGCTTTCTCTAGTTGCAGCGAGCAGGCGCTACTCTTTGCTGAGGTGTGCGGGGTTCTCATTGTGGTGGTTTCTCTTGTTGCGGAGCACGGGCTCTAGGTGCGTGGGCTTCAGTAGTTGTGGCAATGCGAGCTCAGTAGTTGTGGCTCGCGGGCTCTAGAGCGCAGGCTCAGTTGTGGCTCCTGGGCTTAGTTGCTCCGTGGCATGTGGGATCTTCCTGGACCAAGGATTGACAAAATGGCAGTTTTCTAAATGGCCACTAGATGGGGCTGGCTCCCCAGGAGGGCTGCAAAACGAGATGCACCTTTCTCCTCCGGCAGGAATTTCCCCTTTTCCTCACTTGAAAATTGTAGAGCTCCATGCAGATTTTACAATCAGTGTAGGTAAGCTTTTTAAAAATTTTTTATTGGAGTGTAGTTGCTTTATAATATTGCGTTAGTTTATACTGTACAGCAAAGTGAATCAGCTGGACATATACATATATCCCCTCTTTTTTGGATTTCCTTCTCATTTAGGTCACCACAGAGCATTGAGTAGAGTTCCCTGGGCTATACAGTAGTGTAGGTAAGCTTTTGCAAAGTGTGTTTTCTGCATTTGGCCCCTCCTTGCCCCTGCGCACTCTGCACCTCTCCTGAGTGGGCTCATCCATCTCTTTATGCCCTTGGGGACTTTTTCATCATGAGCCATGCTCTCACAACTAGAGCATTTTACAGACGAAAACTTAGCATAGGGTTTTCCCTCTTAAAATAGAAAACACTCTTCATCTGCCAGATGGAGTGAGAAGGGTGGGAACATTAGACTTTGTTCAAGAAATATATTAAAAACAAATGGTTTTCAGTTCCACCTTAGGGCTGGTTAACAGTACGAGAGATACGTACACAGGAGAGAGTGACATAGAAAACTGTGGAAGGGAAGAGAGAGACGAGGAAGACATAAAGCAGAGTGGGGGAAGGCAGTGGTGGCTTAGCACCTTGGAGGGGAGTGGCGCCTGGGCCATCCTGAGAGGTGTCTCTTAGACCGAGGGGGTTGCCTTCTGCCTTTGAACTGTTCACTGGCTGGTTGGTCACTCTGTATGAATCACCAGCAGCTCTAACCCCTACATTATTAGAGGATTAACATATGAGGAAGGTGATTCTCTGAGTGAGACCAATGATTGGAGTAGCTCATCACCTGCTGGGAAGATGGAAGGGAGCTCAGGCAGTAGTGGGTTGATTTAAAGAACCTGCTGCAGAATTGCCTTCTCATATTGTTCCTTACCACCCCCGAGCCCTTTGGATTTTCATGCTGGTAACCTTGCTACTTGCTACTCAGAGTATGATTCACGGAGCAGTAACAGCAGTGTTACCCAGGAACTTACAAGAAATGCAGACTCTCAGGCCCCACTCTAGACCAACAGAATCAGAATTTGCATTTCATTTGGGCAAGATCCATGGCAGGTTCGTGTGCCCGTAATAAAGCGTGAGAAGCACTGACCTAGCTAATCAAGTCTTCCAAAGTTACTTCTGAGACTCAGCCAGCATTTTAATAGATGGAACTTAGATATTGGGAAACGTTCCAAGACATTGATTCGCCCTACTTCTGATTTTCAACTTCAATTTAAAAAAAATAGTAATGAAAACAGTAATAGTAATGTAAAATTGTAATTTTACAGCAAATTGAGATTTTATTCTTAAAACTTGTGGTCCACTGATTCCTTCAGCAAGCATTTGCTGACATTTGCCAATTTCCTGAGTGTTATTGATGAATCCCAGGTAAGGATAGTGAAGGGCCCTAGAGAGGTAACCTCAAACAGTGACGTTGTGTCCAAAAAAGTGACTGAGGTTCGTTTTTTCTGTGGGCAGCATAGTTTGAGGTCTGAAAGGGCTTGGGTTTGATGGGCCCCGCCAGCTGTGGATCAGTGTGTCAGGGCTAGGCCATCAAACGCTCCATTTTTGGCAAGGATTGAAATGGCCTCTCTTCCGGCTGTTTGGTCCTGAGGAAAGGATAAGGCCTTTGAGGGACTTTCACTTGCTCACTGCCTGCTTTACTGGGTCAGGATTAGGTCATGACCCTTTTTCGTTTGTTTACTGGGGCTCCAGGCCCCTGGGGAAGGAAGGTCTGGCCAGGGTTCCGATTCTTTTCCAGTTGCTCATAGCCAGTGTGTGCCAGCACGCAATGTTTGTTGGACAAATGGATGGGTGGATATGAATGACGGAATGTTTGAATTTGAATGACATGACATAACAAATCTGTGTCTGCTTTCAAGTTGTTGAGAGAGTCCCTCTTGCTGGGCAAGAGGGGTTTTTCTCTTCGTATGTGGCTCCTCACCTGTCTTCAGGACAGTGCTTCTGAACAGTCGTGAAAAGGAGCTCCCTCTCGGATTTTTGTAGATGGCAGTTGAGTTTCTGCATGAACTGAATGTTCCATTTTTCAAAGTTGGATCTGGGGACACTAACAACTTCCCTTATCTGGAAAAGACAGCCAGAAAAGGTGAGTGTTTAATTTTTGTCATACATCTGAGTCCAGACCTTCATGTTTTCACCCCGCTAGTAATAACCCACTAAAGGAGTCTGCTGAAGACAGATTTCCCAGTCAGCCTATACTCCCACTTTTTCATGTGCTGACTTGCAAGGAAAGAAATGAAAAATAAGACAGTTTTTTAAAAGAATTTTAAAATTATTTTTAATTTCTAAGAAAATATTTATATAAAATTAAGGATATGACAGTATGTGTCAAACTTCTTAGAGGAAGCTCTGACTTTGAGAAGTATTCTGTAGGTATAATATCCAACCTCCACACATCACAGTTTGTAAAGTGGTTTTACAACATGACTGATCTCATTTGATCCTCATGACAATCCTGGGACTGACGCAGGTCATATGATGATGATGCTTTCTACTTACTTCACTGACGAGGCATCTGAGAACACACAGCTAGGACACTGGCCGCCCCGGGCCTCACACTCTTGAGTCTGGGGCAGTGCTCACCCTACCACACTGTGCAACCTCTTAATCCAATGAGATGCTCATCTTTCTCTAAAGAGTGTGAAATTCCTCTTAATTGGGTTCACTTTGCTGAACAATAATGTTTTATGGGGGTGAGGGGAGTCTACGTTTCCCGTGGTTGAGAACAGGAACCCACCAGGCTCACCTCCGTTCCCCCACTGTGGCTGGCACAGTGCTTAAGAGATGTTTGCGGGGTTCAGTAGAATGATGAAACCAACAGCAGGGGTGTGCTTAAGGGAGAGTCAGAACCCCTAAAAAGAAAGTGATGATGGTGTTGGTGTTGGGTCCCTCAGGCCGCCCAATGGTCATCTCCAGTGGGATGCAGTCCATGGACACCATGAAGCAAGTCTATCAGATTGTGAAGCCCCTCAACCCCAACTTCTGCTTCCTCCAGTGCACCAGTGCGTACCCGCTCCAGCCCGAGGACGTCAACCTGTGTGTCATCTCGGTGAGCCCGAGGGAGGGCCCTTGTCTGACTGGGCCGTTTGCTGTGGGGAAGATGCAGCCCAAATTCTAACCAGTCTTGACATGCTTCGTAATTCGAACATCCTTTGATGATCTTGCTGTTGCAGAATCAAATTAGAATCAACTATGCAGTTAAGGAGTCCGATACATTCTAAAGATTACAAATTACGTTTTCTTAAAACCAACCTTAATTTCTCTCATTATAAAATTTAAGGGGGAGTCTTCATAATTGTCCATATACCTTTTCTTTACCTGTGTGTATTGGCCATCAGCAGTCTGTCTTCTGTGAATCGCTGGCTTTCTTAGTGAGTTGTGGGTTTGTGTTTGTAAAATATACATATGATTTACCATCTTAACCATTTTTTGGCGTCCAGTTCAGTGGCATTAAGTGCTTTCACACTGTTGTGCTACCATCGCCACCATCCATCTCCAGGACTTTTTCATCATCTCAGAGTCAAACTCTATACTCATTAAACACTAACTGCCCATTTCCCCTCCCCGAGCCCCTGGCAGCAGTCATTCTGTTTTGTCTCTATGAATTTGACTACTCTAGGTATCTCAAATAAATGGAACCGTACAGTACTTGTCCTTCTGTGTGTCTGCTTTCACTTAGCATAATGTCTTTAGGGTTCATCCATGTTGTAGCATGTGTTAGCATTTCATTCCTTTTTAAGGCTGAAAAATATTCCATTGTATATATGTACCACATTTTGTTTATCCAGTCATCCGTTAATGGACACTTGGCATGGTTCCACATTTTGGCTATTGTGAATAATGCTGATATGAACATCGGTGTACAAATACACCACTTTCCTCCATATTGACAAACAAAATACCCATTTTGTTTGTCAGTGGGGGAGGGGGAAATGGGCAGTTAGTGTTAATGAGTAGAGAGTTTGACTCTGAGACGATGAAAAAGTCCTGGAGATGGATGGTGGTGATGGTAGCACAACAAAACCATTTTGGGATGGTTCCACCTTTTGGCTATTGTGAATAATGCAGATATGAAGACTGGTGTATAGAAATCCGTTTTTCTTCATATTGAGTTGTAGGAGACCTTCTTGAAACTTCTGGCTTTTCCTACTTCCAACTCTGTTATTTACCAGCTCTCTGATTCTGAGTATCCTTGAGGGTCAGAGTTGTTACAGTGACAACCTTGAGAGAGCTCTCTCTCTCCCAGCATTTTGTCTGTTCCACTTCAGTCGGTTTACAGGTGACGAGGTCCAGTCCTTACCTGGCCTGAGATCTCACAGCATCCTGGTGGCAAAGCTGGAGTAGAATTCTTTGTCCCTTATTGTTTCGGGCCATCTCTATCAATTCCTCCTGGTAGCTCCCGAAACATAATTAATTGGAAATATATAGGTGTGTAATTATCGTACAAAAAACATTATAGTAAGAGTAGTGGAATTCTAAATATACACACACACAATCCTGATACTGCAATTAACCAGTTTTCCTTTTATATTTTTCTTTCATTACTGTATATGACATTCTGCGGGGTTTTTTCCCCCCATGATTATATAAGCTCTTATACATTTTTTTAGTCTTCATGTTTAACTTAAAAAAAAAAATTAACCTTTTTTGAAATGACACTACTCTCTTTTTAACTAAAGTTTCTGTCTCTCCCAGTTCTGTAGTCTTTTCTCCATTTCTAGCTCATCTCTAAATCATGTTATTTTTTAAATTTAAACATGGTTTAAAAAAAAAATTCAGCCCTGAAATATATAACATACAAAATGAACATCCTCTGTAATCCCATCCCACAGAGATTACCGTAATTAACAATTTAGTGTGTCTGACGCCAAATATTTTCCTCAGTTTTCTTCCTTTGTGAAGTGTGGTCCCCATATCCCTTCCATCCCCACCTGAGGTATGCTCACATCCTCTCTCTTTAGAGCAGGGCACCGTCAGAGTTAAACTGCCAGCCTGCCCCCCAGGCCCAGCCCACCCCTGTCACAGCAGGGTGAGTCCTCTGACCTAGCAACCTGCACTTCTTTGTCCATCACACACCCTTAAGCCTGGTTTTCAAGGCCTTTGCCACTCAGCCATCCTTATCTTCTATTAATTCCCATCTGGGTCTTTCTGCTGTACTTAAGCTTTCTGGTCACCCTCACTGACAAGGCTCACTCCACTTAGAATGTCTTTCGTCACATCCAGTGAATTATAGATAACCAATTAATTAATTATTTAGCATTCCCACCAAAGGATTGTTTTGAGATTGGGCTGTATGTATTATTGATGGTGATATTTGTGCATATAGCATACTTGCTTTCAGCAGCTCAGGCTAATTAAATGTGACAGATGCTTTTTCAATGGGTTTAGGCATTTGGTTATAGTTCTGTTATTATTCTTCGTGGTTTGCGCAGTGTGTAACATTCTTCAGATGTGTTCCTGATAACAGCAGCCATTATTTTTGAGCATTTACAGTGTGCTGAGTGCCCTCCACAAGTTCATAGCAGCTCCCACCAGGTACTGCTATCCCTGGGAAGGAGAGACTCAGAGAGCCTCGGAGGCTTCCTGGAGCTTACTGGGCCTCAAACTCAGGTCTGCCTGACTCTAGAATGTATGCGGAAAGTACCACACTATTTAACTTTTTTTTCCCTCCCTTTTTCTATTTTAAAGGAATATCAGAAGCTCTTTCCTGACATTCCCATAGGGTATTCTGGGCATGAAACGGGCATAGTGATATCTGTGGCCGCAGTGGCTCTGGGGGCCAAGGTCTTGGAGCGTCACATAACTTTGGACAAGACCTGGAAGGGGAGTGACCACTCGGCCTCGCTGGAGCCTGTGGAGCTGGCCGAGCTAGTGCGGTCCGTGCGCCTCGTGGAGAGGGCCCTGGGCTCCCCGACCAAGCAGCTGCTGCCCTGTGAGATGGCCTGCAACGAGAAGGTGGGTTCTTCTGTCCTGCCGGGTGCCACTGTTGAGAGGGGGCCGCGTGCGCTTACCTGAGAGGTAGTTGGTACCAGCCCTACCTGAGCCCAGGCCAGTGGAATGATGCAGGGATGTCGCTCAGAGCCTATGAGTTTTTTGGGGTTCATATTAGCAGTGGGAGGAACTGGTTATTTAAGGAACTTCAGCTGTTTCTCTGGTTCCCTGTAATATTAGTTTTCCATTAAGTCTCTGAAGCCTCTGGCCCCGGCGCTCTAGACCCCGGGTAAAGGGAGGTGGTGTCCGGGGCCCCTCGTGAGGCATGCGGGTAGGTCAAGTCTGGGGTCCCGTGGAGTAGGTAATCCTTGAGGGACATCCAGGCAGAGGGGCCCCATGAGGCAGTGGGAGGAGGGCCTGTGCTATGTCAAGGCATCCCTAAGCGTGGGAGGCAATGGATGGATGGGGGTGGGGCTTGTCACGGGGTTGGTGGGGGATGACGCAAACGTTCCCTCAGGAGCAGTTTGAGCTGTGCAGCGTTAACCTTCAGACAGAGGGGACGGGGAGGCCCGCGAGCCCTGCCTGGCACACTGACTATCTGGGCTTCCCGGAAGCCATGGCCTATACCTGGCTCGGCCTCTGAGTCTAGAGCCAGGCGTCCCGGGGCTGCCAGGGAAGCAGACACTCCTCAAACGCTGCGGGCTGTCTGGGCCAGAACAAAGATCTAACACCAGGCCTGCTAGAGGAGTGCTCTTTTATCCCTGTGGGGCCTACTTGCTGCCCTCAAATTAAAGATGCATACACACCAGGAAATTAAAATAACAGTAAAAAGAAACAAACTACCTTATACAAGAAAAGGGGAGAGAATTGGCCCAGAAACTGGAATGAGAGTTATAGCAGTTGAGCACTTAATTTGGTTCTGAGCCTCCTGGCTCCCCGGGCAAACAGTGAGGTACCAGAGGATGCAGAATCTGATAATCATCCGCCGACAGACCTTTTGTCCTGCCATAAATTCCAGAACTGATTCCTTGGCCCTTACCTGGACGATGCAGAGTATCGGACTAGATACTTTGTTGAAAAGCATCTATGGGCAAGACCTAGAAACACTGGTCATGAGCTTCAGGTCTCCTTTGTTCCCCTCACCTGTCCAGCCTATCTGCCTCTTCCTAAGAGGCTCCCTTCCATACTCAGCGTCTGTGCGCCCTCTGTACTGCTACTGTACTGAGCAAGGAGGACACAAGGTTTGTGTCCCTCGAGCAGTGGGCCAGGAGTCAGGAACCCCAGGTTCTCATCTTGGCTCCTCGCAACCTTGGCCAGCTTACCCGCCCTCCGTGGACCTCCGTTTCCCCATGTTTAAAATGTGATGCTGAACTGGACGATGACAAAAGCAATCATAATTTTAATTTACTGAGAGCAGTCTATGTTCCAGGTAGGTTACCTACATTATTATCACGAATCCTTGTAGTCATCTGACAGGGCAGAGACACTGTTATTTCCCATTTTACAGAGAAACTCAGCCACAGCTTGTACCCAGCTGCCTGGGATTCGGATCTGGCTCTCTTTGGCTACATAACCTGAGTCCTTTATTATAAAGGCCCCTCCTCTGAGTCTCTGAGTCCACCCCACACTGGCCGAGTCCCTGCTGCGTGTGAGATACTGTTCTAGGCACCGAAGGGGGAAAACAGAGTCCCTGCTATCCAGGTAACCTTGTGCGAGAAAACTGATCAGGGACCTTGGGGATAAAGCAACGTGTGCTATTTCTGTGAGGCTGGCACTGAGTCTTAATTTTGTCCACAGCTGGGCAAGTCTGTGGTGGCCAAAGTGAAAATTCCGGAAGGCACCATTCTAACACTGGACATGCTCACTGTGAAGGTGGGTGAGCCCAAAGGCTACCCTCCTGAAGATATCTTCAGTCTGGTGGGCAAGAAGGTCCTGGTCACTGTGGAAGAAGACGACACCATCATGGAGGAATCGGTAGAAAATCATGGCAAAAAAATCAAGTCTTAAAATAAAGTGCCATTCTCTGAATGCTGGTGCCGTCAGGTGCATTTGGGTGAGGTGGGGCAGGAGTGGTGGTCTCCGGGGATCTGGCTTTCATCCACTCCCCACCCAGACAGCAGACATTTAGGGGCCAGGCCCTGGGTCAAGCCCGTTGGAGGGATACAGAGAGCAAATATGGGCGGCCTCTGCCTCAGGCTGGCTGGCCCAGAAGGAGCGGTGGGCTCAGAAGCATCTCATCACTGCCCAGTGGCAGTGAGGGTGCAGAAGAGTGAGTGCTGGCTGTATGGGCCCTCTCCTTTCAGCCTTCCTTCTTCCTGCCTGCAAAACCAACGCTAATGACCCCAAATATCTCTTCCTTCCAGCTCTCTCTCCTTATCCCCTGCCCGCCCTGGGGCTGAGTCTAGTTAGCTGTATAGCCATCACTAGGCATTAGAGAAGGGGTTGGCCAAAGTGTTTTGCAGGCAGAGGATGCCAAAGCACTCACAGCTCTGAGCAAAGAGAGGGAAATGGCATTTATTCCTTCTTTAAACAAATATGGAGGGCCTACTATGTGCCAGGCCCTGCTTTGGGGCCTGAGGATACTGCAGTGAATCCCCTCCTTATGGGACTTCCGTTCAGATGGGGACAGATGCTCCATAAACCAGGAGCACAGTAAAGTAAACCACAGAAGGTGACACGTGCAGTGGGGCACGTGAGGGAGCTGGGGAGTGTGGGGCTTGGCGTATTTGCAGCTTGTGGTGACTTGTAAGTATGCTGGCGATGCTGAAATCAGCCCTTCCATGATCCGTCGTGAAATTACAAACCCAGCTAACAAAAGATCCTCACTGTTGGACTTCCTTGAACTGAAGCATGAACCCTTCACAGAGATTCCCTATCATAGTCCTCTTTGTTCTTTTGAACCAATACTGAGATTAATGATTATTTTCAAATGTACTTTCAAATTCTTAATCTTTGTTCATATTTATTTGACCTGATTACTTTAATTCCTCTTGATTCAAAGTGTATCTTGGGGGGCTTCCCTAGTGGCACAGTGGTTGAGAGTCCACCTGCCGACGCAGGGGACACGGGTTCGTGCCCCGGTCTGGGAAGATCCCACATGCCGCGGAGCGGCTGGGCCCGTGAGCCACGGCCGCTGAGCCTGCGTGTCCGGAGCCTGTGCTCCGCAACGGGAGAGGCCACAACAGTGAGAGGCCCGCGTACCGCAAAAAAAAAAAAAAAAAAAAAAAGTGTATCTTGGAGTCTCTTTTCGAATGTGTAAATTGCTCTTTGAAGTTTCTTTACTTGTGAGGATAGGGCCTCCCTCTCCTGGGGATCCCAAAACAGTTTCTGGAAGGAGACTCGTGTTTGTATGTGTGGGTGGGGTGGGGTGGGAATCCACGGTTGTACTCACGAGAATCCGTAAGATTGACGTGCTAGGAGCTGGAGTGTGACGGCATCCATTTCTGGCTGCTGTTTACTCCCTTTCACTTCTCCCTACAAACAGTCATGAGCAGACAATCAAAATTTCTGATTCCATAGCCTTTTTTTTTTTTTCTACAAGAGCAGAGATGACATTAAATATCTGAGACCTCCTAACAAGAAGAGACTTAGTATGGTAGTAGACGGATGTGTTCCAGGGCCTGGGAAGAGGAGGTGGGTCTGAAAGGAAAGGAGGGAAGAGCCTAGCTGGGGCTCTGGCTGAGAATGTACGGCAGGCGGTTTCTAGCAGGGAACCTGTCAGTTGCTTCCAGGTCCTGTCAGACTGGAATGTGAGAAGGGCCCAGGCTGCTCTGTAGACCTCAGCTAGATTCCCCCACAGGGCAGAAGCCAGTGAGGGCACAGGGCCTAACTCTGCCCTTTGGGTAGAGGACTGGGTAATGTGTTGGAGAGAACTGTGAAGAAGGGCCATCGTCTAGAACCTGCTTCCCATCAGGGCACATAGAGAAAATCATAGCCTGTGAATGCCGTGTGTAGGTAAAGTATGGGGCTGCCTGCAGCCAGGAGCAGCTGGCCACCTCATGCTGTACCAGGCCCTGAGGGCAGGAGGATGGATCTCTGGGCACAGCTCTGGCCTATTCGTACGTCCCTGAGCACCTGCCAGGAAAGAGATCCAGTGCTGGGCCCACAGTGAGGCAGCAGACGGTCCCTGTTGGAGAATTCACAGCCTATTGGGTGCAGTTACGTCCACAAATAGTGCCCTGCATGTGTGAATTGCGGAAATGTTTTCTAAGAGTCATGAGAGCTATGGGAGTGGGGATGGGAGAGGAGGCGTTGGCCAGGGAAGCTCTCCTGGAGGAGGTGGCACTTTAGTTCAACTGTGCATGTTGAGAAGTGACTGAGGGAGGAATTGTGGAATCTGGGGCATGGGAAGTACCCTGTATGTCCAGGTGAAAGTTGGGCAGGGAATGGCCACATGGAGAGGAAGGAAGGGATTTGGAAGGTTGTCAGGAAGGAAGCAAGGGCTTAAAAGCCTGCTGACTTTGGACTGTGTTCAATAGGCAATGGGAAGCCATGGAAGGCTTCAGAGCAGGACATGGCGGACTCAACCTTGGGCCCCACCCCTCTTATGCTTACCGTCCCACCTCATATGCAGCTTGGCTTCTTGGGCAGCCTGTCCCCTCCTCGTGGTATGGACTCCTGCTCACCATGCCCTGGCTGCGCTGGGCCACCTCTGTGTGCCCTCTGCTAGGCTGCGTCTCCTCCACCAGGCTATCATCACTGTCCCCCTTCTCCCTGGCAAAAAGGAACTGCAGAAACAGAAGATATCATTCAGTAGACAAGAAAGGGTCCCTGAAATCTCTAAAAATGGCTTCAATGTTGATCAAAAGTTGCCCAAAGTTACATAATATTATCTTGGATAGGAACTGCTGGGAAGCAGAATTTGTTGCCACATAAGCAAGAAGTTCTAACGTGAATTACCGAATTACCTTCAGAAATAGTGAACTCCCCCCATTACTAGAGATATTTCATCAAGGACCAGCTGACTAGAGCAAGAAAGTTGTGGAGGGGGTGGGAAATGAGCAAGGCCCCGTCCAGGCCTGGGTGCCGTGTACTTGAAGCAACACAAACTCCCAATGAAGAACACGGTTAAAAGGGACGGTACGGGCTTCCCTGGTGGCACAGTGGTAGAGAGTCCGCCTGCCGATGCAGGGGGCACGGGTTCGTGCCCCGGTCTGGGGGGATCCCACATGCCGCGGAGCGGCTGGGCCCGTGAGCCATGGCCGCTGAGCCTGCGCGTCCGGAGCCTGTGCTCCGCAACGGGAGAGGCCACAACAGTGAGAGGCCCGTGTACCAAAAAATAAAAATAAAAAAGGGACGGTATTCATTTTATTAAAACCACATCTGCAAGCAATTTGCTCTTATCAATAAGGAAATTTCTATAAATTCAAGTCTGAAAGAGAATAGTGATCAGTACCGTTACAGACATGGACCCCAAGGAAGCTCAGTCCTGTGCTGAGTATTCACGGAGGCTCCTGCTACTGCCAGATGGCAGCTAGGAGTATCGGCTGTCTCAGCACCGTGTCAGGCACAACAGGAACTCCACTGGGGATGCAGATAGGTCCTGGCATGGTACAGTACTGTACAGTTTTTAAGGCAAGTTCATATCCTGTGGGCTCATCTGAGCCTCACAGCACTTGCAGGTAGGGTCATTAACCTCATTTTACAGATGATGCCCCAAGGAGTACAGTGACTAGCTTGAGGTCACAATTGATTGTGGACCAAAACTGCAGTTTTCATCCTTTATAGTCCAGCTCTGACTCTGCTACCTGAATCCCAAACTCTCAAATCTCCCTCTGGGTGTAAGACCTCATCTCAGAGCCCATGGAAGGTAATCCAAAGGTAGACTTAAGTCCCACAGAGAAACCGAGCAAAAGCAAAGCATCACAGGCCTAATAAGAGAGGGGCCATCTCCAAAGAAGATATACAGACGGCCAACAAACACATGAAAGGATGCTCAACATCACTAATCATTAGAGAAATGCAAATCAAAACTGCAATGAGATATCATCTCACACCAGTCAGAATGGCCATCATCAAAAAATCTACAAACAGTAAATGCTGGAGAGGGTGTGGAGAAAAGGGAACCCTCTTGCACTGTTGGTGGGAATGCAAATTGATACAGCCACTATGGAGAACAGTATGGAGGTTCCTTAAAAAACTAAAAATAGAATTACCATATGACCCAGCAATCCCACTACTGGGCATATACACTGAGAAAACCATAATTCAAAAAGAGTCATGTACCAAAATGTTCATTGCAGCTCTATTTACAATAGCCAGGACATGGAAGCAACCTAAGTGTCCATCAACAGATGAATGGATAAAGAAGATGTGGCACATATATACAATGGAATATTACTCAGCCATAAAAAGAAATGAAATTGAGTTATTTGTAGTGAGGTGGATGAACCTAGAGTCTGTCATACAGAGTGAAGTAAGTCAGAAAGAGAAAAACAAATAGCGTATGCTAACACATATATATGGAATCTAAGAAAAAAAAAAAGGTCATGAAGAACCTAGGGGTAAGACGGGAATAAAGACACAGACCTACTAGAGAATGGACTTGAGGATATGGGGAGGGGGAAGGGTAAGCTGTGACAAAGTAAGACAGTGGCATGGACATATATACACTACCAAACGTAAAATAGATAGCTAGTGGGAAGCAGCCGCATAGCACAGGGAGATCAGCTCAGTGGTTTGTGACCACCTAGAGAGGTGGGATAGGAAGGGTGGGAGGGAGACGCAAGAGGGAAGAGATTGGGAACATATGTATACGTATAACTGATTCACTTTGTTATAAAGCAGAAACTAACACACCATTGTAAAGCAATTATACTCCAATAAAGATGTTAAAAAAGAAAAAAAAAGAAAAAAGAGAGGGGCCAGAGCGAGTAGGCACTGGCTAGAGACCGGCTGCATTCACCTGAACATGGTGGATGAGTACAGACCCCAGTTCCACCATCAGCTGTGTGACCTTGGGCAAGTTACTCATTCTGTGTCTCAATTTTGCCATGTGTACAATTGGGATAACTTTCTACCTCCTAGGGGTGATG
Source organism: Stenella coeruleoalba (assembly GCF_951394435.1). NCBI lineage: Eukaryota > Metazoa > Chordata > Mammalia > Artiodactyla > Delphinidae > Stenella > Stenella coeruleoalba. Next base: position 89,312,217 of record NC_137153.1, read on the forward strand.
TAAGGATCAAATGAGTTAATAGCTGTAAAGCATTAGAACAGTGCCTGACAAAATAGCAAGTATTTTTACTTGGACCCTGTGGCCGTGGGTCTGGGAATAAATATTGGTTTGCAGGGATGAACAGAGATATGGGGTCAAGTGCATGCATCTTCCTCTGTCAGGAATGCCCTCTGCCTGTCAGAATTCAGCTCTGGGCCATCCCCAGTAGAATTAATTTCCCTCTTCTCAGCATTCCTGGAGCATAGTGCTGAAGACATCTATCCAAGCTAGCGTTTTAAATGATTTGGTTAGGACTAAAGCCACTTTTGAGGTTCCTTCTGCCTTGTATTCTACTTACATTACATTGCCCCATATGAAAGTACCGTTTTTAGGTTAAAAAAAAAACTATTGGAAATTGCCAGTTTTATATGGTTCAAACCAATTAACGCACTGAGAGTCTGTTTAAACCCTGAGGGCGATTGCTTTGCGTTTTCCTCACCCTACCACTGCCCTCCTGCCAAGCACCTAAGAAGATACTTTTACATAGTACCACTTCAAAACCATATAAGGAATTGACCGACAGGATGCTGAACCTTCAGAACTGAGGCACAGACCCTGGAAAGAGGCCTTTCCCTCCCTACTAGAGGGGATGATCTCCCTGGGAAGCCCTGCTGATTTGGCCGTCTCTATTTCCATCATTACCTTCTGGAAAGCAGGGGCTCTCTGGGTTTCCTTGGCAACATTTTGGACCTGAGGAGCATAGGGATGCCTGAGCTGCCCAAACCCCACTCATAGTTAGTTCCTCTCCTTTTGATTCCAAGACAGGTTGGGAAAACTGCCTGTGGTTGCTTAGCAACAGTCACCTGCTGATTTCTTCCCAACATTCCCTAAGAAATGAATAAGCAGTAAAATCTTCCAGGTTGAAAGCTGGGCCTGAAGGGCTGGGCCAGGGGGCAAGTGAGACACATGCCTGAGGGCTGGGAGGTGGCCGAGCCCTTAATCACCGTGGGTGACTTTAGGCAACTTTCTTTCAGGACCTTATTCTCCCCAAATGGACAATGGGGTCAGGCTGAGTGATCTGTGAGACCCTCCCAGCTCAGCTGTTCTGATTCAATAGCAGCCAGCTAGTGGTCATTCACTCGCTGCCTTGGAGGGAAGGGACTTTCTGAACTTTTCAGGGTGGGTAAGGTGTAGGACATGGCTGCCCTTAGGAATCTTCCAATCTAATTGGAAAGACAGGTCCCAGACTGTGGATCTGATACAGAGAGATTCTTGTAGCTTGGGGAGACTTCCTGGGGGCAGTTAAGCCTGGGGAAAACAGACAGGCAAAAAGAAGACGGGGCTTTCCTGTATAAATGTCTTTATATGGGAAAGGGCAAGGGTATAGAGGTGGAACTATGCGACACACAGTTCTGATTGGAGAGTCTCTGAAAAGAGCAGTAGGAGCTAGATGAGGATGTGTAGTTTGGGGCAGACTAGAAAAGCCTTGACTGCTAAGGTAAAGTGCTCCCCTCCCCCCCCCCATAGTCTCCTTGGGAACCTTCTGATAGTTCTAAGAGGTTAAGTGGTTTCACGCAGATCACTCTAGCTGTAGGGTGGAGGATGAGCATGGGAAAGGGTTCAGGCCAGGTGTTAAGAAGCTCTTGCAGCTGCTCTTAAGGAAGTGACATGGACAAGCTGAAGGAGAGTGGAGAGGAGGAAGCAGATCCAAGGGACATTAAGGGACAGAAGAGTCTTAGCGACTCTTATTCACATATTTACTGTGCGCCTACTATGTGCCAGGCGGTTCTGAGTGCTGTACGAGGGAGAATGTTCTGAGGCTGAGGATCATGTATTCTGACATGGTGAGGATGCTTAGGGCTCACCCATGGGTGTGTCCTTTCAGGAACCTGGACTAAAAGCAGTGTAGAAGAAGGGCCCTGGTGGCGGTGGGGAATTCGGATGAGAGAGCAGCGGCAGAGGACCTGTGTTTAGGGCCCGTTTGAAACTAGCGTACCTAGGAGAGGAACTGTTCAAAGCACAGGGCATGACTGGTAAGGGAGAGGATGGGAATGCTTACAGAGGCGGCAGTAGACCAGCCATGTCTGGATCGGATGAGACCAGAGCCGCGGAGAGCCTAGGGCGGCCACTCAGGTGTCGGCCCCTAGGGCAGTCGGGAGATGCTGATAGCCCCTTCCCAGAGCCGCAGGGCCGGGTAGAGCAGCTCCTGGAAGGCGGCACGGAAGGTGTGCAGGTGGGTCATGCCGTCACGTCGTAAAAGGTGAAGACGCCGACCTCGTAGTCCAGGAAGACGCCGAGCCGGTCGGGGTCGTCGCGGCGCCGCAGACGGCTGCGCTGGCCATCGTGGAAGGCCCAGTACTCGAGGTCATATAGTTCGAGGCACCAGGACTGGCGGTTGCAGCCCAAGCGGGCTGCGGCAGAGGCGCCGCAGGGAGCCGTAGGCCGCGCCCACCCACCAGCCGACGCCCGCCTCCAGCACGTCCACTTCCCAGTAGTGGCGGCCGGCGTCGAAGCAGTCGCAGCCCAGCACCTGCCACAGCGCGTCGAAACGCAGCGCAAGATTGAGCCCCAGGTTGCCGTGGTGGCCACAACGCACCTTCAAGCAGTCTGCCGAGAGACGCACGCGCGAGTGCAGCGTGTCTGCCTCCAGCGTGAGCGTACGCGCGTCTGCGGAGGGCGGGGACACCGGGCCAGGCCCAATGGGCGGGGCCAGTGCCCCTGCCCCGCCCCCTGGAAACCGACCCTGCTGGTACCCGTTGTCCCGCAAGTGTTCAGGGTAGAATACAGGGAAACACGGAAATCACGAGTGGGGCGGTGGCTGGGGAGCACGGGCAGGAGAAAACATTTTAGTGCACACCCGTTGTACGGCTTGAATTTTGTACCATGGAATTTGTTGCCAATTTCTAAAAAGTTAATAAAAAATAATCCTATCGGGGCTTCCCTGGTGGCGCAGTGGTTGAGAGTCTGCCTGCCAATGCAGGGGACACGGGTTCGAGCCCTAGTCTGGGAAGATTCCACATGCCGCGGAGCAGCTAGGCCCGTGAGCCACAACTACTGAGCCTGCGCGTCTGGAGCCTGTGCTCCGCAACAAGAGAGGCCGCGATAGTGAGAGGCCCGCGCACCGCAATGAAGAGTGGCCCCTGCTCGCTGCAACTAGAGAAAGCCCTTGCACAGAAACGAAGACCCAACACCATCAAAAATAAAAAAATAAATAAATTTAAATTATATAAAAATAAAAAAAATAATAATCCTATCACTGTTAACACTTGGGTGTATATGCTTCCAATTTTTTTCTTTACTTGCCCCTTTATAGTTTTTTTCTTAACGTTGGTGTCATACTATACAGGCTCTTGGGTAATCTGCTTTTGAAATTTATTGAAGTATTTATGAACATTTTACCACATCAATTTCATCTGTGGATTCAACAAACCTCTGATCAAATTTTGATGGGCTGTTGGATCTGTGCATGCAGAATCCATGGATACAGGGAGCTGAGTGTATTTGCAAACCATATAATTGTTAAGAGAATAATGTCCAGAGTATATAAGGAACTGGTACCACTCAGTATCAAAAAAAAAACAAAAACAAAGAAAAGAATAACCCAACTAAAAAATGAGCAAAGGGGCTTCCCTGGTGGCGCAGTGGTTGAGAGTCTGCCTGCCGATGCAGGGGACACGGGTTCGTGCCCCGGTCCAGGAAGATCTCACATGCCGCGGAGCGGCTAGGCGCGTGAGCCATGGCCGAGGAGCCTGTGCTCCGCAACGGGAGAGGCCACAACAGTGAGAGGCCCGTGTACCGCAAAAAAAAAAAAAAAAAAGCATTTTAATGGCAACCTTAAGATTTTGATGTATAGATGAATTGTAATTTAACGTATTCCCTCCCCCCGCCTTAAAAAATACGCTTTTTAAAAAGGTTTTGAAAATACTAATATGAATACATCTTTATGTATCTGATTAGTTATTTAGAATATATTCCTAGAAGAAGAAGAATTGCTCGGTCGACGGGGATGATTGTGATTTTAAGGCCTTTGGTAAATATTGCCAAACTGTCCTCCAGAAAGGTGGTGGTGATTTAAACTCCCAATAACAGTTCTTGCTGCATTATACACCTCTGTAGACATGAAGTTAGAGAAAAGTCTAGATCTTAGGGCATGTGGATGTTTAGCTTTAGTAGATACTGCTGGATAGTTTTCTCGGTAATATTTTGGAGTTTTCTGTAGAGAGGTTTTGTATGTCTTTTGTTAGATTTATTCCTAGCTTTTTAAAAGTGTTACTGAAAATAATGTTTTTAAAATTTCATTTTCTAATTGTTTATTGCCAATACATAGAAATACAATTGATTTTTGTATGCTGACATTACATCCAGCAGCTGTTCTAAATTCATTTGGTAACTAATTTATTTATAGATTATTTTGGATTTTCTGTAAATAATAATGTCACCTTTGAATAATGATCTTTTTTTCCCTTTTCCCATCCTTATACGTTACTTTTTTTTTTTTTTTTTTGGCCTCAAGGCACTCTCTAGGACATCTAGAACAATGTTGCATAGAAGTGTTTATACTGGGCATCCTTTTCTCCCACTCCTGGGTAAATACCCAACAGAAATGCATACATAGGTGCATCAAAAGACATGTACAGGGATATTCAAAGCAACATTATTCACTATAGGCAAAAGCTAAACAATCCAAAATGTCCATCAATATATTAAGTGTGCTACATTCATACAATGGAATACTACACCACAGTGAAAATCAACAAACTACTGCTACACACAATCATATGGGTAAATCTCACAAATGTCATGTTGTTCTGTCGAAGCAAGACACAAAAGAGTAGTCTGAGTGATCTCATTATATAAAGGTCAAAGACAGGCAAAAGTAATCTTTACTGTGAGAAGTCAGGAGAGTAGTTACCCTTCGGGATAGTGAACTGGCATGAGGAAGGATTCTGGGGAGCTAGAAGTTTCCATTTCATGGTCTGAAGGAAGTTATTGAATGTGTTCACTTTTAAAAAATCATTGAGCTACAGCCCTTTGACTTGTGCACTTTATGTATTTTATATTTGTTAAAGTTTAGTTTAAAAAAATGCATGCCTAGTAATTCCATTTTGAGAAATTACTCCTAAAAAAATACAAAAATGAGCTAAGGTGTATTCAGTCACTAATTAATTCAACAAAGAGGTACAAGAATGGATGTTTACTGCAGCACTGTTTATAGAAATGAAAATGTAAAGCAGCCTAAATGTCCAATAGTATGATATGAGATTGATTTAAACATGGCATATTCAATGGAATACCATGTATCCTTTAAAAATAACTATAATATCTATGTTTATTAAAATAGAAAATTGTTCAATCTATACTATTAAATTTATTTATATATTTATTTATTTATTTTGCGGTACGCGGGCCTCTCACTGCTGTGGCCTCTCCTGTTGCAGAGCACAGGCTCCGGACGCACAGGCTCAGCGGCCACGGCTCACGGGCCCAGCCGCTCCGCGGCATGTGGGATCCTCCCGGACCGGGACACGAACCCGTGTCCCCTGCATCGGCAGGCGGACTCTCAACCACTGCGCCACCAGGGAAGCCCTAAATTTTTAAAATTACAAAAGAAGGCAATTCCCTGGCGGTCCAGTGGTTAGGACTCCGTACTTCCACTGCTGGGGGCCAGAGTTCGACCCCTGATTGGGGAATTAAGATCCTGCAAGCCTCGTGGTGGAACCACAAATAAATAAATAAATAAAATTACAAAAGAATATCTATAATATCCCATTTTTAAAAATCTGTAGACATATATATTTTTAAAATGTCTGAAAGAATATATGACAAAAATTAACATCATTTAACTCTGGGGCAGCCAATTGTTTTCTTTTAGTATATGTAATTTCGAATTCTCTACAAGAAGCACACATTACCTGTATAATTTTTTAAGGGAACAAAGATGTTCATAATATATCAGTAGATGAAAACACAGATTACAAAACAGGATGTAGAGTATGACACCATGTTTGTAAAAAATATATATATTAAATATTTATCACAGTATGTATATAGATATGCCAAAGAAAGTTAAAAGGGCAAATAATAGTAGTTATCTACTACTACGTGTCTGCTTGGGTATGTGAGCAGAAACATTTCCGAAGCTCTTCAGTGATTTATGCGTGATTTTCTTTTAAAAAACTTTTCTTTGTTTTCTAATTTTTCTACAGTGAACGTGTATTATTTCTGTGGTTTTTAAAAAACTGATAATAAGGGTTAAGAAAACTGAAGTTGGGTTTCTTAGGGAAAAAGGGGGGCCTCTACTTCAGTGACCCTCCCTCCCACCAGTACACCCCACGCCCTCTTCACCCTCTCCCCGCTCCTGGGGTCTTACATTTTAAGAAGAGTGATCGCTCTGGTGAGGGGCTTGTTTTCAGCAGGGAACCCGGCTGGGCGCCGGAGGAGCCTGAGAGCTGGCAGTTCACGTCTGTAATGAATTGTGAGAAATGAGTGCCTGGTGTTCATGCAAGCAGCACAAATTACAAAACATACTAAAAATATTACAGAACTGGGGATTCGCATAATCTCTCCCCAAGAATTGCATGCAAATTTAAGTAGGAAATGCAAATTCACAGTAACAAGAAAACTTCAGGACAAGGCTCAGATCTATACAGAAACGCACTTTCCAGGATCCGAAGCAAACTGAGCAATGACAGGCCAGTGTGAGTGAGGCCTGGACATGGGGAGGAGACAGCAGGCTCCAGGACCATCCTGAGAGTCAACCATGTATTCAGCAGTCAAGGAAGGGGGCAATTTCATGGCAGACATGCAAATTCTAGGATAAAGATCGAAAACAAGAAGTCAAAGCTGAACCCTTAGGAAGGTTGCGTTCCGGTCTCATCCAGGTAAGAGGGAGTTCAGGCGAAACCCAAGTCATGGTCCCTGTCTCCAACAGCTCAGTCAGGTAAATGAGGTGAGAAATGGGCTTGCTTGAGCCATACCACTCAAGGCAGAGAGTGCTCTAGATCGATGAGGAGACGTGAAAGGGCTCCAGGGCCTGGAGGGGCCAGTGAAGGCTTCATGGAGGAGGAAGCATCTCAGCTGGCCCTTAAAGGATGGGGAAGATTTGGACACCCAGAAAAAGGATGGGAGCCTTTCCCCAGGATACAGCAGGAGCAAAGACATTAAGGACAGGTGCTAGGAGCGTCGTGTAAAAAGTGAGGAGCCATGGAAGGTGTTTGAAGGAGCGCAGACATGAGCAGAAGAATCTCCAGAGCTCTCTCTGGTGGAGAGTGGATGGGGCAGGGTGAGTGTGGAGGCAGAGGCCCTGTTGGTAGGCTCAGGCCTGACCTGGGGCAGCAGGGATGGAAAAGGGGCTGGGTTCAGGATATACTGCAGTGGTACAAGTACCAAGGCTTAACTCTAATGGGAGTGGAGAATGAAGAGTAGATTGGAGTCAAGAAGCAGAGGATTGGGGGTTGAGGCATGGAAGATGCCAGATTCCATTTCAGCCTTTTGAGCCTGCAATGCCTGTTGGACTCACAGGTAGGGAGGTGAGGCGGCACACTGGAAGGGCAGTGGTGCTGCAAGACCCCCACCTCCCTGTGGCCTTCCTGGGAGTCAGTACCTCTCAGTATTACCTGTGATAGTAAGAATGATGGCCTTACCTGGTGGTGGATGAGGGGTGATGGCCTGGGAGGAAGCAGACTCCAGGGGATCAGAACACAAACCTTGGGACCAGAGTCTGTTTGAATTCTGCCTCTACCCCTACCAGCTGTGTGACCTAGGGCAAGTCAGTTAACCTCTCTGACCCTCAGCTTCCTCATCCGTAAAATGGGGGATAATGAAGATGTCTACCACACAGGGTAATGCTGATGGTTGCATTTTTTAGCAAAACCAACACAGAACACATGAAGTAAATAACCATTGGTAATCTTGACATCAACATGAGCTTCAATCATGGTCTGCCATTTTTTGACCATGGAGCACATTTTGTCATGGATAAGATCCATGCCATGAAAGTTAGGCAGTTCTTGCCCTGAACATCTTCAGGAATTAGCTTTAATTCTCTTAAATGCAGCTTCATCATTCTGCAGGTCAGCAAGGCTCACTTCCAAAAGTTAACCCTTGAGGCCATCAAAAGCAATTTTGGTTCCTAGAGTTCTCATGACTAGGGTTTTTCCAATATTTCTTATATGGAATGTAGCTGGTGCTTTCACATCGTACCAACCTTCCTTAGAAAACAGATCAACCATTTTCTTCTTGGCTCCCTTTTAACTGCCTTTCGTCAGGCATTTGCTCTTGCAAACCACCATGGTGCTGCTCAGAGAGCCAAAAGGGCCATTCCCTCCAAGTCTAAATGCTCTTTTCCATCTCAGAATATGACAACTTCCTTCTAGTTGTTCCGGTCAAAATCTGTGGAGTCTCCTTGGTATCTCTTTCTCTCTTCTTCCCTTCCTGCGCCCACATCTACTCCTGTTGACTCCCCCCACCTACCCTTTGCTGTTCCTTCAACATGCCAAACTTACTCTTCCCTTGTGCCTCGGGACCTTTGCACTTGCTTTTCCCTCTGCCTAGAAGACACTTCCCCCAGATATATCAGCAGCAGCAACAATAATAGCTAACACTCACATGGTGCTTATTATGCCTGAGCGCCATTCTGAGCGCTTTACATGTAAGAACTCATTTAATCCTTACAACAACTCTATGAGACAGGAATATATTATCATCTCCATTTTATGGATATAGAAACAGAGGCATAGAAAAGTTAGGTGCCCTGCTCAAGATGGCAGGGTTAGGAAGTGGTGGGCCTGGGATAGGAACCCGGGCAGTCTGGCTCCAGAGTCCATGCATGTGACCACAATGATCTCCAGCCCATCCTTCAGGTCAGCTCACACATCCCCTTCTCAAAGAGGCCTTTCCCACTTCCCATAGAAAATAGCTCTGGGCTTCCCTGGTGGCGCAGTGGTTGAGAGTCCGCTTGCCGATACAGGGAACACAGGTTCGTGCCCCAGTCTGGGAAGATCCCACATGCCGTGAAGCGGCTGGGCCAGTGAGCCATGGCCGCTGAGCTTGCGTGTCCGGAGCCTGTGTTCCGCAATGGGAGAGGCCACAACAGTGAGAGGCCTGTGTACCGCAAAAAAAAAAAAAAAAAAAAAAAAAAAAGCTCTTCCTCCTGGTCACCCTCCATTCTCCTTACTCAGCTCATTTTTTTTCAAAGCACTTCTTTTTTTTTTTTTTTTAATAAATTTATTTATTTGGCTGCGTTGGGTCTTCGTTGCTGCGCGCGGGCTTTTCTCTAGCTGCGGCGAGTGTCGTTGCGATGTACGGGCTTCTCAGTGCTGTGGCTTCTCTTGTTGTGGAGCGCGGGCTGTAGGCGCGCGGGCTTCAGTAGTTGTGGCTCGCGGGCTCTAGAGCGCAGGCTCAGTAGTTGTGGCATATGGGCTTAGTTGCTCCACGGCATGTTGGATCTTTCCGGACCAGGGCTCGAACCCATGTCCCCTGCATTGGCAGGCGGATTCTTAACCACTGTGCCACCAGGGAAGTCCCCCAAAGCACTTCTTATCGCTGACATATATTCATTTGTTGTCCATCTTCCCCTTAAAAGACTGAGCACCACAAAGGCAGGAGCTTTGTTTAGTACCCCACTGTGCCCAGCACATAACAGGGGCTCAGTAAATGGTCTGAATGAATCCTAATAGCAGAGATGAATGAATGGATATTTCTGAGCACCTGCTTTGTGTCAGGCCCTGCAGTGACCTCAGAGCTGGACCCAAAGTGGTTCTTGCCTTCCAGGCATTTAAGAGAAGAAGGGAGGGGTCCATGTATCCAGCTGACAAACACCCCCAGGCAGAAGATGGAGCAGGCCCAGGGCAGAGCGGGGAGACGGCCGGGAGAGCGAGCGAGCCCGGGGTTTCTTGGAAAGGCTTCCCAGGTGAGCACGGCTGTGGGTCCTGACCAGGCAGAGGAAGAGGAAGGGGAGTTGGCCCTTCCAGCTGGGAGCCCAGCACAGGCAAAGCTGAGGTGTGGCAGAACCTCGGGAGCAACTGAGGGGCAGGAGCAGAGCAGGGCAGCTGCGAGAAGCAGGACCTGGTCTCCGAATGGGTAGGAGGTGAGGTTGGAAGGGAGGGTTGGGCCCAGGCCCAGGAGACCTTGACCACCCAGCCTAGGGCCTCTGTGCAGGAGACACATGATTTAGGGTGGCGATCTTCACAGTTGTCTCTAATCACAGGGCTCAGGGGAGTAAAGGACCCAAGTTTGGTCACACGGTGACTTACTCGCCTTAAGGTGGACGTCCAGTGGCGTCTGCAGCGGACTCTGCGTGGCTTCCACAAGGCCCTTAAAGAAGCTCTTGACGGGCTCAAAGGAGTGGGGCACGGGGTGGCATGACTCCCCCAGGCTCATCTGCTGCTCAGCGGCCGTGTACGCGCGAGGGCACGTGGGGCTCTGGGTGGCTTGGAGCCGCGTCCCAGCCTCCACCACTGTGCCCAGGAACAAACCCAGCCAGCAAGCACTGGCCCCACCTGACCGTGGCACCTGCTGCCACCCCAGGCCCTGCCCCTGGGAGCAGAGCCCCGAGGACCACGGCCTTGTCAGTCCCCCCCACCCCCGCCTCGAGGAAGAAGGCAAGCTGACTGCCCCTGCCCTGAAGTTGCTCACCACCTCGAAAGGGACCCCGAAGCTTTACAGACACTGTGACAGAGGTCGGCCTGAGGTACAGGGGACGAAAAGAGCGAGGGGCCAGTTTTCCTGGGGAAGGCGCTCCTGGGGCATGTCCAAACGGGGGGAACAGGAAACCATATCCCAAAGGGGAAGCCAAAGACTCTGGAAGCTCAGCTGGAATGCTGACCAAGGGGGTGTGCCCGCCACAGTGGGGGCCTGTCCTGTTTTCTGCCTGGACAGCACCTTTTAAATACCCTTCCTGTGTTAAGTGTGGCTTTGCTAAGTACAAGCAAGAAAACTGTCCCAGCCCCCGGTGTAGGCATGTGACGAGGAGTCTCCACTCCAAGACTTGGATGTGGAAGTGAGGGTGGGCTGGTGACAGTGGCGTGTAGCTGTCAGGGACAGCAGTGGTGGAGGTTGCAGGGGACGTGCTCTGGGTCAGGGGTGTGAGCTGTGACATCTGCCCAGCGGAGGAGGGTGGGTCTACACTGGAGCAAGTCTGTGCCATGGCCCTGACTTCACTCCTGCGGCCTGGTCTTCATCACGACTTTCTGGCCTTCCTGGAGATCAGATGTGCTGCCTAATACTCTTTCATAAACTCCTTTCTTGCTTAAAACAGTTACAGTGGATTCTCTTGTTTGCACCTAAGATCCCTGTCTGCACTTTCTGGAGGGTTGTCCTGGGCAGGGATTTAGAAGACAACAGATTTCCTTAGGAGAGCAGGCCCTGGCTGGTGGGCGGTGCTGCCCAAGATGGGAGGGGTGGGTGGATGCCTCAGGAGGGAGGGAAGGTGGCCCAGCGCTTGGCAGGAAGGATGCTGGGCCTTGGAAGGGCTGAGGGACGGTCTCCAAGCCCTGTCTACCTAGGAAGCTGCAGGTCTAGAGCCCATCCTCATTTGGGTGGGAAGAAGGTAATTTGTGGACAAAGAGGGCTAAGGTCACACTCAGAGGGCTGGCCAGGGAGTCAGATCATTAGCAGGGAGGGCAGGGAGTGGCTCCGGGGTGGCCCAGAGGGCAGATGGGTGGGGTGGGACTGGGGAAGGGGATGAGGGACAAATGCGACCACCTGGTAACCCCAAACTCCAGCATCTAGCACAGGGCCTGACACATAGGAGGCTCTCGATAAATGTTCACAATGTAATAAAGGAATGAATGAAACTGAGCACATCTACTTCTTGCCTTTGCAGACTCAGGGAACAGCCACATAACCACCCATCTCTCAAGCCAGAAACCAGCTGTCATCTTGGATTCCCCCAGTCACCAATCCTGTCACATCTATCAAACTTGCCTGCTTCTCCCCATCCCCACTGACCCTTCACTGGTCCAGCCCACCATCATCTCTCTCCTGGATACTGTGGTCTCCTCCCAACTTTCCTTCCAGGCTCCATTCCTGCCTGTCCAGTCCATCCTCCAGCCTGTCACTAAAGTGACCTTTCTAAAGCATTAATCTGACCGTGTCATTCCTCGCTGCAAAACACTCCCCTGGCCCCCGTTCTCTTTACAGGACAAAGTCTAAACTTCATAACCAGGCATATAAGACCCTTCAACAAGTAACCCTGGCATCCCTACATCTCCCAACACGCCCCCCTCCCTTGTACCCTTGCCCCGCCTCCAGTCAGGCTGAACCCTGGCAGTTCTCCAGCCTGCCAAGCTCTCACACGCACATACTTCCTTTCTGCCTGGGATGTCCTCTCTGCTTTTCTCCTCTGTATATACAGTTAGCTCCTCCTTATTCTCCCATACCAGCTCCACTGTCACTTCCTCCTGGAAGCCTTCCCTGATTCCCCATACAGAGTTGGACTTCTCTTGGACACACTTTTGCTAGCTCACTTAGCTGTGCTGTGTTGTGAGTAACTTTCTGAGCATGTCTCCCCACCCATGAGCTCCTAATGTGAAGCAGGGGCCTGTTGCAATCAGGTTGCTCAGTGTATATTTGATGAAAATATGAGTGAACAAATGGAAGGAACGATGAATAATGAAAATCAGTAGCTTGGGCACCAGAGAATTAAAAAAAAAAAAAAGAGAGAGATGAGAAAGCCCTGAAACTGTATCTATGATGGAAGAAGAGCATTCTTCTCCATGGAAGCCTCCCTTTGAATCAGATATTCCTAAAATGTACCATTATTTTAAAAGAAAAAAAATGTGCCCCTCTGTGCGTCTTGCCTCTCTTAAAGTACAACGTCTAAAGTGCCTAGGAGAGCACCTCACCCAGAATATTTTGTTAGGGTTTTTTTGTTGTGGTTGTTATTTAACAATGAGACACAGGCTGAATTGACCAAGGCCACATAAAGGCACAGGAGGGGAAATAGCCTCCAGGGACTGGCTTGACTAGTCTTATACTGACATTTATTTGTCTGTCTTATTTTGCAGCCAGAGCCCATGCTAATCTGTGGTTTAACTCAGTGTCATCTTTACTTAGTTGTACCTTGCTTCATCCCACAAACCTTTAAAGCATCTTACAAAAGTTATCTAATGCTGCAAGATTTTCCTTTACAGTGAGAAAAATGAAGCCAAGAGAAAATCAGGATAAGACTGGAAGCTGGAAGCCAGAGTGAGATGAGGCATAAACTGTATGCCACAAAGTCTCATCCCAGCTATTTGAAACATATTTGGCTCTGAGCTTCCCAGAAGCTATGGCAAAGAAAGAAAGAGGAAGAGTTAGATGAGTAGAAAAGCAATCCAAGTGCACAGGTGACTGCACAGGAGTACTGACACAAGAGAGGAGTTTCTCCCATGGTTCCCTGAAGACGGGAACGTGACCCTCAACAACATGCTTTCACTAAGTGTAGTAGTGAATATTATAGGGGCTAGTTTTTAGATTCTCCTTCAGGATAATAGCCTTCAACCAGAGCCCACTGGCCAAGGAGTCCCGTCCTTCTCTCCCCTTTGAGCAAACTGTGACTCCACTCTTGAAGTCTGCTTAGTAGCTTTTGCAAAGGTGCCTGCCTTTCCAGGAGTGATGGTTCCATTAAGACTGTACTGTCAGAGGACTGGGCAGTGATGCCTTGTGGCTTTAGAGTCAGACAGACCTGATCCCAGATCTGCCACCTACCAGCTGTATAACCTTGGATGAGTCCCTTCATCTCCTGAGCCTCCATTTCTCATTAGTAAAATGGGGTGAGAATATCCAATTTGCAGAGTTCTAGTAAATATTAGAGCTAAGATACCTGAGGTGCTTGGAACACAGAGGCCCTCAAAAATGGTGGCTGTTCATGTCATTTAATTAGTCCAAGATGTATATTATCTTCCTAAAAATGTAATCAGTCTACCTGCTGACAAGGCAGTTCTCTGTGTATTTACTCAGTGTGTGAATACTGTGTTCAGTGCCACATTAACCAAGATGAAATGTGGCGGCCGGTGGCCACTGTGAGGGCAGAAACCCAGCATTACCTGTAGCAGCTGTACAGGACTGGGTTCCTGGCTGGTATTCCAGACCCTGTTGGAGAGATTGTTCATGACATCGATTTGCTCCCCATAAGACTCGATTTGCTCCCTGTACGCCTGCAGGGCAAGCTGCGTGTTTTTCTCAATGAATTTCTTGGTCAGAGTTTCCTCTTCATCAAGTAGTAATCTGAGTTCAGTAAATTTCCTTGTCAGCCAGGTTTTACTTGACTCTGCATGAGCCTAAAGAAAAACCCGAACAATACAAAACCAGATGCAGATGATATGACTGCCAACCAGGAAATCCAAAAGCATCAACATGAAAAAAATTATTATAACTTCTAAAAAGTGAGTTCAGCACTTATAAAAAGCTTTCCTAAGTACCAGCTATAACCAATTGGAAAATGAATGGAGAAATAAAGATCATTCTTAAAACAGTAGGAAAAAATAGCAAAATATTTAAAACTAGACCTAACAAAAACTGTAAGGGCCTAGATAAAGAAAAGCATAAAATTGTACTGAAAGACATAAAATAATCTGAATGCATGGAAGAAAAACCATATCCCTGGCTAGGAAGATTGAATACTATAAAGATGCCATTTGTCTCCAAATTAGTCTATAAATTGGATGTAATCCCAATCAAAGTCTTAACATACAGATTAACCAAATGTTAAATTACCATGGGGGAGAATAAGCACAGGAAAAGCCAAAAATTTCTTTTAAAGGATCAGTGAAGGGGAATTCCCTGGCGGTCCAGTGGTTAGGACGCCAGGCTTTCACTGCTGAGGGCACTGGTTCAATTCCTGGTCGGAGAACTAAGATCCTGCAAGCTGTGTGGCATGGCCGAAAAAAAAAATCAGTGAAGGATGAGCTGCCTTATTAGATATCAAAACAAACTGTAAAGGTACAGGGTTTAAAACTATGTGGCTTAGGCATAGACAAAAAGATCAAGAGCAAAGAATAGCTTAGAAAAGTATGTATATACATATATATAATTAATATAATTATATATATAATTCAACAAATGGTATTGGTACAGCATGCAATTAATCATGTATTTAAAAAAAAACTAAGTTAGATTCTTATCTTATTCTGTATACAAAAACAAATTCAGACAGAACCCCACCTATGAAGTACTCTTGTGAAAAATGTGAATCTGAATCTGATTAAGCCTCTAGATCTAACTTAAAGATACAATTTAGAAGACACATAGAGGACAGAGGAGCATGTTAACCATCAACTTAAAAAATACATCAACCAATAGCATTTTGAAAACTTTCACTCATAATTCAAATAAACAAATAAAATGTGACACTTATAAGACAATTGGGAATGTGACTACTGGTTGGATATTTGATAATATTAAGGAACCATTGTTAATTTTCATAGGTGTGATGATGATACCATGGTTATATATTTTTAAAAATGAGTACTTATCTTAAAGAGGTAATATGCTCAGAGTTTTACAGATGAAATTGAATGTCTGCGATTTGCTTCAAAACACATATGTATGCTTGAGGTTTTCCACGATAAAACTAAACAAACAAACAATTCTAAATAGATCAAAGCACTATACATTAAAAGAATAATAAACCTACTAGAATAAAATACAAAACAATTTTATTTTTAAAAATTTGAGAAGGGAAGACCTCTGTAAGAGGAACCCAAAACTCAGATAGCAAAACGGGAGTCATGACAGGTTGGACTACATAAAAAAAGAAACTCTTCCCAAGAGGTAAGGCACTGTAAACAAAGCCACATGACAAGTAGCAAACTACATAGGCTTACTATCCATAACATATAGTGAAAAAAGAAATCATTCAATTTAAAAATGGACCAGAGATATACAAATGCCAAGAGACGTATGAACAGGTGTCTCTGCGTCCCAAACAATCAAGGAAGTGAGCAGCATAATCAGAAAAAAAAAAAAAAAAAAAAAAAAAATATATATATATATATATATATATATATAGGCCATCAGACTGGAAGAATGCTAACTGATGGATAATACCAAGAGTCCATAAGGGTGTGTGCAATAGGCACTTACATACACTGCAGGTGGTAGTGTCCATCAGTATTGCATTTTTAGAGGGTGATATGATAATATCAAAATTTTAAACGCTTAAATCCTTTGATGCAGCAGCTCCTCTTGCAGGAATTGATCCTAGAAAATGTTTTCACATGTGCACAAATGCACAAAGATTTGTGTACCAAGAATCTCACTATAGCATTGTTGGAGATAGAGAAAAGTTGGACAAAATTTTCAACATGGGAAGTATATATGTATGTTCATTGTACAAATTATGCTGCATTCATACAATGAAATAATAATATTCAGTGATTAAAACGAATGCAGTGTTCTGACACATGCTATAATATGGATGCACCTTGAAGACATGATGCTAAATAAAATAAGCCAGACAGAGAAGGACAAATATTGTATGATTCCACTTATATGAAATATCTAGAGTAGGCAAATTCATAGAGACAGGAAGTAGTTTAGAGGTTACCAGGAGCTGGTGGGAGGGGAATGGGAAGTAATTGCTTAATGATTACAGAGTTTATATTTAGGGTAATGAAAAACTTTTGGAAAGAGTGCTGATGGTTGTACAACACTGTGAATGTAATTAATGCCACTGAATTATATGCTTAAAAATGGTTAAAATGGTAACTTTTATGTTACGTGTATTTTGCCACACACACACACACACACACACACACACACACACACACACACAAAGAATGCAGTAGACCTATATGTCCTGTCGTGGAAAGCTCTTCAAGACACCGTGTGAAAAAGGGCAAGTTGCAGAATAATATATATAGGATGATCTCATTTATGTAAAAGATAATAAAATTAAAAGTGTACATGTATATACGCATCTGCATGTTTGCAAGTGCATTTAAAATGTCTGGGGACTTCCCTGGTGGCGCAGTGGATAAGAATCCGCCTCTCAGTTCAGGGGACATGGGTTCGAGCCCTGGTCCGGGAAGATCCCACATGCCGCGGAGCAACTAAGCCTGTGCGCCACAACTACTGAGCCTGCGCTCTAGAGCCCATGAGCCACAACTACTGAAGCCCATGCGCCTAGAGCCCGTGCTACGCAACAAGAGAAGCCACCGCAATGAGAAGCCCACGCACCGCAACGAAGAACAGTCCCTGCTCACCGCAACTAGAGAAAGCCTGCACGGAGCAAGAAGACCCAACGCAGCCAAAATAAATAAATTAATCAAAAATTTAAAAAAATAAAATGTCTGTTAGTTTGGTCATGTTTGGGAAGAGGTGTGGGATTGGGGAGATGGTCAAGAGGGACTCTCACTCTGTACTTTCCATAGCTGTACACTGTATTCTAATAAACTATTTAAATTTTAAAAACTGAGATGTGTTCATGTATTACCAGTACAATTAAAATATAAAATCATAACAACAAAAAAATCAGGCCGGCTTCTTTCCTCAGCCCAGATGTCTGTACAGCCCACACAGCAGAAAGATCCTTGGTACCCAGGCAGGCATGGGGGTGGGCAGGCTCCCCTGTGTGCCATGTTCTCTCCTTAGTGGGGCAGGAATGTGTGGTTTGGCAGGATCTACGGGATGGGCTCCCAAAGTCTGTGTTTCCCATGCAATGTTCTAGGCAGTGGTGAGGCTCTGAGTTTAGAGCCTCATATTGACTAAACTGGCTTTGGGCTAGCTTGGGAATTAGTCCACACTTACAACATGATTTCTATGAGTCAGTGAGCCGGGACAGAAATATATCTTTGTTGAATGACTAAACGAAGGAAAGAAAATGTGTTCTAAACGCTTGATATATCCACACATTTTGGAGGCAACATATGTACACGGAGGACCTTTCTACAGAAACTGAGAGCAAATATCTTCTCCCAACCAACTGGGCTCCAAGCAGTTTCTACAGATCCACTTTTTAAAGAAGAATATACAAAATAAGCTTAATGACACTACACTTCGTTATGAATCTCAGCGTACAAAACTTAAGTATAGGCAAGATGAGGCTGATTATGCAATATGGTAAAAAAAAAAAAGACAGAGAGAGAGTTCTGGAAATGAAACAAGGAAGTACACTGTCTGGGCCACATTGGTTCAAAATGAGCTAATATATATCTATATATATATATCATGTATTTATATACTCTTTTGTTGTTGTTCACAAAAGTAACAAAAGCTACTGTGGAAAATTTGGAAGATTTGAAAGAAAACTGTAACCACTCTGCTATATATTGTCAACTCATCCCAGTTTGAGTAAAAAGTTAGGGCAGCAGGCAAGTGTTGATTTTCCCTACACCTGGCATGTATGAGCGCGCTGAAAAGCCATGATGGGGAAGCAAACAGCCTATTAACAAGGATGTCAGAGAAAAATCATTTAATGGGTATTGGCTGGGGATTCATGATCAAGTCCTTCTTGATTGCTCTCTGGAAAGGCGTGGATGGGTAGGCCTGGTTGTTGGCTTCTGAACAGTAGACGTTGGTCAATTACGAACTTTACTGGTTTTAATTTGTTTACCAAGCTGTTTTATGGATTAATTTTCAGGCAAATGGCCTTTTCCCTAGTACTGCCTCTGAGTAAGCAAGGACGGAGAGGCATGGTTGCCCCAGACCTCTGTGCCACAACTACGCCTGCCACAGTTCAGCGGAACGCACCAGACTCCCTACAAACGTCTGTGCCTATTGAGCCAGGCGACTCACTTCTAGGAACGTGTCTCAAAGAAAATAAATCAAGGTGCCAAATATCACTGCAGCGTTGTTTTACTTGAGTGAAAGCCTGGATGTGATCTAAATGTTCAACATTAGGAAAACGGCTTCATGAATCATGGTCGATCCCTATAATGGAATATACAGCCTCTAATACTGACACTGACAAAGAACTTTTAATGACACAGGGAAGGGTTAGGGTCTTAAACGAACAACCACAAAACCCCCCATATGTAAGATGACATATAGTTTTGGTCAAAAAGGGAGAAGGAGCTGACATGGAAATCCCCCTTCCTACTTCAAACGCACGGAAATGCTGATAAGATGAGTAAATTTTAAAATTACGCGATCAAGCTGAAAAAAAACCCCACAAGACCCCCAAAACCAACCCACAATCAAACAAACAACAACAACAAAAGGGAAATCCTCAGTGCCAAAAACAAAGAGGGAACTTGGCGTCAGAACCATGGGCAGGAGTTGAGTGAGGGACCCCGGTGGGGTGGGGGTGGAGGGGTGTATGAGAGCCACACCATGCTGGGGCCGGGTCATCTAGGAGGGCGCCCTGGGCACCTGGCGTCCTGGGAGCGGGAAGGGGGCCACGTGACCCGCATCAAACCAGATTCACAGAGAGCCGCTCCATCCATGAACTAGGCACCAGTAAAAGCCCACCCACGGGCCTGGGGGAAGGGCAAGGAATCCTGTCATCCATCCAGGGTCATGCACTACTTTTGCAACTTCCTATAAATCTGTAATTACTTCAAAATAAAGTTTAAAAGTTGGGGAAAAGCTTCAAAAAAGAAAACCATTCCTTAGTTGAAGCTGAAACCTGCCCCCTTAGACTTTCCACACGGATCCTAACTCTTTCCTCGGGGACCCCCAAACCATATCTGCTTAGAGATTTACAGACAGTGAGACTGTGCCCTGACTCTGTTCTTCTGGCTGAACAGCCCAAAGCACCTCTGCCATCCCTTCAGGTGTGCCAACTTTCAGTTCCCAAATCCTTTTGAGCTGATGTAGTTGCCTATACCCAGAGTCTTGCTCTTGAAGACATGACATGATTAATAATTAACCCAGGGCCACAGATGTAAACCACAACTGTCCCCAGTAAACTGGGGCATGCCGTCGCCTGAAAGATAATGGATGTTGGGCAAACAGGGGGCCAACTCTGTGGCCTGGTCTGGGTGCCAGCTACTCCTGTGGTCGTCAGAGCCAATCTCCCTGCCTGACTTGGGGTGGCCAGTCTGGGGTTCACAGGGCCCTCAGTGAGACAGACCCTGGGAGGGCAACCCACTCCTGCCCTCACTTTGAGGCGGTGGCAGCTGAGGGTGAGAAGGGAAGGGATTGGCCAAGTTCACCTAAAACGCTCCTTTAAGAGCAACACCATTCTCACAGTCAAAACAGCAGCTGGGATAATGTCAGCCCCAACTTCCCACTTAAAACCCACAAAAGAATCCACTTAAATAAACAGTGTTATACAAGGAGAAGCCTGAAGAAAGTACATACTTATGGAATACATTTATACCTATTTACTTTCTTTCAACAGTGAAACCTAAAGAGCGATTTGTGTGTTCCTTACCTTGTGTTCTGCTTTGCTTAACGCAGTCTGGGGTGCTGGGTTTGGAGGGCTAGTCTGTCCAAGAGAATGGCTTTGGCCATGGCGGGAGGAAAGGCCGTTCCTGCAATTTGTCAGGCATTATGGGACAAGGCTAGGGCTCTGGGCAGAGGCAGATTCACCACAAAGCTAATGAAACAGGAGCCCCAGGTCCCTCCCTGGCATGGCCCCTTCATGATCTTGCAACTAATTTTGTGTTCTTTTTCTCCAAAAGGGCCCCCTAAATTACAGAAGCCCCAGGTCTCACCAAACCTGACCTGCCCCTTTGAGGCTGTTTGTCATTGTCCCTTGGCTCCATATTGGGGAGAACTGTGTGTCCAAGGGCAAAGGTGGACATCTCATCTGGAATAAGGAAGAATCCCCCACTTGCCTTGAGCTTCTCAGCAGCATCTTGTCTGGGTTATGTTGCCAACTTGCTGCTGCTTCTTGGTTGTCAAATTCTTTAAACATTCTTGGGTGAGTTTCTGTATGTGAAAGTATTAGGAGAGAAGTCTTAATGTTGTCACTTTTGAGATAACAAGTCACCCCAGGGGTCATGTCCTCTCACTCCTGTATTTTTTTTCAGCTGAGCTGAGACTCAAAAGGTGAGCTGACTTGCCCAAAGTCATGAGGCAAGTTGGAAGATGAGCTGGAAGTAGGGCCACTCTGATCCTCAGAGGCCCACATGAGGTATTCTCCAAACCTCGAGGTGCCCCCTTTTTTTCTAGGACAGTCCTGCTTGTGACCTGCTTTTCCAGGCCCTCAAATAGGACTTTAGGGAAGCAGCTTGGGGTCAGGGGAAGAGCCTTCACTTCTAGAGTGAATACTGAGTACCTATAATGTGCTGGCGCCTGTTCTCGGAGCTGCTCTCATGGAACTTGCATCCAGGATTGGTCTGTGGTCCTCTGGCCTTGTCCGGGGTTCAGAGGACCTGCATGGGTAAGAGGTCCCCTCTCCCACCTAAGATGGCTCCCTTCCTTATCTCTGCTTTTCGCAACTGCCACTTCTCCAAAGGCCTTACCTCCATCTTACCTTCTTATGGCTCACCTTACACTCAGCTGCTGGACCAACTGGGAGCTTCCTGAGGGCAGGTCTGCTCCATTCTTGGTTCCCGATCCCCCATAGGGACCAGGGGGTGACCCAGAAGTGTTTGCTGAATTGAACAGAATTACCAGGGGCTGCCAAATTCAAGTGGAGAGCTGGAGCAAGTTATGAGCCTAAGCCCCAGACTCAGATGGGACCTCCTAGGTCTGAGTCCCAGCTCTCCTTCCACATGACCTGGGCAAGTGATCTCACCTTTCTGAACCTCGGTTTCCTCAGCTACAAAAAAAGGGGACACCCCTACAGAGTTGCTGGAAAGAATAAGAAGTACACAGAGTGCTTGGTATAGTGCTTGGCACACAGTAAGTGCTCAATAGACATAGCTTGTATTGTTATTTTAATATCCAACAAGCATTTGCTATGGTGTGCAGGTTTATTCTAGCTGGGGGTCTGGGAGTGAGTGGTGGGGCTGGGAACACAATAGAAACCCAAGTATAAGCCACAGCCTCAACTTCCAGGAGCACATTCATACCCCACTGTGATTTCTAAGCCTTCAAGTCCAGCTCCTGGCTATCAGCCAAGGATAACTCAGCTTCCTGGTGCTTGAAACCTCCAGTCACAGGGTGCTTCTCCCGTCTAGTACCTGGTGAAACCCCACTTATTCTTCACGGCCAGTTCCAATGGCTCCTCCTCCAGGAAGTCTTGCTGGGCTTCCTGTCCCTAGTTCACATTGTCCTCTCTTTGGCTCCCACTGACCACTGCCTCAGACTCCCCAATTACAATACTTATCATACTGTGTTGTCACTGTTTGTTCTTCCCCCACTAGCCAAGGAACTCCTCCAGGTCAGGGAAGAATTGGTCTATTCCCTGACTCATGGCACCAGGTATGAGTTGAATGGATGTCTAATGAATGAATGAATGGGCAGATGGATGATGCATGAACAGACAGGTGAGTGGGTGGGTGTGTGGATGCAAAAGGGGTAGGTGGGTGGACCTGCCTATTAGAAGCTGTATCTCTGAAAGCAGCCTTGTTAACTCTGAAAACAGCATTTTGAGGAACTAAATTATTATTATAACCATTTTATAGATAAGAAGAAGATCTTGGAGGCAGAGGCAAGCCTTGAATCCTGGACTCTACCTGCTAGATTGGCCCCCACGTGGCCCATTCTCACAGTGGAGCTCCAAGGTTGTCACCATGATGGTGTTAAGTCATGCTGTGCAGGGAACAGGTCATTGTGGGGCTGGAGTAACCACAGACGACTTCTTGAAGGTGAAGTGGTAGAATCAACATCTGTCTGTGACAGGAGGGCCTGCCTAGCCCAGAGAGGTTGGAGGGGTCTGACTAGAGTCACTGGACAAGTTGGCCACAAGGTTGGAACAAGAGTCCAGAGCCCCCTTCCACTATTAAGAACAAGCATGGGTGAGAGCTCCAAGGTGAGAATGGGCCCGTGGGAGGCAGTCCTGGGTTCAAGGCCCGCCTCGGCCTCCAGAACCCTCCTCTTCTTGGCCACGAACCGTCTGGCCTAGCTCTCACCAGGCTGTTATGAGGGTTGTCCGCTCCCAGGGCGATCAGGCGGTCCTCAGCCCCTCTCTGAATTCCAGGAGGGAAAACCAGAGGAGGTGTTTGTGTGGCTTTCCGGAAACACAGATGTTTTCGAAGCGGGAGGGGTTTTTTCATCTTTGTTAAAAGGCAGAATTTCTCCCGGCCCAAAGGCAGTGTGGTGGACCCGCCTTGGTGGGTGAGGTCCGGGATATCCGGTGCCGGCCGGGGTGCCCAAGTTCTCACTCCCCAACCCACCTCTTCTTATGCTTAAATGATGGCCTTGCCTTTCCTTGGGCTTGTTTCTTTTTCTGAACAACAGGTCGGCCTCCTAGATGCTCTCTGGGCCGCCTTGGGGGTCCTGGTCCCAACCGGGAACTGTCAGTGGAACCCAGTACGCCCCTCCCCGCCCGCTGCTCCCGGGCTCACGCCCCCGCGTCCCCACCTGCACGCGCACCGCCTCCTCCAGCGCCAGACCAACCGGGTGGCCGCGGTGCGAGCCCAGCACCAGGCAAAGCGCGCACACGCAGCGGCGGCAGCGGCGACAGCGGCGACAGAAGAGCTCAGCCACGCGGTCGCCGTGCTCCGGGCAGCGCCAGCCGCGCGCGTCTTCGGGCTCCGCTGGGCCCAGCCCCCCAGGAGTCCCACTTTGGCGCCGCCGCGCCCGCCATTCACCCGCAAGTTTTGCGGCCGCCGCGCAGAGTGGGGCCGGCGGGGAAATAGAAACCTGCGCCGTGGGGCGGGGCGCTCCGGGCCATCCCAGTTCCGGCAGGGAAAGACAGATATATGGCAGGGCGCCGCCTGCAGGCCAGGGCACAGCCGCAGCATCATCACCCTGCGGACAGCACGGTGCTCTCCCGCCCATCCGCCGGGGCAGTGAATGCTCAGACCTGGTCTCCCGGCTCTGTGTCTAGCCCAGAGGCGGCCGCAGCACAAATGGGGGGCTCACTTCGAATGGGCTAACTAACTGCAAGGAGGTGGGCTTCCCCGCTGAGTGACGCTCGTCCAGTCATGATCAGAAAACTGCAGCCCTGTGGATGGGACCAAAGTTGGCTGTGGCCTTCCGGGATGCTATGCATTACCTAGACTTTTCATTTTCCCTTAATTCTCTCTTGCCCTATCCCCAAGAGAAATAACGATTCCCGCAATTGTGAGAAACATTCTGGAAACTCCACCTGCCCCCACGCTAAAGTCTCAGCATCCACGGTGGTACAGGCATTATGGAGGTTCCTCAAAAAATTAAAAATAGAGCTACCATATGATCCAGCAATCTTACTTCTGGGTGTATATCCAAAGAATATGAAGTCAGTATATCAGAGCTATCTGCACTCCCATGTTCATTGCAGCATTATTTACAATAGTCAAAATATGGAAACAACCCAAGTGTCCATCAGTGGATGAATGGATAAAGAAGATGTGGTATATGCACATATATATAGTGAAATGTTATTCAGACTTAAAAGAGGAAATCCTGCCATTTTCTAAATGAATGAGCCAGGAAGACATTATGCTAAGTGAAATAAGCCAGACGGAGAAGGACAAATACTGTATGATACCTAAATATGTAGAATCTAAAAAAAAAAAAAAAGTCAAACTGATAGAGTAGAAAGGTGGTTGCCAGGGGCTCACAGAAAAGGGTAGGGTGGGGGAAAAGGGTACAAACTTTAAGTTACAGAACCCATAAGTTCTGGGGATCTAATGTACAGCATGGTGACTATAGTTAATAATACTGTATTGTACACTTGAGATTTGTTGAGATTGGATCTCAAATGTTCTCAACCATACACAAAAAATGGTAAGGACGTGAGGTAATGGATGTGTTAATCAACTTGATTGTGGTGATCATTTCACAATGTATTCATATCGTAATCATTACCACATACACCTCAAGAAATCACAAACAACATAAATATATACAATTTTTGTCAATCATACCTCAATAAAGCTAGGGAAAAAAGCCTCAGCTCCCACCTACAAAGCCGTTGGCTCTTTCCTTTCTTTTTTTTTTTTTTTTTTGGCCCACCGCTCGCATGTGGAACTTCCCCTAGCAGGGATTGAACCCACGCTCCCTGCAGTAGAAGCATGGAGTTTTAACCCCTGGACAACTAGGGAAGTCTGCCCTTGGCCCTTAATACTCATGATCTCTGCCCTGTCTATGCTCCACCCTTTGCTTGTTTCCAGACTATGGAACAGCTAGTTTTCTCTGCTTGGAACACTCTTTTCCCCAGATGCCCTTTGCCTTGTTTACTCCTATGTATCCTTCAGGTTTCTGCCTAAGTATCATTTCCTCCAAGAAGCCTTCCTTGCTTCTCCTCGAAGAGCAGCCTGAATGTCCCCTTCCTTCCAACCACGACTAAAAACTCTTTGGAGGGTAGGAACCAAGTCTTTCTTGCCTGTTTCCCAGCTTGGATTCTGGCCCAAACAAGTGGGTATTTCCAAAAGTTCACTTTCTGCCACCTTGCTTTCACAAAAGACATACATTAGTACTTGCTTTCACTAACGGAAAGAAATCTGAAGAGGATTTTCCCTTTTATGAGAAAAGACAAAAAGTGAAAATAGGTTCAGCGTTTGTTTTACAGCAAGCTATTATAGAGGCATTGGTGCACCCCCTAGCACCCCAAGCAGTGGGAGTGGCACCACCAAGCTCCTTCCCCAGGAACTACACTCAGCATCCCAACATTAAGCAGTCTTAGCTTTGAACTGTGCCTGTGAGCATTTGTGCTTTATCTGGACTTATTTTGTGTGTCCGTTAGCAAGTTGTGTTAAGGTAACTGATTCTTCACTTTAGCCATTTTGGCTTGCAAAAGGTTTCATAAGAACCCTCTACTTTCATATATCGAGGGGAACCTGTCATTGGTATTTGTGAAACAAATCAAGGTAAGCTCCATGCATTAAAATGTCTAGGAAGATGTTGTTTATTATTTTGTTCCATTCTTTCCATTGCACTATTCCACATCTATTTATTTTCACTTTTTTTTTTTTACAAAGGTACAAGGAATTTCAGAAACAATATTAAAACAATCAAACTGTTTCAGGCACGGTTTCATAGTAATAGCATAGATTGATTTCTGACTTCCTGCTTCCCTCTATGATACAATCTCAATGACTGTAGAGCTAAGGTGGATACACCCCAAAGCTCATCTCCCAGTGCTGTCTTCATTCTCAGAAAGTTCCTGAGTCAACAGTCAGGGGGTTCCTAGGGTGTGGAGTAAGGAGATGAGTACACATTCCGCTTGCCCTGAGCTTGAGGGCCCTGCAAATGCTGGGCGAGTTCCACTTCATCAGTCAAGAACAAAAATGTAATTTTAAAAAATGTCTTAAAAAAATATCTGATAAAAATTACCTATCCCTCTCCCTTGCTGTGAAATAATTTAAATAATTTATTGTAGATGTAAAAAAAAAAAAAAGAAGGAAAAAGAAGTTTGTTCATGGATGCCTTCGTATTGTTTTTAAGCACGAGGTCTGGGTCCCTCAGGGGTGGGGAGAGCTTGAGAAGGAAGGGATGTCTCTGTGTCGAGGAGGCATGTGGGAAGCTCTCCAGACTGGCCCCACCTCCATGCCTTGCAGCCAGTGCCTTTTGGGCTTGATGATTCTTCATTCTCTGAGGTTAGGTCTTCTCTTCTGAACTTGGGGATAATAACACCTAGCTGACCCGTATTAGAGTAGAATGTGTCAGTGATTGAGGGTGGGAGTGCTTTGTAAACTGTGACATGCTGGCCGCAAATGAGGTGGGAAAGGTAACCCCATCCAGTGGAGCTCTGCTCCCCTGACAATGCCTGGGATTTGGCCTTTGGCAAGCTTGGCAGGCCCCAGTGACTGAGTAAACCCGACAAGGAACATGGGCACCTGGTGTGTGTGGGCAAACAAGGGGACGCAGCCATGGCTCGGGGAGGGGGCAGTCGGGAGCACAGAGCCCTCACTGTGCTGCAGTCAGGGTCCCAGAGACACCCAGGACAATGCTTCTTGACTTTTTTTAGGAGTTTCTAGCATGGACTTAGAAGACAGGGTTGAAGTCCCAGATCCTGTCTGCACTCACTGTCCTCATCTTTACTGCAAATAGGTACAGAGGGACCAGCCCAGCGGGTCTCTGTCCTCTCTGTATTGCAGAATTACCTAGGAACTTATAAAAACATACACAAGGTCAGGCCCTACTCTGGAGATTCGGCTCCAGTTGGTCTGAGGTTGGGCCTGGGTATCTGTATTTCCTGAAGGCTCCCAAGGGGATTCTAAGGGGATTCTAAGGGGATTCTAGCCTGGGTTGAAACCTACCAGGCTAGGTGGCCTCCTGCAGTTCCCATCTTAGCTCCAGGATCGCCCTGTGCAATGGACAAACTGATCGTCTGCATAGCCTTGGTAAAGAGGGGCACATTTAACTTCCAACATTCCCCGTCTCTAGCTGGGTTGTTGTACTGACCACTGAGAAGGAGAGAACCTTAGAGAAAGGGCTCAGAATACAGATTCACAAAGGAGGGACACAGAAAAACTCTCAGGCTGGAAGGGAAGTCAGAGCCATCTGGTCCCGCTTCCTTGCCTAGTACAGTCATCCTTCTCCAGAAACCCTCATGGCTGGGCAGCCATGGGGCTCTGCCGGCACACTTCCAGGCTGGGTCTCCCTACCTCCTGGGGACCTCTTCTATTACTTTGGGCTGAAATCTGCCTACATCATCCTGGAGGAGGCAGGCTCTGCGACCTCAGGGCTTTGGTGGTGGCAGTCAGTAGCCATGGGCACCACTCTGCTGTCTGCATCCCCACATAAGGGATAGTGTCTACCCATATTCAGCTGATTCTGGTTGAAGAGAGAGAGGATGGCCTCCCGTCTGTGTTCTACAATTAGGCTGAACCCTGACTTACTTCCCTGAAGTTAAACTTCCTCTGCCTCTTTGTCAACGTCTTTGGAGTTCCTGCAGCAAACCCAGATCATCACCCTACAAGTAGTTTTCCTTAGGTCAAGGCCAAGGTTTCTTATCTCAGGTGGCAGATCCTATAGAGGGCAGCGCATTCCAGGGTCCCCCTTGTTCAGATGGAGAAAGTGAGACCAGAGAGGTAATGATTTGCAAGAGGTCACTGAGCAACTCAGGGGCACAGCTGAGGCCAGAACCAACGGATTCCTGCCTTGTGGGCTGAGAACTGCACATCTGCTGCATCATAAACCGCAGAAAGGCAGATCCAGGAGACCAGGAGCTCAGCCCAGCCCGGCCATGAACTCTCTGGGGACCTTGATTACTTGCCTCTCTCTGGGCCTCAGTTTCTTCACCTGTAAAATAAGGAAGTTGGGCCACGTCACTGGTTTTCAAACTTCTAATATTTTTTTAGTAGCAGAATTATGTATTCCATAGAAGCTAATATATAAAACAGAAAGAAGGGGAGCTGACTGGTAGGAATGGAGGCGGGGGGGGGCACAGCCCTCCTGACTTAGCCTTCCCCCCTTGCTATGGACCACAGTTTGAAAACCACAGGAAGGTTCACCTCCTAGGACCTTCCAGCTCTAACTTTCTACAATGTTCTTCCCCTTGAGAAGTTACCGTGGACCCTTCAAAACAATTAAACAGAAGGCAAGGTATCATCTAAAAAGAGTCAATTCAGACACTGTTGTTTCAAGAAGGCAAATAGAAAATCGGCACCAGGTCCCACTGGAATCTTTCCGCAACCAAGAGTTTCATCTCTGGTAAAAAATACAGAAATAGTGGCTGTTCTCGGGGGACCCGTGGTTTG